>NC_142357.1:21742864-22054228 GCF_059441175.1 Urocampus carinirostris
GTGATAATGCATTCAACTTTGGAATTTAAAGTAAGTTTTTTTTTGTTTTGTTTTCTCAAGCCAAATATAGGGTTTGGTGTATGAATTTATAAAAATGGGCCTTATTTTCTCAAAATCAATCATTTGATGTCCCCCTAAAATTGTTGTTTTCTTTGGCTTTTTGGAGACTAACATTGCATAAAAAAAGAAGCTTCCACGAATAATGAATTTTTCCCTATTTCAAATTTTTTTGAAAGCCTGCGTTTAATATTTTCCTTCCCATGTCTAGCAGATTGACTCGAGGCGAACGTTTCATCCCGACATAATTTCCTTCCTGAGTCAGAGGTAATTAGAAATTGCCGGTCTGCAGAGCGACGCCACAGCCTCCCTCGCGTTAGCCCAGGGTCCCAGGAAGCCATTAACCCTCCACATTTAGCAACGGGTTGTTGTGGGAGCGAGCACTGCAATTCGGAATGAAAGCGAGACGGCGGATCCTTTGTAACCTAAAGATGTAGTTGCATCATAAACCTCTAGCTCTAAATCAACAACATTGAGAACTAACGATAAAAACTGTAAAAGACGAAAAGAAAAGGCGATAGTATGTTGTTGCTAGCATTGTGGAACCCAGTGGCTTTTTGAAACCAGCAACCACTATATGACCTGTTTATTTTCTTGTAAAGTGGAACTAAAATGATACGCAACGGCCGTTAAATCGTCTTTAAAATAGTGAGTCGCGCAGCCTTATTTTTATATCCCGGCCCGAACCTCCACTCCACTTTAGCTAACCCCCTGTGGGGCTGCCGTACCCAACGACAACAAAGCCCATCAATCACCCGGCACGCGTGTCACCATTGGCCTCATAAAAGGGAAGTGTAAATTACGCAGGGATGGCGTTTATGGTAAGAGGCAGGGTGCAAATGCAACCAAAATAGTTGACTCCATCCATCAGGGCTCGCGGCACCTTCCACGAAAAAGGGGGCACGATGGCACGATCAGTGTTTGGATGCTTTTGATCCATTTTACAGTTGGTTGCCCACAAACAGATGAATTACTCTCAAATATAGGTGCAGATCTTTTGAGTCATTTGAAGAGTGGGTTTCAAGTAACTTCTTTAAGTTGTAGTTCAAGTTTGAAGTCTCGGTCAAGAAAAATGCTGGAATTTTCATTCAGAGTTTTGTCCACTTGAAAGTCAGATTTTTAATTCTAAAGCAGGGTTTATGCAACGGGTAAGGTTTTAATCTATCTACCTATCTATCCATCTATCTATCTATCTATCTATCTATCTATCTATCTATCTATCGATCGATCGCTTGATCGACATTTACCAAACATTCATTCCCTTTTGCCCTTCCCAACCTGACACTGAACATTAAGCCCAAAGCACAACAAGGATTGGGATGCTATTCTATTCAACCCTTCATCAGCAGAGAGGACCGACGGCATACAAAGGAAGGCTGTTTGACTGAAACAGTATGTAGTGCAGAAGTGGTGAAAAATAAAATGAGAGGAAAGTCTAAATATGGTTGGATGGATAGGATGGATTTCCATATGATGCAGAGGAGGTAAAACCAAACAAATAATATATTCCCAAAATTATGTTTGAATTTTGAAGGTTGGATTTAGAGGCGTATGGTTTGAACAAATCCTTTGAGTCCAAGTTTGGGTTTCAGGTTTTGGTCAAGAAAAATGCTTGGATTTTAGTTCAGAATGTTTTCACAATTGGGCAGCGTTTATATGTTTCAAGCAAAATGTAGGATTCCAAGTCTTGGTTAGGTTTGATTAAAAAGAAAAACAGTTTTAGATTTCATGAATTGTGTCAAGCTTTTCTGTTAGGGTTTCAAGCGGCGTTTTCATTAGAGTTTGAAGTAAGGGTTGCATACCGGGGCGAGGGTTTTATATTAAAAACAATATTTTTCCAGTCTTAGTAAAGATTTATATCAAATGTTTGGGGTTTAAATGTAACATTTTGTGTATAGTACGTGTTTTGTATTAAGGTTTCATGTCATATTTTAAATTTCAAAGTTGAGATTTGAGTGTGAAGTCAGTGTTTGGATTGGTTCGGACTGGTTAGTATTTTAAACATTTTATAATTAAAATGAATCTCTCTCTCCTCTCTCTGTCTCTCTTTCTCTCTCTTTCTCTCTCTCCCTCTCTTTTGTTGTCTCTTTTTATCTCTTTGTCTTTATTTACCCAATTTCTTTCTCTATCTGCCTATTTATCTCTCGGTTTCTTTCTTTCCGTCTTGCTCTAAGTTTCTCCCCCTCTATCACTGATTGTCTTTATCTGTCTTTCCACATGTCTCTCCCTCTATCTCTCCCCCTCCCTCTCTTTCTCTCTCTCTCTCTCTCTTTCTCTCTCTCTCTCTCTCTGTCTCTCTCTCTCTCTCTCTTTCTCTCTCTCTCTCCCTCTTTCTCCCTCTTTCTCTCTCTCTCTCTCTCTCTCTCTCTCTCTCTCTCTCTCTCTCTCTCTCTTTCCCTCTTTCTCTCTCTCTCTCTATTTCTCTCTCTCCCTCTCGCTCTTTCTCTCTCTCGCTCCCTCTCTCTCTCTCTCTTTCTCTATCTGTATCATTCTGTCCATATTTGTCACGTTTTCTCCCCCTATATCACCGTCTTTCTCTGTCTTTCTTGCTATCTTTTTCTCTGTCTCTCCCGCTCTCTCTGTCCCTCCCGATTCTTTGTCTCTTTCTCTCTCCCTCTGTGTATCCCCTTCTATTTTGCTCCATTACATGTGGTCAGTGGGAAAGACAAGCCACATGCGGAGAGTTCAAATACTGCGTTTAAAGCTCACTGCATACAGATCTCGCGTTTTGCTGGGTAATTTTTTTTTCCTCATTTGCAAATGAATGGTTAGCATTTTTGAACCCTGTCTAATAAAATAGGCCTGAGGTAGCATCCATATCAAACTATAAACTTTCATGTAAAGGCAAGGGCCTCAAAATATCGTCCATAGGCCGCGGGCTGAGACTTTGGAGTTAGGGTTTCTAATCAGGGTTTGAGAATCTTTTAGACTTTTGTATTTAACCTGCCAGTCTTCATCATGGATGGAAAGGTCACATGCAGATCAACAACAAAACAATTTTACATAGTGTGAAGAGCGTGCCAAATTGAAAACGTGACAAAACAGTGCCGTCAATCGCAGTGGCGCCAGCTGGTCGTGACTACTGTAAACTGTGGCCCGTGGGGTCCCTATGCATCCGTCAGGGTAGAGTGGGGTTTCGCATCGGGGAGCGATAACCTGCTGTGATGCTTCTATAGGTCGAACAGGTCTTTCAAGACGGGCTGGCCTCTGAATGGCCTTGATGAAAAAGGGGCATAAACAACATGATGGGTTTGACGGAAGGGGGGCATGCAGGAATGCATGAAGTATGAATATGAAATGCGCATGAATGTATGCTGTGTTCTCTCATGAACGCACTCATCTGTTTTATGCTATGACAGAGTGCACCACAAATAGTCTTGATGTATCATAAAACAAGGCGATATGGTAGAGGACCCACCTCCCCTTCAGTCCGCCTCCCCTCAAGGTCCCCCGAGCTACCTGTCGACATCCATCAGTCACACGCCGGGCTTTTTTCCCAGTTATTAGAGCAGGAGACGGCTCTATGGAAAAGCCTGTCGGCCACCTCTGACAGCTCAGGTAAGCCAGATTCGCCAACCCCCCCACAATCATCCTCTTCATCTTACTCCTCCTCCTGCCCGCCATTCCTAGCTTATCAGTCCAATTTTAAGTCAGCTGCCCCAGTGATGAATTGTTTCACAACAAAGTTGACGACAAACCACTTCTGTGATTCTCAGTGTGAAACAAAATTCAAGTCTTTTTGAGAGAAGGGCAACCTTTTGGAGAAAGAGTTGCAAATAGAAAACGGATGGACGAATGTGGCTACTTTGAGATTTTATCATTTTATGAAAGTTACTTAAAAAAAGCAGGTTTAACAACTGCTGCATCCCATTTTCTTGTTAAAGATGCCAAGGCAAATATTTTCAGATTTTCAAGATACTGTGGTGGCCGAAGCCTAGTGTCCCAAATGATTAGAACCGCTTCTGTACCGGATAAGAATTAATTCCTACCCCTAGAATCTGCTCTAAACATACTATTTTTGGTTATTTGAGAATGATCAAATCATTCACAGCCATCAACAGCTATAAATGTCAATGATTTATTCCTACTGGGCTTGATCATTGTTTAAATTGCGTATATGATTTGTATGTTTGAACATTCAGAAGAGCTTTACTGCGTGAAAGTGAAAGTATTGTTATTAGTGACATCCAAAGTAAATTTTTTTACACCTCTAGCACCTTTACACTCGTGGCTACTGTAATCTGTGGCCCGTGGGGTCCCTATGCATCCGTCAGGGTAGAGCAGGGTTTCGCATGGGGGACTGTGCAGGAGACTGTGCTCTCTCCGTTCCTATTCACTCTGTACACAACGGACTTTAAGTACAACTCTCAGTCCTGCCATGTGCAAAAGTTTGCCGATGACACTGCGATCGTGGGATGTATCAGAAATGGGCAGGAGGAGGAGTACAGGAAATTGATCCAGGACTTTGTCCGATGGAGCGACGCAAACCACCTGCACCTGAACACCACCAAGACCAGGGAGATGGTGGTAGACTTCAGGAGAACTAGAACTCACCCGGTTCCTGTAACCATCAAAGGAGAATGTGTAGAATTTGTCCAGACCTACAAATACCTGAGTGTGCAGCTGGACAACAAACTGGACTGGACTGCCAACACAGAAGCTCTATGTAGGAAAGGCCAAAGCCGACTTTACTTCCTCAGAAGGCTGGCCTCCTTCAAAATCTGCAAAAAGCTCCTGAAAATATTCTATAAGACAGTTGTGGCAAGCGCCCTCTTCTATGCGGCAGCATGTTGGGGAGGCAGCGTCAAGAAGAAGGATGCCTCTTGTCTCAATAAACTGGCGAGGAAAGCGAGCTCTGTTGTGGGCACAGAGCTGGACAGCCTGACAACAGTAGCTGAGAGACGGGCACTGGAAAAGCTGCGGTCAATCATGGACAATCCATCGCATCCACTACACAGCATTATCTCCAGACAGAAGAGCAGTTTCAGCGACAGACTGCTGTCACTGTCTTGTACTACGGACAGACTGAAGAGATCTTTTCTTCCTCATGCCATGAGGCTCTTTAACTCTACCCGGCAGAATAAAAGCCCTCATTAAACCACCCCCCCCTACATTGCATATTACCGAATTTTATTGCAATATGTATTCTGTGTAGCAATATTTAGATATTCTATATAACACGCTACAGTGGGCATTTGCACGTCACACTGGGTATTTGTATATTGTATTCTTTTTGCTTTATTATTGTATTATTCTCAGCTCAGGGATGCTGCTGGAAAATGTGAGTTTCCCTGCGGGGATGATTAAAGTATCTATCTATCTATCTATCTATCTATCTATCTATCTATCTATCTATCTATCTATCTATCTATCTATCTATCTATCTATCTATCTATCTATCTATCTATCTATCTATCTATCTATCTATCTATCTATCTATCTATCTATCTATCTATCTATCTATCTATCTATCTATCTATCTATCTATCTATCTATCTATCTATCTATCTATCTATCTATCTATCTATCTATCTATCTATCTATCTATCTACCTCTGACATTTTATTCTGTTAATATATTTTGGACACTTGCAAAGGAGATTGAATAGTATGCCAGTAAATCAATTTGACTATAATAACTCACTGTTTGTTGTTAAGACTAATATGCAATATCTATGTCATGGTCGCCCTGCGAGTGGCTGGCAACCTGTTTAGGGTGTCCCCTGCCCACTGCCTGAAGATAGCTGCCTGAAGATAGCTGGATGGGCTCCACCACCCCTGTGACCCTACTGAGGATAAGCGGTAATGCAAACAGGTAATGGAAAGATAGATACACCATTTTCATTATCGGCCAATCATTTTGGTGTTCTTTAATACTTACACCTTTTAGGGCGAATCTGCTTCGTAACCTAAAAAATTAAATAAAAAGAAAGTGCTCGGCGAAGGGCTTCTTAGAACAGGTTAGAACTTTTCATCTGTGATTTGGGTCATTTTCTGTTGTATTTGCTAATTCAAAAGCCATTGATGTTTTTTCTTTGAGAATGAATGTGTCAGTGACAGATTGTCTGTTTTGTGTCCTGCAATTGATTGGCAACCAGTCCAGGGTGCCTGTTACCCTCTGCCTCAAGTAAACTGGGATGGGTTCCAGAATCCCTAGTGTTTCACGTTCCTGCACTCTGTTTCCTGTGTCTCTGTAGTTTCTTTTTCTCTTTTTCTTCCCTCTATGTCTCTCGATCTTTCTTTGCTAGGTCACTCACTTCCTGGTTCAATTTCCCTCCTCACATCTGAGGTTTCTTGTCCTATCACAACCCTCCCTTGTCATTATTAAACACTCTGTTCCCTTGGCTCTGTGCTAGTTTGTTGTCTTCCATGTCATGTCCCAAGCAGTCTTGTCCAAGCGTTTTTTGTATTAAGTGTAGCCCTTGCCTGGCCTTCTTGGTCATGACTACTGCCTGACGAACTCTTAGACTGTCACAACCGCTGTTTGAACTTCCTAGAAACCCCAGCCCCTTGTCTGCATTCAGCCCTCCAGAGCCTTTGTCACAGAATGTAGGCAAGAAGCCAAGTGTTGTTCCACAGCAAATGCATCCTTCTCAGCTTCCAAAGCCCACGAAACAGTCAGCGAAACCGAAATGATTTACGTAAATTGTACCCTAATCTGGTTAGTCCTCATTTACATGGATATTGGATTACAAGCTTTCTGCCGAGGCAGGATCGAGTAAGGGAGTTTTCATAATTTGACATTTTTTCTTGGTGCCTCGTGCCAGCACGCAGCAACGTTCCATTATCATCTGCTGTTGATTTATTGAGCGAGCTTTAATGGCTTATAATGGTGAAATATTAATTGTAAAGACTAACTCTTTTACGACATTTTTTTTTTCAGTCAGCACTTTTTATACGATCTGATAATTATTCGTTGTATCCTTGAAACGACATTTGGAGCAGCTAATTGAATACTTTCAAACAGCAGCTTTGCCTAAATATAAAAAAGGAATAAAGTAGTGTTTTTACTGAGCTTCTACTTAATGAATATTAACTAAATGCCTTTGCTGCCTTGGGGCATTCATGCCCACGGCGTTTAGAACGCTCTTATTAATTCATCACATCTTCTTTGACATACAGTCAAGGTTAAGATGACGACCTGGCAGGTGTTAATATTGAATCATTTGAAGAATGATATTTGTTTAACAGGCAAAATGAATTCAGAGGGTCTTCTTTTTGCATATTCAGTCTTGAATTCCTTTTTTAAAGGCTGAGCAGCTGCAAAGTAAAGATATTTAAGTATGCATTAGAGGTTTATAAATCAGCCTCAGGCAAACAACAAACTATAACTCCAAAATACAAGACACTCAGTAAAGCTGAACTGAACAAAAGGGTCGGGGGGAAAATCCAGTGGTATATCATTTTGTTATTTTTATGTTAAAAAGTAAACTTTTAAAATTGGTTCCAAATATTGTTAATTTGGTCAAATTTAAAGGGACAGTTATCATTATTTAGGGCCTTCTAGTGATAAAAAATGATTTAGAAAATAAGCAACAATACATAAACTCATTTAAAGGTGCATTTTTAAATACCATTAATTCCGTACTATGAAGCGTACCTTATTATAAGCCACACCCACCACATTTTGAGAGCATAGTCGCTTTTGTACTTACACAAGCCGCACCTGTATATAAGCCGCATGAGCCCAAATCCAAATATGTAACGAAATCATAAAATTAACCCAAACCCAACTTTGAGTCCCACAATTTTAACTGAACACGAAGTTCACAGTTCAATAACCACCGCCGGCAAAATAACGGAAAACAATACCGGTGGTTAACATTGGTTGCAGACCTGCAGAGTCCGGGTCCCGTTAAAAGTAATCCAGGGAAAAAAAGTGTATATTTCCAAAGGTAAGGGTGGGAAAAATATATATCCACTATTGTCTGCCGTGTCCACAAACACTCACCTTTACCGGTCCCCACTTCCCGTCATCCCCGCGTCTGTTACGCTCCTTCTTTTTAATTGGTCAGTGCAAGACTTATCAGAATAAGTGTCCAAAATAAATACAAATAAATACATTACAAAAATATACAGTTGCAAATACATATTATACATGGTTACACATATTTACAAAGAAAGACGGTACACCGAGAGAGTTTTCAAAGCTTTAATAATAATATTATAACTTTCATCCCAAACCGTGCCTGTAAAGGGTAGCAAAACACTACCAGAAACACGCTTGCAACACAGTGAACCGATCTGTTAATCTTATAATTGACGTCATCAAAAGTTGTCTTACCCAGTATGGGTAAAAGACTTTGTCATCTAAACGACGTTCCACGCTCCCTTAATCAAAAACACGCTAGCAACACGCTCGCAAGGTAAAGTTTGCGTGCAGTAGCTGTTTCCTTCTTTATCGGACTGCTCGATTGCGTTTAGCTTGTAAGCTGCGTCATGTGCCTTGAATTCGAGCGCCGCTGGCGGCTGTTAGAAAAATTACAAAAATTGGCCGCATCACTGAATAAGCCGCAGGGTTGAACGTTTGGGAAAAAAGTAACGGCTTATAGTCCGGAATTTACGGTACGGTCAAGACATTTTCATTTATTTAACATAACATAAGCCTCAACTAGAGGTAGCTGTGATGATTATCCGTCATTTCGTTGCTCCGGGTACCCCAGAAAAAAAATACAAAAAAAAAAAACTCCAATAGGCTGGGCAAAATAAGGGTTTGGTCACATTGAGTCTCTGTCTTTTTTATTCTTGCTTGTGCTTCCTAGCACTCGTTTTTAGTTGCATGGCACAATACAACAACATCTAGTGGTCAAATAATACCCACTGTCCCTTTAAGGACACCAGACTTTTGTGAATATACCTAACTGCATTTCGGATCATTTTTAACGTTATTTCTTTGTAAAATTAGACATCTATTTCTTATTTTCATCAGATATCATAGAATATTTTTTGAAAATATTTATATTACTTGTGAAACTTTTTAAATTTGGTCCATTTCAAGTAACATTTTTCTCTCTTTACTATACTAGAGGATCTAAAATGATGAATAAAATAAGTTGTATTTATAAACACTGGTAATGTTAATGTGCACTAAAATAAATCGTAAATAAGACAATTAATACAGTAATATGATTAAAAAAAAAATACAACCAACATTTTCAGTGGGACAATCCTTTTTTGGTGATGCTTATTTTACAACAGTTTTCTAACCAAAGTGTTTTTGCAATGACTAACCTTCAGAAGTTCAGTTTTTACATTTAATGGAGATTTAATGCCAAATTGTTCAATTGATAGTAATGAAAAAAACTCACACAGAAAATTTCTACCTGAAAATAACCAAAACATTTGATTCCTGCCCAATTAAGTAACCACTTGAGAAGCCCCTTCTCGGGCTTTCTTATTTTCCTCAAGCTGAGGTTTTTGAGTTTTTCCTTGCCCGCATGTTGGTTTAAGATCAGGGGCTGGTGTGATTGTAACTTGTGCAGTCCTTTGAGATTTTTTGTGATTAAGGGCAATGACAATAAATGGGACTTCATAGGGAAGTTCATGAGTGAAGCCCGAATTTAAAACATTAAAGGGCCAAAAAGTGACCCAAACATGGCCCATCATTGAAGATACTTCAGATTTTTTATTATGTTAATCTACCCAAGAGAATAATGCCCACCAACTCTCATATTGTAAATTTAAGCTTTGGATTAATTAAAATGTATTCTATTTAAATAGATGCTTCCGAGACAACTATTGAAACACTTTTTACACCACAATAAACACGGTTGACTTAAGCATGTTAAGTCTCCCTAAAAGCCTAATTCATTTGAATAATTGAATTAATTTGCTTTGGTTTAATAATACTGAAACAATTGAGGACGGTTCCTAATTATAATTGCAAACTGAAGCGTGAAAAGCCCAAGCAAACCACACCGTGACCGCCGCTTGGTTTGCTCCTTTATACTGTCAAATAAATCACAGAGAGGGAGGTTGTGAGTGAGTTATGGATTCGAAGGACGTTCGCTCGCTTTGACGCTTTTGTGTCGCCACAGACGTCAAATATTTTTCTTCCAGGCCATTTTGCCAGCTTTAACATAAGATGGCTTCCTGGGCGCTCCTCCCGCTTGTATTGCCTGACTGGATTTCCTAAAGGAGAACACAAGAAAATACTCCCCGCCGGTCGGAGAGCTAGGTCATGTAAGAAGTGAAATGATGAACATAGGGGGGAGCTTGAAACACACACTTTTTTTGACAAATTTATGTGTATTTATTTAAGCTCTCAAAAACATAAAATTATGCTGTCTTGAAGTTCTACCTACTGTTTGTTGATAAGGCAGAATTTTTAAAGACAGAGATCCTTTTTTTGTTTTGAGTCATCTTCATCACAATTCTCCGCTGTGATCCATCCCTCTTCATGATCCATCACTCTGTCAAATATACCGTAAATGCCAGACTACAAGCCATTAATTTATTGGTGCTGCAGTAGCTCTGGAGGTACAAAAGAGTTTGCAAGTTTTATTCCAGGCTCCTCCAAGTTAAAGGGATTATAAAAGACCTTCTTTTTTTTAAATTAGGCACAGAACGTGAAGTGTTCCTCCCCACAATCATGCAGATATGTTGCATAATATTCATCATCAAAAGCAGCGTGAGGTAAGAGTATCTGCTGCTGTGCACAGCATGCGTTCCTTTTTTGACTTCATCTACTTTTAGGTAGGTGATTGTAACTTTTCATTTTTGTTCTTCACCACATGTCTTGCAATTGGTATAATATTATCCAGATAGGTTCCTGTTAGCATCTGGGCTCCTGAAGGCTTCCAGTTGGTTTTGTACAGGTTAGCCCCTTTAACAGTCGGCTAGCTGGCAAGGTCTGCTGTTCCTATTGTTTTTTTTTCCCCGGCTGGGTTTGTTGCTGTTGTCGTTTTTTTGTTGTAGATTCCCGAATAGCCGGGCTGCTTACTAAATGTTTTCAGTGGTCGGCCAGCCTCCTGTTTTTTCCTGCCGATCGGTCCAGGATAGCCCTCTTTAGCATCAGGCTAGCCCGCTGTGAGTATTTGGTATGTCTATGGCTTGGTTCGTGTTTGTTGCCGTTGCGATTTTTTGTTGTTGGCTCACGGTTAACCTGGCCTCCAGATCGGGTTAAGTCTGGCAACTAATGATGTGGTTTAAGCTATTCTGGCCATAGTTTATTGTTCTGATTCCCCTAGATGATTAGATTTAGTGACAGGTTCAAGCTCCTGGTGGTTGATGGTGATGTTTGTGGTGATACTTTTGGGGTTGTTGGTCATTACTTTTATTTTGTTCAGTGCTGAATTCCATCCCATACTGGGTTAATGCTTTGTCCAGGCAATTGATTAGATCTCTGAGTTCCCGTTCTTCTCCAGCGAAACATAGGTTAGTGACGTTGTGTCCCCTAATGGTTGGCTGTACCTTCATGATGGTCCAGAGCTTCGGTCATGATCCTCTCCAAGAAGATGTTCAATAAAGTTGGAGAGAAAATCCTGCCTAAGGGATCTTTGAAACTATTTCGAACCAAATTTGTAGATGCCTAATGATATTGATATGAGAAGCTACATATTTTAATTTGAAGGGAGAGTGTTTAATATTTGACCTCAACATGTTGTAATGTAAACCAAAACGAGTCCTTCAAAGCACAAGGAAGATTACAAACTGCAAAGACTCAAACTGACCAAACCGCACCTGTTTTCTTCAAAAAAAAATTGCCCAGCCTTTTACAAGATTTCTGTTTATGGTGGTACCCTTAGCAACAAAATAGTGGACATTCAAATCAACTTACTCAAGGTGACCCCCATAAGTACAGGGTTTCTGACATGAATTAATGTATTTATGCATATTATTCAAATCAATATTGTTTTATTTTTAAGGAATGACGTTTTTACACATGACTTTAAAAAATATTAGTCGTCATTGAGTTTTAAGCATTATTGTGTAGTGCCATTCCTGCCCAAACTAATTGAAAGTAGACTATATTAAATTCAGTTTATTGCGGTCAACTGCCATCCAGCTGTTGCGAATGTAGCACATCCAAGATAAGACATGTGGAGAGTGGTTCCACTTGGACCCCCAAATATGGTCACATCCTGTGCAGTCCAGATGGCCTAAATCAATGTGCAGCAGTCCCAGCATCATTTATCTAGCTTTAAGGGATTCTCCAGCCGGAAAGGATGCATACGTTGTTCACAGAGGTCATCCATATGCTATGACAAACCAGGCTGTGTATTTTTTTGTCCGTGTTTGTTTCCCATGACTTAAAACGCTAAAATTCAAATTCTCGTGGTGACATTATCTAACTTCAATGAGGACAACCTGGCATTGCTTAAGAAATTAAGCAATTTATTTTATAAATCATTGGTGGTCTTTTGAGTGGTTTACATTTCAAAAACAAATATGTGTAAAGCAAATTTGTCCAGACCGTCTTCATTGTGAACCACCGATGACTATAATGGAAAGTCAAAAGAAAGGGATTAAGAAAGAGAAAAGAAGAAAAAAAAACCCTTGACTTGCTTAGCCTCTCTCCATCGACTTCCAGTAAAATCCCGCCGGGTGTCTCGCTGATTTATAGTTATTCCTTTAGCCACAACGGGGCCACGGAGCGGAAAAGGTCTGGGATTAACAAGGTCGGTGATAAGAGAGAAACACCGACCTGTGTGTCTGTGTTTAATAGCTCCTGCAATGAGGGGGGATAGTGTGGGTGTACATCTGCAGCTTGTGGAGCTCGGGGGATTTCATTACACAAAGACAAATGGGGGATCCAGGAAGAGCAGAGCTGAATCTGGGGGGGAGCACATGATGGCAATTAGGCTTATCTGGGGTAGCATGGCTCAGATGGTGGAGCGGCAAGCGACGAGATGACCCTACTAAAACCTGGTGGCGAGCAAGCAATGCTGTTCAAAGATCTAGATATCTTAAATGCTTTGCTAAACACATACACTACCATTCAAAAGTTTGGGGGTGCTTGAAATGTCCTTCTAAAAGAAAAAGCATTGTTTTTCCAAATGAAGATAACATTAAACAGGAATACATAAATTGTACAATACATCGTTAAAGAGATAAATTACCATTTTGGCTGCTAATGTCTTCAGGTGATTAGAAGCCCCTTTCCAGCAACCAGTACTCCAGTGTTCTAATAGTGCATTGTGTTTGCTAATCGTGTTAGAAGGCTAATGGGTGTTTTTGAAAACACAATGATGCAATCACAGGCGAAAACAGTTTAGCTGGTTAAAGAAGCTATTAATTGACCTTTCTTTGAGCTAGTCGAGCTTGTGTTTCCTAGCACTCGTTTTTAGTTGCATGGCACAATAGAGCAACATCTAGTGGTCAAATAATACCCACTGTCCCTTTAAGGACACCAGAGTTTTGTGAATATACCTAACTGCATTTCGGATAATTTTTAATGTTATTTCTTTGTAAAACTAGACACCTATTTCTTATTTTTATGAGATATCATAGAATGTTTTGTCTCATTTTTGAAAATGTTTGTATTACTTGTGAAAATTTTAAAATTTGGTCCATTTCAAGTAATATTTTTCTCTACTATACTAGAAGATTTAAAATTACGAATAAAAATATGTTATATTTATAAACACTGGTAATGTTAATATGCACTAAAATAAATTGTAAATAAGAAAATTAATACAGTAATATGGTAAAAAAAATACTACCAACATTTTCAGTGGAACAATCATTTTTTAGTGATGCTTATTTTACAACAGTTTTCTAACCAAAGTGTTTTTGCAATGACTAACCTTCAGAAGTTCAGTTTTTACATTTAATGGAGATTTTATGCCAAATTGTTCAATTGATAGTAATGAAAAAAACTCACACAGAAAAGTTCTACCTGAAAATAACCAAAACATTTGATTCCTAGTCGAGTATTGGGAGCGGCACATTTGTGGGTGTAATTAAAATTTCAGAATGACCAGAAAAGTGAACTTGTCACAGACCAGTAACGGAGACGGGACCCAATTGCGTTCGTTTTACTCAGTTTTTATTAAGAAGGAGAACAGGACTTGCATCCACGATCCGATGATCGTCGGTCACGGGTAGCAGATAGCAGGAACGCGGAAGTGGCAATTCCGTGTCGAGCGCAGGCAATGTCGAGAGTGAGTAAAAACAGGTCAATTGCCGGGACGGAGGAGCAAAAACATAAACGGGTCCACAAAAGAGGTCGGCAACAAGTATCAGGCAGGAAACGGGACAGTGACGGGAGTCACAAAAGTTTGCCTACCGTGTAGCGTAGGTTCACAAAACGATCCGAAGAGTGTTGTCAGGAAGGCGGGGGTTTAAAAAAGAGGGAGCAGCCAATCAGCGTCCACGGCTGTTGGCGCCAACGAGGCAGACTCAGGTGCCCCGCATCAGTATTCATGACATAACTTTAATGTGAATTTTTACAGTATATTCATGTTCTAAAGATCGAGAAACTGCCAAGAAACTGAAGATCTCCTACAACGGTGTGTACTACTCTCTTCAGAGAACAGCACAAACAGGCTCTAACCAGAGTAGAAAGAGAAGTAGCAATATGACAAGTACTTAGAGTCTCTGCTTTGATACAGCTACATCTTACAGGTCTTAAAGTAGCAGATTGGTTAAATAGTGCTCGGAAAACACCAGGGTTAACATCTAGAGCGATGAGGCAACTCCAAGATGCTGGCCTTCAAAGCAGAGTGGCAAAAAAAGATATATCTGAGAATGGCCGATAAACGAAAGAGATTTATAAAAGCAAAAAAGCAAAAATAATGAAAACTCATTTGAAAAGTAAAAAATTGACTTTTTTTAATGGAAAACACAAAATTGTCTGGTTGACCTAAAACTTTTGAACTGTTGTGTATCTGCCACATCTAAAATACTATCTAAAACAAATCTGTAGTGTTAAAAGCATAGTTGGCATTATATTGAACTCTGAATACACGTTATTGACATATTTACGACCCTATACAAATCATTTGTACAGTGTTGACACTATGGGCTCTACTGTATTTCTTGACTGGCACTTCCCTTATCAAGCCTGCAGGGCAGGTAGGACCTTTTGTTGCAGGGTCAGGTTAGAACTTATTTTTGTAATTTTTCAGAGCAGCATTCCTGTCTACATGGATGTTTGGAGGGTTACCATTGTGGCATTGATCAAACCTAAGTTCAACCCATCCTAACAGCTATTACCCATTTCAGTGGTTTTTAACCTTGGTTGGTTCGAACCCTAAAGCTTAAGTGATTCAGTCTCAGCGGTTCAATGGAACTTCTGCCGCAGAGGTGAAGACACACAGACACATCATGTCTGTACACCAGAGGTCTGAAACCTTTTGACTGAAAAAGCCATAATAGCAAAATATTTAGTATTTTTTTGTTTTAATGAAAGAGCCAAAAGGCTCATATTGACCTTATTTTTTTCATAAATAATGCTATCAAAACAAAGTGCAAACTTATTTTCTAAAAATGTAACATAATACTACAAAAATACTGATGTACAGTATTTACCTTCGGGCAGACAAAAGTGCGCTGTCTGCAAAACTCCGCCCTGTCAGAACCAGAACAGATACAGGACCCAAGCGCGCGACGTTCTCACACAAGCGTTTTATTTTATGGGAAATGGGAAGTCATGCACGTTGGGAAGCCGCTCTGGCATCGCAGGACAGGACGCCAGAGACAGACGAGATCGATAACAAATCAGGGTAATGAACATAAACAGGAGAAACTAGACGGGGATCAAAACTTAAGAAACTAACCAACAGGACAAGAATAAACGGAAAACAATACTGGAACCCGAATAAACAGTACAAAAAAAACCCGGGAACAATACCGGACTGCAGATATCACAGGAAAACAGGACAGAACCCACATCTTGTGGGGCAGAAGTTCGTTGGCGGGCCGACACTGAAGAAAGAGAGCGCTGAGCTTTATATACACAGATATTCAATCTCTAAACGAGCTGCTGCTGCGCCACATGGGCGGGGCCAATTAGGCACCTTGGCAACCGTGACACACACAGGCAGGGCCAATTGGGCACCACGGAAACCGTGACACACACACGGACGTCGGTTTTCACAAGGCAAGCATTTTTTACTCTGACTCCCGTCAGTCCTGTTTCTTCACCCGTTTTTCACTCGTCCGTTCCTGATTTCCCTGTTTGTCTCCTGCTACGACCCGTTTTTTACCCCGACCACGTTTTGATCCCCCGTCTTGGCTAACGACCCGTTTTTGACCTGTTTTTCAGTTTACTATGCTACAATTTCCTGCTCCGGAAGATCCACTTCTGCATTCAGAACACGATCCGATCCCGTGAGCGGCTTGCTTCCCGGGTCCAGTGAGCACAGGATCGCTGGCGCTGCCTTTTCTCTATATTTCAATAAACTTGTGAGTAACGTTACACATCTGGGTCCTCCTTCTGTTCTGGTCGTGACAATCTAAGAGCCATATGTACTCATAAAAAGAGCCCTATATTGCTCGCGAGCCATAGGTTTTGTTTATACCTATATCAATGACATAGATACAAATTATTTGAGTATTTATGCACTTGTCATTTATTTTGTCACTTATTTATATCGATATTTATTTTGTCATGTATTTCTGGTATATTTTTCATGTATTTTGTCGTGTAGTTTGTTGTGTATTTTGTCATGCATTTTGTGGTGTAGTTTGTAAATACACCACAAAATACTTGACAAAATCCGCAACAAAATGCCGGAATAAAAACCGGAATGAAAAATGTCAAAATAAAAGACGAAATACATAAGTATATAAAAAAATTGCAATTATGTTATATATTTAGGTATTACGTGATTTATTTATGTGTTAATTTATTCATATGGAATATATTTGTATGTATATATTTATTTGTTTCTACATATGACAGGGTTGGTCCTCCATAGAGAAATACAACAACTCTATTATGCATTGTCAATACAACTCCAATGCTCTTGTTTTATAGCATAATTCAACAATTTACAACTGGAACACATAACATTGACACTGTATTGATTATTCTATAAATCTAGGGCATTCCGTAGTTTTATGACTCGAAATAGTCGAGCACAAAATCAATAGTTGCAGGCATGCTGAGGGCTTATTAGGGGCATCACCAATTTACTTGTTCCATGCTACTCTAATATCTGCTGGTCCTTAGGGTGCGTTATAAAGTGCGGCTTTGCCTTGCTATTCATTCGTAGAACTTGCAGCCTTATTTGCATGTGCAGGCCTAACCTAAAATGTCAAACTGCTGCTGCTGCCTCATTAATAAGAAAAAGGGAACATCTCCTACCCAAAACGTGTACGTGTCTGTCTTTTTTGACAATGAAACGAACCGCTGCGGTAATTCCAAGCACTCCCCTCAGGCTCTTACATGCATATGATCAATATTTAAATGAAAGTGCAGACAAAACACACTCACACACACAAACACAGTTAGAAGCTCATTTAAACAAATGCACAATAACAAATTATCTAAACAGTTTCATGATGTATATAATTTGATTGATGGAAGCTGCTTTTACCAAAAAGCCAAGGTCAGCGTTTGTTTTGGCAGCATATGTATGTAGTCTAATGGCGTTGCTATGATAACGGCGGAGGTATCAGTACATTTGCATAATGTTTGGATTTGTTTTTTGTTTTTTTTTCCCTTTCAAATGCCTGCCAACAGAATTAGAATATTATTGCAAAGGTGAGGACAGCAAGTAAGAAGTTCATAATAGGACACAGTATAATATTTGACCACTTGATGTCACTGATGTTGTGTAGTGCAACCGAAAACGAGCACTTATAAGAAGGGGAGAATGCTCATTATGGAGAATCAAAGTGACCAATAATCACCGTTTCAATTCTCATTGTTATGTACAGTACAGCCTTTTTGGTATTTTTAGGTACTGGTAGCAGCAAGATGGCTGGCAGCTCCCTTTGCGTAAGGCTCATGGTCTGTAAAGTAAATGCAAATTTATTGACCCAAGAGCATTTTAAAAATGGCATATCTATATCATATATGATAGCTCAAGTTTTGGTAATTATTTAAATCAATATTTTTAAATGAGTTAAGTTACTTTTACAGCTTAACGATTAATGGTTCACGGATCCCTTGACCGCCAGGGTCGTAGGGGCACCGGTTCCTCTAGTGCACAGGTGTCAAACAGGCGGCCCGCGGGCCAGATCAGGCCCGCTGAGGGATTGGATCTGGCCCGCGAGACAATACTCAGAGAAGCGCAAGAGAAAAACAAACTGCAGGTTGAAATATGTCAACTTGATGTTGCCAAAGCTAGGTGCCTCTCACAAAGAGACTGTACTTGTATTTATTTATTTCTCTTTCTCTCTGTCTCTCTGTCTGTCTGTCTGTCTCTGACTGTGTTTCTGACTGTGTCTCTGACTGTGTCTCTGACTGTGTCTCTGACTGTGTCTCTCTCTGTCTCTCTCTCTCTCTGTCTCTCTCTCTCTCTCTCCCTCTCTCTGTGTCTCTCTGTGTTTCTCTTTTTTGTCTTCCATTGTTGTTCTTTGCTCCTCCTTGATCTGCTACCTTATCGTGGTGGAGGAGTTTGTGTGTCCCAATGATCCTAGGAGCTATGTTGTCGGGGGCTTTAAGCCCCTGGTAGGGTCACCCATGGCAAACAGGTCCTAGGTGAGTGGCCAGACAAAACGCAGATCAGAAGACCCCTAATGATGAGAGAAAACTTTGGTCCTCGATTTCCCTCGCCCGGACGCGGGTTACCGGGGCCCCCTTCTGGAGCCAGGCCTGGAGGTGGGGTCCGCTGGCGAGCGCCTGGTGGCCGGACCCTTACCCACGGGGGCCGGCCGGGCACAGCCCGAAGGGACGACGTGGGACCCTCTTCCCATGGGCTCACCACCTGTAGGAGGGGCCAAAGGGGTCGGGTGCGCAGAGAGCTGGGTAGCAGCCAAGGGAGGGGTCCTTGGCGCGACGATCCCCGGCTACAGAAACTGGCTTTTGGGACATGGAACGTTACCTCTCTGGCAGGGAAGGAGCCCGAGTTGGTGCGTGAGGTTGAGAAATTCCGACTAGATATAGTCGGACTCACCTCTACGCACGGCTTGGGCTCTGGTACCAGTCCTCTCGAGAGGGGTTGGACTCTCTTCCACTCTGGAGTTGCCCGTGGTGAGAGGCGCAGAGCCGGTGTGGGCATATTAATTGCTCCACGGCTCGGCGCCTGTACGTTGGGGTTCACCCCGGTAGACGAGAGGGTAGCCTCCCTCCGCCTTCGGGTGGGGGGACGGGTCCTGACTGTTGTTTGTGCTTATGCACCAAATAGCAGTTCGGAGTACCCAACCTTCTTGGGGTCCTTAGAGGGTGTGCTTGAGAGCGCGCCCCCTGGGGACTCCCTCGTATTGCTGGGAGACTTCAACGCTCACGTGGGCAATGACAGTGAGACCTGGAAGGGCGTGATTGGGAAGAACGGCCCCCCTGACCTGAACCCGAGTGGTGTTTCGTTATTGGACTTCTGTGCTCGTCATGGTCTGTCCATAATGAACACCATTTTCAGACATAAGGGTGTCCATATGTGCACTTGGCACCAGGACACCCTAGGCCGTAGTTCGATGATCGACTTTGTCATCGTTTCGTCGGACCTGCGGCCGCATGTTCTGGACACTCGGGTGAAGAGAGGGGCGGAGCTGTCAACTGATCACCACCTGGTGGTGAGTTGGCTTCGATGGTGGGGGAAGATGCCGGCCCGACCCGGCAGACCCAAGCGTGTTGTGAGGGTCTGTTGGGAACGGCTGGCAGAATCTCCTGTCAGAAGAAGTTTCAATTCACACCTCCGGCAGAACTTCGCCCATGTCCCGAGGGAGGCGGGGGACATTGAGTCCGAGTGGACCATGTTCCGCGCCTCCATTGTCGAGGCGGCTGATCGGAGCTGTGGCCGCAAGGTAGTCGGTGCCTGCCGCGGTGGCAACCCTCAGACCCGTTGGTGGTCACCGGCGGTGAGGGATGCCGTCAAGCTGAAGAAGGAGTCTTATCGGGCCTTCCTGGCCTGTGGGACTCTGGAAGCAGCTGGCAGGTATCGGCTGGCCAAGCGGAATGCGGCTTTGGCGGTTGCCGAGGCAAAAACTCGGGCATGGGAGGAGTTTGGCGAGGCCATGGAAGCCGACTTCCGAACGGCTTCGAGGAAATTCTGGTCCACCATCCGACGTCTTAGGGGGAGGAGGCGGTGTGCCATCGACACTGTGTATAGTGCCGATGGGGCGCTGCTGACCTCGACCCGGGACGTTGTGAATCGGTGGGCGGAGTACTTCGAAGACCTCCTCAATTCCACCGGCACGTCTTCCTCTGGGGAAGCAGAGCCTGAGGACTCTGGGTTGGGCTCTCGTATCACTGGGGTTGAAGTCACCGAGGTTGTCAAAAAACTCCTCGGTGGCAGGGCCCCGGGGGTCGATGAGATCCGCCCAGACTTCATTAAGGCTCTGGATGTTGTGGGCGTGTCATGGTTGACGCGCCTCTGCAACATCGCGTGGACATCGGGGACAGTGCCTCTGGACTGGCAGACTGGGGTGGTGGTTCCCGTCTTTAAGAAGGGGGACCGGAGAGTGTGTTCCAACTACAGGGGAATCACACTTCTCAGCCTCCCTGGTAAGGTCTATTCAGGGGTACTGGAGAGGAGGGTCCGCCAGGAAGTCGAATCTCGGATTCAGGAGGAACAGTGTGGTTTTCGTCCTGGCCGTGGAACACTGGACCAGCTCTATACACTCTTCAGGGTCTTTGAGGGTGCATGGGAATTTGCCTGTCCGGTCTACATGTGTTTTGTGGACTTGGAGAAGGCATTCGACCGTGTTCCTCGGGAGGCCCTGTGGGGGGTGCTTCGGGAGTATGGGGTACCGCACAGTCTTATCCGGGCTGTGCGGTCCCTGTATGCCCGGTGCCAGAGTCTGGTCCGCATTGCCGGCAATAAGTCGGATTCGTTCCCGGTGAGGGTTGGGCTCCGCCAGGGCTGCCCTTTGTCACCGATTCTGTTCATAACTTTTATGGACAGAATTTCTAGGCGCAGCCTTGGCGGGGATGGAGTCCGGTTTGGGGGCCTCAGCATTGCGTCACTGCTTTTTGCAGATGACGTGGTGCTGTTGGCTTCCTCAGCCCGTGATCTTCAGCTCTCGCTGGAGCGATTCGCAACCGAGTGTAAAGCGGCCGGGATGGGGATCAGCACCTCCAAGTCCGAGGCCATGGTTCTCAGTCGGAAAAGGGTGGTATGCTCCCTCCGTGTCGGGGAGGAGGTCTTGCCCCAAGTGGAGGAGTTCAAGTATCTTGGGGTCTTGTTCACGAGTGAGGGTAGGATGGAACGGGAGATCGACAGACGGGTCGGTGCAGCGTCTGCCGTCATTCGGACCCTGTACCGGTCTGTCGTGGTGAAGAGGGAGCTGAGCCGAAAGGCAAAGCTCTCGATCTACCAGTCCATCTACGTTCCTACCCTCACCTATGGTCATGAACTTTGGGTCATGACCGAAAGAACTCGATCCCGGATACAAGCGGCCGAAATGAGTTTCCTCCGCAGGGTGGCTGGGTTCTCCCTTAGAGATAGGGTGAGAAGCTCAGTCATCCGGGAGGGACTCGGAGTAGAGCCACTGCTCCTCCGCGTTGAGAGGAGCCAGTTGAGGTGGCTCGGGCATCTAATAAGGATGCCTCCTGGACGCCTCCCTCGGGAGGTGTTCCGGGCATGTCCCACCGGCAGGAGGCCCCGGGGGCGGCCCAGGACACGTTGGAGAGACTATGTCTCTCGGCTGGCTTGGGAACGCCTCGGGGTCCCGTCGGATGAGCTGGAGGAAGTGGCTGGGGATAGGGACGTCTGGGCTTCCCTTTTAACGCTGCTGCCCCCGCGACCCGATCTCGGATAAGCGGAAGACAATGGATGGATGGATGGATGGATGTTGTTCTTTGTCTCTTTCTCTCTCTGTGTCTTTGAACCTATTTTGCTCTAACTTCCTTTTTTCCTTTTCTCTTTCTCTCTTCATACCCTTTGCGCTTTTCCCTTTTCTCTCCTTCTGGCTTTCTATTTCTCTTTGGATTTTTTTCTTCCTCTCCCTTTCTTTTCCCCCTCTCTCATGACTTTTTATCTTTTGTTTCTCGCGCTCTCTCCCTCTCTCTTTTTCTTTCTTTGTCCCGCCGTCTCTCCTTTTCCCTCCCTCGTTTTCTTATTTCTTTATCTCTCTTTCTCTTTAATCTACTAGTCCGGCCCCCCGACAGAATGTTTGTTCTATCGTTTGGCCCCCGAGTTAAAATGAGTTTGACACCCCTGCTCTAGTGTGTCTTGGGCAAGTACAGCCTGCCAGCGCCCATCCCTCTTTAGGTGTTTTGTTTTTGGGTAGGGGTTTGCTCCCCCACATAAAACAGATAGAACTGGTTTCCAGTGGCAGTAGCATACTCCAAATATATAGTTGTTTATTGTTTATTATTTGTTCTGAATATGCATTACGATCAGTGCAAGGTTTCCTGATTGTTGTTCTTGAAACAAAAACATGTAAAAATAGAAAAAAAATGATCTAGGCCTCTCTGCCTCTCATTATTGTGCCATATCAATAAATAATTAAAATTCACCAGTTAACATGGTCATTCTCTTTTGTACTCACTACGCAACATATTTTTGTAATTTCCTTGAATTGATGTTTATTTTGACTTTGCTTCAGGTCCTTTTTAGGATGTTTCATAGTTTTAGACTGGTCATAGATATACAGAAACCTTTCAATGCTGTTCTTACATTTAAGATTTTGAAGTTATGTTTCCCCTTTAACTGATTGTCTCCCTCCCGAATCCTTAATATGTTCAAAAAATTTTCTGGTAATAACTTTTTTTACAGCAGAGCGTGCGCCAAATGACCTACTTACAGCACCTGGTATTCCCAGGGGTTTTCCCATCCGAGCACTAACCAAGCCAAACCCTGCTATAAGCTTCTAGAGATCGGGCGTTCTCAGAGTGGTATGGAAAAAAACCAGAATGAATAACTTCTTCCGCTTCAAAAACATGCCTAAAACATTATTCGAAATGAATCATTTTAAATGGCTATATCAATTCACTATTGTTTATATTTTTCTGTCTTTCGCAAATAACGTTGTGTCTTTAAGGGGGGTAGTGTGATATATATATATATATATATATATATATATATATATATATATATATATATATATATATATATATATATATATATATATATCATATCTCATCTCATCAGCTGCACCGCTTATCCTCAGTAGGGTCGCGGGGTGCTGGAGCCCATCCCAGCAATCATCGGGCAGTGGGCAGGGGACACCCTGAACTGGTTGCCAGCCAATCGCAGGGCACACGGGGACAGACAACTCGCTCAGTCACACCTAGGGACAATTTGGACCGGCCAATTCACCTGAAATGCATGTCTTTGGAATGCGGGAGGAAACCGGAGTGCCCAGAGGAAACCCACGCAAGCACGGGGAGAACATACAAATTCCGCACAGTAAGGCCGGGAGCTGAATTTGAACCCACGCAGGAGGTTCCCACGACCTCAGAACTGTGCCGCACACGCGCTAACCACTGCGCCGCCGTGCTGCATATATATATATATATATATATATATATATATATATATAGATCTAGATATATAGATATATATATATATATATATATATATATATATATATATATATATATATATATATATATATATATATAAATATATATACTTCGTATATATAATTCAAAATTCATTGAAATTCATATAAATACATGACATACTACATCACTCTTCAATCTTGACAGGATTTTTTGTTTTTTATTTTGTTTTGTTTGTATTTTTGTTGGATGGCGCACCATGGATTTTCATTCTACTGCAAAAATATGTGCTTGGTTAGTCTGAAACCATTATCACAAAGCATGGGAAGGAGTAAAGGGTCTTGCTAGCACTTCCCCACCCTGTGAGTTGTTTTTGAAGGTGAAATATAAAACAAACCCGCAGCTCTCAGCGTGGTGCTGAAAAGATATATTTCCCGGTAACAACTGAGCCCCGCAGGGGACGCACCACAGCAGCCGACGGCCAACGAAGACAGCAAATGGCGTCTTCCCGTCTCTCGGCGAGGTTCCTGCTTTACCGGCACTACGAGACGCAGGACTTGTTGCAAAATGCATGATTACATTTTTCACTGCTGAACAGTCTGAGACCATTTCTCTGATGAGCTGACAGAAGGGCAGAACTACGTTTGCGCAAGCAAAATTAGTATTTGTTCTAACGAAGGGTTTTTAGTTCCAACACTCTCGTCTCTTTCTCTGATAGTGTTTCTCATTTCCTTGTGTTGATTTGTCATTATGGCCTGTCTGAAATGTTTGGACCGCGTTCCATTATCCCCAGTTGACTATTCCTGTGAGCGGCGCTGAAAGAGCAAAATTGTGTCTCTTTTTTAGGGTCTTTCCACCTGAAAAGAATGGCACCCATCCTCCTTTTTGTCCAACAAAAAATGAACTGCGCTTGTTCAGCCACAATACATTATCCCCAATCCCATATTGCTGTCAGCAGGGACAGCAGAGGCCTGCCCAAAATGAAATGCACAGTTGTGGACACGATACATTATCCCCGGTTGACTATTGCTAAGAGCAAAGCGCAATTGTTTTTTGGTTCGGCCACTGAAACGTGCCATTGTTGCCCGCCTAAAATGAACTGCACTGTTTTGGCCATGATCCATTATCCCCAGTCGACTATTGCTCAGAGAAGGGGCAGAGAGAAGAAATTTGTTTAATGCGTAGCGACTGCTTTTTTCCACTTAAAATGAACTTAACTCATGTGGCCGCAATCCCCTATCCGCGGTCGACTATTGCAACGAGGAAGGCTAGCAGAGCGTATGTTAAAAACGGGAGGCGCCAAATGGCAGATCTATGCCAATTGCAGGGGTTTCATGTCCCCACTGACTGCGATAAACGAGGGTTTACATTATTTTTTTACATTATGTTAAAAACTAAAGCCATTTAAGGTGCTTTAGTTTATTTGTAATGCGGTTTCATGGAAATATTTCTAATGTGCACCGCTAAGTTGATAAGCAATGTAAAGGGTTTCATTTTAAAAGGTCAAGATGATCTGTGACTTTAATGCATTTTTACTTTATTATTCGACGTTTTAAATTGAAATACATTTTCTACACGTTTAAAAAAAAAAAATTTAAACTAACTACAACAAACCCTGCAAAACTTGTTTCGTTGTTCATTAATCATTGTACTAATAATCATATGTTAGTTTTAAATTTAGATTATTTTTTTTACATTTCATTTCTAATCTGTCGCTTCTGTTTTTGCTGTTGCTCCTAATTTCATTATGAGTAAAACTTGCCGAGTTAAAATGGATCTTTAACGTCCAAATCTGTAATTGGCAATGACTAACTCATTTCAAGTAAATGTAAAAGCCATTTTCCCTTATAGCTACTTTAAGCAACTCTTTTCGCCGACATTCTAGGGTTTTTTTCAGCAACAACTTTAATTAGCCCCACAACTTCATCGAAATCAAGAACTCCCCCTCCCTAAGGCGCCCCTTGCTGCTCATGCCTTCCATCTTCCTAATACATTGCACATCTAATCCAATTCATTATTGTAGGTAGGGGGGCTTCTTTCCCCACCGGCCTGTCAGAGGAGACAAAAGTGCTGCCAAATATGGATGCCTTCTGCTTCTCATTGCATTTGTGGACTTCCCTCCCACAGGGATGCTGAAGCCAATAGGGAGCTAAAAAATAGAAATACCTGAGAAGAGCAAGGGGGTTGCAGAGGGCGCTCATTGTGTCACCTGCTTCCAGATGGAACTTGCATTCTTATAGAGGCAGGAAGGTCTTCGGGGGTGCTACTTTCATTGTACAGTAACTTTTGATTGATTGCTAACACTTTTTTAAGTCAGGCATGTTTTACTACAAATTAGGCATTCTCCTGATTTAATTCCTGAAGTGGTTGAAGGTGAAATGAGCAATTAATCAAATTCATTCAATAGCATTTTGAAAACAGAGAATTAAAAGATGTGCTAAATCATGAAGCCAAAAGGAGGAAGAATTTATTCAAGTGGTTTAAATTGGATTAATTACAGTTGGTGTCCATCTTTGTACATTCCCTACTGAAAAGTGAATTGATGCATTTAAAGGGACAGTGTTTTTTATTATTATGCACCTCCTAGTGGTTAAAGAAAATATTCCATTGTTAAATAAAAACTATATTTGTCATGTCCAGCATGGTCGCCGTGGCGACCGGCAGGCCCCGGCCCCTGGGCACCGGCTGGAGCCGATCGTATATTTTACGTGTGGGCTTCTTAAGGGTGGGTTGTGGGTATTGCAGGTTGCTGGTTCATTGCATTTTCTGTTCTGTTTTTCTCTGTCCTGTTTTGTTTGATTCGGAGGAAACCTGTGTTGGCACGTTTTGAGTAAAAGCCTGTTTTTTGAGTATCCCTAGTCTTAGTTCCTGTTTGCCTGTAAGCCTGTTTTTGTTTTGTTTTGTCCCTGAGTGTTGGACGACTTTTCTTTCCTTAATAAAAGTATCTGATCGTTAACGCAAATGAGTTCTCCCTTCCTGCCTCCTGCCTCCGTTCTGGTCCGGTCCCCTGACGATATTGATTTAAATACTAAACAAGCAAAAAAAAAAATCATACAAACGTGCATTTATCAAGAAAAAAATGTATTTATTTGACATAACATTAGCCTCAGGTGTTGACATAATCATTTGCCATTTTGGTACAAGTTACCAAAACCCCAAAACCTCCGAAAAAGGCTTGGCAAGAAAATTTACTTTGAGTCTCCGCTGTTTGTATTCTTCCTTGTGATTTTGGCACTCAATTTTGGTTGCAGGATAAAGTACAAGACCTGGTGTTAATAAAATACACTTTAAGCAAATCAATTAAAATTGTAATTATCCAAAATGACTGATAACATTTAAATTTGTGGGGAGGGTAGGGGTATACCATCTCCGACCTTTAGGTGGAGTACAGGACCTGAAAATGTGGAACGTAATCATGCACCCTGGAAAGTATGCGAGTATTATGATTGCCTGGGCGAAGCGGGAGCGACGTCATTGCACAAAATTTCAACAAGACGTATCCAAAGTGAATTGAATGCTGTTCTTGAATCATCCATCTATTATCTGCACTGCTTATCCTCAGTAGGGTCGCGGGTTGCTGGAGCCCATCCCAGCCATCCTTGGGCAGTGGTTGCCAGACAGTCGCAAGGTACCTGTCCATGAACCATTTGGAGACTATGGACAGTCTTGGTATATTTTTTAAGGTAAAACTCTGACATTTTGTCCCCAACTAAAATAATCAGTGTAAGTGCTACTTACATTGAGTAATCTGAGTTGGAACACAGAGAAAAATTTATTTAAAATTTATTCTCGGCCTATATGTGTAGCATGGGCGTCTTAGCTGGAAAAAAGGTGAGACAGTAACTTGAAGCCTTACTTGGTACCTTGTCAAAATTGATCACATTCGGAAAAACGAAACATTGTATTTTACAGATTTTTCTAAGGCTCGGTTTAGGAGTCTCCTTAAGTGGCCATTTGGAAATGACCACTTTAATTCACTAAAATGTTTGCAAATTTGTATTTTACTTTGGCAATTTTTTAGACATTGTCAAAGCGTTGTAAATGTTTGACTTCTCCTTCCAGAAGTCAAATCGATGATTGTACCTGCTTGTGCATATTGATGGTGCATAAATACTAATCACGGATTGCCTAAAGCACGTTATTTTCGGCTCTGATTTGAATACACCCCTGGAAAATGGCATAAAATTATGCTTGTATTTTCATTGGCTAACCAATGTGTCAATCATCATTCAATTTAGTTACTACTTGCTGAATATATTCTATCCTATTCAAGGCGATATCTGATTGATCAAATAGGCTAATGCTGGCTGTAGACCGTAAAAAAAATAAGCCTGCTATTGGCCTGTAATTGTGTCAATCGAAAAGGGAGAAGGTAACTTCCAAATTGGGAATAATTTTACGAGTCTGTTTATTTTCAAAGGGGAGTTTTGGAGCAAAACAAACTAATTTAAAGAAGCAACATTCAACAAATAAGACATGTTTTTACGCGGATTTCTCTTTATCTGTCGGCAATATTGTGTGTTTTAGAGTAATATTTTACACGGTTGGATTTTATGGACTGTTCTCAACAGAACAAAGCCATTTTTGCGGACAATTAAAGAATTTTAAGACGGCCGGGGGACGTAATTGGTGAGTTACGCCGGCTTTATAGTTTCCGGGTATTTTGTTTCAGACTGATCGTGATGTTTCTGTGAAGAGTATATTTTCAAATGGTATATCGTAAATCCCAAGGGTTTAAGCTTTATGATGATATACGGCGTAACATATTTCAGTGACTAGAGACATTGTACAGACACGTATTTGTTTATCAAAAGGCCAGCCGACCGGCACGTTAGGGGATTTTAAACTAGTGTTTGGTTGTTGTTTTTTTCTCAAAACGTCCCAAAAAAAATCCTACTTAATTTAGGGAGCCTAAGAAAGCCGGACTTAGTGACACTTTGCACTTTCCTCATCTCCGAGCAGCTAGCTGCAAACAACAATCCCCCCATGTGTCAGGTGTTAGCCACTTCTGTGTTATTCTATAAATATCAGCTCAGGTTCCCATGTGTGAGCATGCTCTTAATTGAGACAGCGGCCCCTGCTGACTCCGTGTAGGGGCGAGCCCTCTGCGCCACTACTTGTCAATCATGCTGACTAATTGGGAGAATGGAGTGGTAACCGAAGTCCAACTTGTACAAAAAAAAAGGCCAAAACAATAATGTGAGCCGCTCTGTTTAAGCTGTTTGTTGAAGGCCACATGTCATTTTTTGAGAGGCAGGAAATATCAGTGCAGGAAGTTGATTTAGGGATGGCTCCTTTTTCTTGTCCACCTACATATTTTTGTAAATGCAATATTGAGTCTATTTAATATTGCGTCTATTTGCAAGAGCTATCTCACCCACCACGGCTGATTCAAAAGCTCTTCGGAAAGCTCTGTAGACACCCCATAGTGATCCAGATTATTGAATCATGTGTGATGGAACAGGAAACCGTTGAAAACAGGCCAAGGTGAAGGACCAGTGTCCCCTGTCGCCGCTTGATTTTCATGTGTGCTCACTACAGTGCTGCATAGTGTTTCACCGTTTAAAAGCATTTGAACTGAAGGCCCACACTGCAGTGACTAAACCTCACATTAGCAAAGAAAATGATAAAAAAAAAAGCTACACTGAGCTTTGCTGAGGAGCATGTTCTCTAAGCAGCGGAGAACTGGTCCAGAGTTCTCTTCAGTGATGTAAGCAAATTTAATTTATTTGGGTCGGTAGCATTATATTATATAACACATTGGAGAAAGACTAAAACCAAAGTGTGTAAATAGTCAGTGAATGGTAGAGGATAAAGCGCCAAGGTTTGGAAAATGTTTTCTGCAGCAGGAATTGGGCCTCTTGTATATCAACATGGCCCAGTGAATGCATATGTGTATCAAAACCTTCTTCAACAGCACTTGGTTCCTTACTTGCGGTTATCACCCAATCAGCCTGCGGGCTTCATGTAAGACAATGCTCCATGTCACACGGCATAACGATTAAAGAATTTCCTTGAAGGTGAAAACATTGTGTTTTCAGAGTCCTGAATTCAACCCAACAGAGAACTCCTGGAAAATCTTTGGTGACAATGTTATTGTCCCATTACAATCACCGAACTGTTGAAGAGGCTGGAAGAAGAATGGATGAAAATCACACCAGAGCAGTGTGAGAGACTAGTGCAATCGCATATATGCTGATGTTATTCACAACAGAGGCCCTGTACATGTCTTATTAATTGCTGACTTTTGTTACCTTCAGAACTGTTTTTTTTCCAGGCCAAAGTCATAATTGTTCGATAATTTTGATCAGTGTGCTCTCTAATATTGGTCAGCGCGTTTTCTGAAAAAAATATTTCGGGGTGAAATAGCTTTAGTCATTTTGTGAACAAACATGTTGTAGTATATAGACACAACAAAATGTGGAACAGTGAAGATGATATTATTTCAAAATTATATATTTTTTAATTAATATATATTACATATATTATTTTAGAAATTGTTCTCTAATTTACATCTACAGTGTACATATTTAATGGGGTGTAGTTAAAATGTACTCTTTAGGTGTGAAATTAACACTGGTTAATTTACTGTGTATCCCACTTTTCCCGCATAAAGATATTCGAGGCTAATATTGGATCTCTTCTGTGTGTTTTAATATCAATCTTGTCAACCATTGGTCAGAATAGAATACAATGGTTAAAATGTTCAAGGGCAGCGACATAGCTTGTCTAATTTTCACCATAGCAACTCACTTCTGACGCCAAAAGAGATGTTAGTGACTGATTTTGGCTCTCCACAGTTGTTTTTCTCCGTATGCTTGCCGCGTTGTTAACCACACGTCAAAGCACAATGGAACGATTAAATCGTCGAAGTACGGCACGGGTGCTCATGCAATTCTCCCCAAAGTATGACACACAGATGACATCCCGCTTCTGACGCTGATGGGAGGGGGGAACGAAAAGAATAGATGAAGCGGAGGAGGTCTCTTCAACCCTGAGAGAACATTGGGAGAGGTTTCAACCCTCTTAAAATGCCGCGTGGTGGGAGGTCTATTTTCACTCCATCTTGCCTAGCTCCACAGGGAATGTACGTTTTTGTGTGTGTGTGTTTGCATGAGTGCATGCATGTGTGCGTGCAGGTTTAAGCCGGGGATCAGAGGTGGGTGGTAGGGCTGCTTGATGGTGTAAGATCTTTCTACCAGATTAAATGGGAGAACTGGTGAGCGTTTTCTATAGGGAGGTCACAAGGAGAGCTGAGATTGGAGGTTCATTGGGTTTATCTTGACTTGTTTTTTTGTTAATACGTGTGCATCCATATTTCTATATATGGATGAGTGGGCATTTGGATAGATTGTATATCAAAGGAAAAATGGTGCCGTTCATACATCCGACAACGAGCGCTAAACCACGCCCACCATAGTTACAGTACCCATGTATAACAAACGGAGGAAATATAGCCCGGAACAACAACAGCGAGCGACCCTTTAGTAGATACTCCTGATAGCATAGCCGTACAATTTCATTCGGATGATGCAAACTTATCTCAAAGTTATTAGAAAGGGCCTCATTTATTATATGCAAAGTTATATTCATGGTTTTAAGGTATCCAAAGAAGCTAACCTTGTAGGCGTGGATGCAAAATGTTGGCAAGCAATGAGGAAGTCAGAAGCCCTGTTCCAACTACCTATAGAATAAGATTTTGATTTTTCAGCTCTGACAAACTCTGAAAATGCAAAGCAGTGTATGTACACCCTAGTGTTGAGTTTTAGCTATGTAACCACACTCGAGTTTATTAGCGCATCTAATGCTAGAAAAGAAGCAAAGTTTTTTTAAGCTGTCTTTGCAGAGGGCTTTACAAGTTCATAACCAATGACAGAACGAACACATTTCGGAAATGTTTAAGGCGTGTCTAAATTAATGTGGCAGGGAGAAGCTACATGTTATGCTGTGAGTTTAAACGGTGTTGTGTTATACTGAATAAGTTGACATTTCAACCAACTGATTTTCCCAGCATGTTACTGTGAATTAGAGGTAAGATCTTGTGCCCAGGCCCAAACCCGACCCAACCCGGCCCGAAATTCTGGTCGGGTTCGGGCTTAAAATGTAAATCGTTAGGTGGGGCTGCTTGGGCTTCTCTACGTTTTTATTTAGATAAGGAAAATGCTTACCAAACTATCAGTTTAACTTTTGATCACTAAATCCAAAGAAATGTTCCTCCTCTGTGTTGGGGTAGCACCGCTTCCACCTTCCTCAGACGTCATTTCTGTTCCTTGCCAAAAGCTTACAGGCTTTACAAACTTTCTTTTTGCTTTTTGGCCAAATCTTTCGCTGCACGTCGTCGAAATGAGCACTTCGGCGCTAAACCATTCATTTAGGTGCTGCACTTGCAGTGCAGACTTGATTTGAGGAACTCGGCCCCAAGTAAACCCCAAGCTGCGAAAAAGCTAAAGCTTCGTGTTTACTTTGCCAGCAAAATTGATGCTTCAATTTATTTCGGGCTTGTTTATCAAGTCAAGTTAATCCGTCCGGGTTCCGGCGGGTTCGGGTTTATATACCGCAACTCGGGTTGGGTGGAATTCTTTAGGCCTGATCTTACCTCTACTGTGAATGTAGGTGTTACAATGAGGGTCGTCTGTATTGGTGTTCATCTTAATGGTTGATTTATAGATAATACCAGTATAAGTCAGGTCATTTCCAAGACTTTATGAGAAAAGGCAACAACCTGTCAATCATAGGTGATGCGACACGTGGGTTCAAGCCCAATCTCTGTCTGACAGGGAACTTAAGTCTTAACCGATCTACATCACAAGTGCCCCAGACACATCGTGGAACCACAAAACACTGTACAAGCGTGTGGATCACATGAGCATTGTTTGTGATACAAAGATGGCAGACCTCAGCAGCCACTATGCATTGATATCCTTGTCTGCAAAACAATACAGAACTGTAGGAGATGCTTATGTAATAGCAGTAATAGTCAATAGTAATTTGTATAAATACAGTATATGGCTGTAGCAGGCATCTGCCAAGGCTTTGATGAAAATGACAGATTCGCTGTAGTCCTGTACGTGGAGTTAGTGTCCCTACATAAACACAACATGTGAAATTGCATACATAATTTGTGTGTACAGTTTACATTAAAAATGTGTTTTCCCACAGTGCGTGCATGTGAGCGTGCCTGTGCGTGTGCACGTGTGTGCGTTTAATGATTTTGTTAGTGTTTGTGTTCACAGAAGTACAAGATTTATCTTTATGAATTGTTTAAAATAATAGAAAAAAAATCTACCTTCAAAAGTATGTCGCGGCATTTCAAATTCACTGGTCAAACTTCATTGCAGTTTGTCAAGGCAGACAGCGTCACCAAGTGGAAATGTTTTGTTAATGCATTTCCTTGTGAAGGGAAGTAAAAAAATGAGTCATATTTTTTTTTAAAACTAAATTGTGTTAAGATGCATCTGTCTGCTTTGTAAATTAATAGGTCAACTTTCAAGTGTAAAATGTCTCAATTAAAATAAAAAAAAGGATAAAGTGGAAATAAAATACTCGTCTTAATATTCAAAGATTGGAAACCTTAAAGTGAATTTTCACTAGCTAAAACACGTTTATTTATTCATTTATATTTCTTAATTTCTTTACTCTTTTTTTCTACGGTAGCCGGCAGGTTTCTAATTTGACCAATGGCTGACAAGCTCCCAGCATCTCAGGTGAGTCCAATCAAGCCCAAGAGGCTCACTTCACTTTTCTCTTACCGAAAATTGAAGATTTATACCTGACCAGGTAACGTTTGGTGTTGCCCATCATGTACCCACTTTTGGGTTTTGCGCTTTTACTTGTGTGGCCAACTGTTTGGACGGGAAAGATTAATAGCAAGAGGCCACATTGCTACCGGCCTGTCCCTCGGAAACCAAATTGGGGAGTCAAGTGAGTTCTTTCTTTCCATTTTTGTTTTTTTATTTTCTGTGTAGTTTTGTTATGAGTTGGTGGTTCCACTAAGGCAAAAGTGTCAAACTCCCCTTCACTGAGGGTCACATCATTTTAATGGCTACTCAAAGAGGATTTGAATTATAAATCTGTCATTTAATGGTACGTCAAATAAATACTTATTCCTTTGGGGAAACAAACTCTAAATTTGGTTTAAGTCGCATACATTACAGTTGCATTGAAAAGATGTTACATGTATATGTTAAATGTAACAAAATCCAATGATTAAAAGCATTTATGTATATAATTTTCCTTTTTAAGAGAGGCAAAGGGAGAAAACAAGAGAAGTAATAAACTAAGTAATCTAAATCTTCTTATCACAAGAAGTTTCAAAGGGCTGCACAGATCTCAGACTACATATTATTATTATTACATCATCCCCCTGATCTAAAACCTACATGGGGGCAAGGGAAAATTCAAACCCGAGATGCAGTGCTGTATAGTGATCAAATTTTACACACTGGGGCTTTAATGGTCAGATTTGGAACATAGTGTGTGTGCTCATACAATAACAGGAAACGAGAAAAAATAGATAAATAAATCTATAGAAACTTTGAAAAATCCTAACAAAAAAGACAAGAACAATAACTTCATATAAATATTTAAAAGCACAAAAAGATGTTAAATTTAAAAAAAATTGTGTGTGTGTGAGAGACTGGGGGAAAATCCACAAAAAATTGGATCACTTATTCCTCAATTCCACTATGATGTGAAAACAGTTCCTTGCAGTCATGCTGCGCTGTCACTTTGGGTAAATCATGAGACTGGCATTGTGGGAAACATACTCATTGCTCAAAGCACTTTTTGGACAATACATTTTATGCTGTGGCGTGCCACATTTGGCCCACGGGCCATGCGTTTGACCTATGACGGATTGAGTTTTTATATTTTAGCTGTGTAGCAATAATAAATTTGTAAAGTAAGCATGGTGGATCGCCATCTGGAATTATTGAGGTTATACTACAGAATAAGAGCCCCATTTTGATTCTTTTCAAATGCAAACGAATAGCATTTCTTGCAGAACAGCCCCCCGACCTCATGAAACCCTCAACCAGATCCAGCTGCCCAAGTCATGGGACTGGAGAAACGTAAACGGGGTTAATTACGTCAGTGCCACCCGCAACCAGCACATCCCTCATTATTGCGGGTCCTGCTGGGCCCACGGTAGTACCAGCGCTATGGCAGGTGATTTCGGAATGCTAAAGTACTTGTATGTGTTTGTAGGTGCCCCCTGAATGTCTCTACTGCATTTCGTTTATAGATCGCATTAACATCAAGCGCAGAGCGGCGTGGCCGTCCGCTTACCTGTCTGTCCAGCATGTGCTGGACTGCTCTGACTCTGGCACTTGCCACGGGGGGGACCACGGCGGCGTGTGGGAGTACGCCCACAAAAACGGCATTCCGGACGAGACCTGCAACAACTACCAGGCCATTGATCAGAGTAAGCATCGATACATGTAGCACAGGGGTCAGCAGCAGGGGCTCTGAGTTGCATGCAGCTCATTGGTGCTTCCCATGTGCTGCCTGGCTTCTTAATCAAAAAATGTTTGATGATAAATGATATGGTTTTTGTAGGGTTATTATGTTAGTACGTGTCGCCTTCCTTTTAATAAGGCGTGTATAAACCTTTTTAATTGTTCACAGGATTTTTTTTTTCTGTAGAGAAAGTTGCTTGAAATTTCTATTTACAGTGGAACCTTGGTTTTCGAACGCCTCTCAGTTCGTACAATTTGGAGTTCGACCCAAAATTTCGAGAATTTCTTGCTTCGCTGTTCGGTCAAAAATTCGGAGTTTGAACGCCGGTAATGCATGAGTGCGTACGCTAGAGTACGATGCTGAGCGGCGTACGGGTGTAGATCGCCCCCACCCCTCGTGACCAACTGTTATCACGTGCACACTTGCCTCTTTTTGCTTTCGCTTTTAATATCGGTGAACGGAGTGTTTTAGCCCCTAACTATGCCTCCGAAGGTCGGTGCAAGCAGGACGGGTGAAAAAGAAAAGTTGTTCGTACAACTATTGCCTTTAAGAAAGACGTAATAGCTAAATATGAAAGAGGTGTGCGAGTTTCCGATCTTGCTAGGGAATACAGCATGCGCCTTCTGCTGACCACCACAAAGGTAAGAAATCCTATTCATAATTCTTTTCTTTATCTTTTTTTTTTTTTTAATACACGTTCGTGTTGGCGTGATCTTTCGTACGGAAGATTACGATTAGCCTGGGTTAGCTTTATGATTCGAGGTAAACATTCAGGGTGTTGGAACTGCGCCCAAAATTCAGGGTGTTTGAACGGAGCCCCCTTTCCAATGAAGCGCTAGCCACTTGTGCTAAATGACTTGTAAACGACCTGATTTTTTTATTTTTACACGTTCATGTTAGTGTAATCTTTCGTACGGAAGATTACGATAACGCGAACGTACGATTAGCCTGGTTTAGCTTCATGTTTACGTTCATGGTAAACATTCAGGGTGTTTGAACGGATTAAAACGATTTACATTATTTTTAATGAGAAAAATGATTTCGGTGATTGAACAAATCGGTTCTCGAACAGGGTTCTGGAACGGATTATGGTCGAGAACCGAGGTTCCACTGTAATTCAGTGGTTACAGATTCGGGCAGCAGGTACGGCTCATGGTTTTCCCAGCAGAATTCATTCAACATAGCCACATATTGTGTCTCGCATTCATCATAAAGGAAGTAATACTTTAAACTCATGTTTACACCCCATTAAATATGTACACTGTAGATGTAAATTAGAGAACAATTTATAAAACTCATGTTTTGCTTTAAATTATGGACTTTTCAGTTCATTGACATGGATGTTAATTGATCAGTCTTGAAGGAAAACAATGTGCTGGATTCTAACTACGTTTTATTTACATCAGGCAAATGTAGTCAAACAAAAAAATGAGCACATAGATGACACTACTAATTACGTCTTGGCAATAGGGAAATGGAGAAAAGAATTGGTAGCAATAAGGGTACTGATTCATAAACCCACACTGTGAACCACCTTCCTCAAAAAGTTTTTCTGTCCCTTTTTTTGCATCCTTTGTACCTTATTCAGCTGAGGGAAAAGAAGAAACATGGTTCAGTTTTGCCATTTCTCCTGGCTAGGGAGATGAGGCTGTGGATTTCAGCCTTCTTGGTCGCCGTTGTCCCCAGGGGGCCCAGGCTGGCGATGCCTCCCTTTCAAGCCCGTGGCGAGGGAGCAGCACCTTTTTATAAAAGCCGGAGTGTGTCTTACTTGACCACAAGATGTCGCTGCATCGTTTAATGCAAATGAAAACCGGTGTCACAAAGCGCAAATAGCAGCAAGTTGGCAGTCAAACATGGCGGTGACCTTTGGTAGGGATTCCACTATGTAAAAGAAATACAGACTTTGCGATCTATGATTTTTTTTTTTTTTTAAGTAAATATAAACGACAACAAATTGAAATTGAGATAGTACAGGTATGTTTTACCTAGTATTCAAATAAATGCTATCACTTAATACTGGTAGGGACAAACCGATGATTGCTCGATATTGACACTTCTCTGCCACAACTATGCCCTTGCATCTGGCAGACTTTGTTCTTAAATATATTTCTTTTGTTCTTGAATGATTATTTACTTACTCAGGTTTTAATATTGATTGGTTTAAAGTGCATATAGAAGATACTCAAAATAAGAAGCCATCAATAGATTTTTAACTTAAAAGGAGAATTGGGAGAGAAGCCAAACCTCAGATAAGAGATTCCACCGTGTTCCGTAGGTCCTGCCCGAGGCCCTTTTTTAAGAGGAACCATATTGGCAAATATTTACAATAATTCAAACGGTCAAAACAATGAACAGTCTGCAATAAGTCTCACAAACTGGCATCCTATGCAATCTCCTTTGCATGTATCAAGTACTACAAACCGAATAAACTTTTCGAATAGAGTTTAAAAAAAAAACGTATGTAAGAATGTAATGTGCCGCACCTTTTCAATCTTATTAAAACAACCATTGTGTTTTTCTGGCTGCAGAATGCCATCCTTTCAACGCATGTGGAACATGCCTAACTTTTGGGGAATGCGACAAAGTGCAGAACTACACACTATGGCGTGTCGGGGACTACGGTCCAATCACCGGACGGGACAACATGAAAGCAGAAATTTACATCCGAGGACCAATCAGGTTTTAGAAAAGTTCTTTGGTTATGATCTCCTGCTCCATTAGTAAGGCTTTAGGAGCAAATGTGCAGTAGCTCCAGTCACCAAATTTGAACTGCTTTTAAATGTAAAGTTTATTTAAAGGGACTCCATCAATGATACAATTTCTATACTGTCACAGCTGTGCAATCATGGCGACTGAGAAACTGGACCGCTACAGGGGCGGCCTGTATATGGAATACGCTCAGAATCTGGTGATCAACCACATTGTGTCGGTGGCCGGCTGGGGAGTTGAGAACGGCACAGAATACTGGATTGTACGCAACTCCTGGGGGGAGCCTTGGGTGAGTCGAGAACCCCAAGGGGCAAATACTTTCCTGGTCTGACTGAGGTTTCTTCCTAGGGTGAAAGGGGCTGGCTCAGGATAGTCACTAGTGCCTACAAGGGAGAAAGCGGGCCTTTCTACAACCTAGCCGTGGAGGAAGACTGCATGTACGGCGATGTAATTTTACCAACATCCTATTAATGTTAATGTATTTGCTAGCCAGTGGAAATAAATTATTGAATATGTATGATCGTTTTTTGCACATGCAACTTATGAGCACATTTTTAGTGTATCGGTTGCAGTGATAGAAGTCAATATTTTTTGTAATTATTGTACAATATAGTGATCCCTCAGGGCTGTGTTTCAAAAATGACCCATGATAGTTAACCCGGCAAAGTAGAAACATTTCTTTATGGAATAATCTACATTGAGACTAAGGACCAACCCTAATTATTGGCTCAAGCAAATGCAAACTGTGTTTACTACTTATTTTACAAATACTGTATTGTCAAATTACAATTTAAAAAAGGATCTTGCTGTTATTACACTCTTAATTCTGGACACTATCCTGTTTTACGTCAGATTATATTTTGTCACCATTATGAGGATGCAATTGGAAAAAAATGGGGTAAAAAAGATATTTGTATCCTCCTCTGCCTTTTGCTGCTCGGGTTTTTGTCAGTCCATAGCATTTTATTGACATAATGGCTTTTACAGAAACTCTAAATTAGATTTTTGCGTACCTACATTACAGGTTTGTCAAGCTAAATTTGTTGTCATCTGTATGAGGTATATAGACTCGGAGTAGTTAAGAGCTCAAGAAACGATGTGATCAGAAATCTATAAAGTGAAAACAAAGCCTGATTGATGAGACCAAAATATTTGTTTCAAATACAAATATTTTCACATATAACTTTTAAAGAAACACTGTGTCTTATTCTACCATTTCTTTGAGTAAATTGCTTTCCATTAAATGTTTTTATTTTAGAATCCAATTCGGCGAGCATGTAGTGCTCACGGTTTCCCACCCAAATTATGTCAACATAACCTCCACATTTTCTCTCGCAATTATCAAAAAGGAAGCAATACTCTAAACATATTTTGATTTTAACTTGGAGTAAACAATTGTTCAGTTCTTTGGTATGATTGATCAGTACAGAACTAAAATAGTAGACACACAACTAATGCACGTATTTGATTCTAACTACATTTATTTACATAACAAAGGAGAATTGAATCACAAAAGAATAGAAGAATGTTGACAATCCCTCGCAGTCTTAGAAAGCGGGAAGGTGGGAAGAAATTCTGTACCAATAATGAAATTATTGATTTTTAAACTTGGTTAAAACAATCAACTTATCTGGCCGACCGGGAATTATGTCATAACATGCCAGAAATGTAGTAATATTTGCCCTTGCACCAAAAACAGTTGTGAAATATTTTCTTGGTTTACCACACGAAAACCAAAAGGTAACTTGTTGAAAGAGTTTGTTGAGAAGGATGGCAGACCAGAAGAAGCTGACCTTCTGCTTTCAGGTCTGGGCTGCATGGAGTCTTGGCCTTCTGAAAAAAAACAAAGACCAGCCTGTGCTCTCCCAAGCTGTTTTAGGGGGTTGCTGTAGCAGCAAGCTGATAGACAATCATGTTGGCTCCCTCCAGGTGGGCCTCATGGTATGTAAAACAAATACAATTTTCTCAACCTATGAGTATTTAAAAAGGTGTTAATAATACAAAATGTCCTTTTTAACATATTCACGCAAGCCAATCATGAGCTCTACCTATTAGGTAACTATCAATCAGCTGCTTATTCGGGTGTAAAACAATGCAAATGCTAGATGCAAAACCATTAGGATAATACAGGTTTAGCTACAGTTCTTGTGAGACTCGTCTTTAACATATACAAACTGGCGTCTACAAATGTTAATTCCTCCAATTTTCATTTCAAATAACCGTATTTTCTGGTCCATAAGGTGTACCTATTTATAAGGCGGGCTTTCGAATTCCTGTCAAACTGCAGTTTTTCTTAGGTGCGCCTTAAATCCCGGAAGATACGGTAGGCCGGAAGAGGATGCATTAAGCCGGTCTGCGATATAAAACTTCCACCAATCCGTGAACCTGCGCCTTGAGGCGGAAACAATCGGCTCTTTCTTGACATAGTTTCTTTAGGTTCCTTAAAGTTTTGTGCCGCAGATTCCTAAAGATCAGAATGATGGTGCAGCCTGAAGGACAGAGCAGGTCATGCTTCTCCAGGGCAAGCAGATCCTTAAGGTACAGCCGAGGGTTGTGGTCCATGAACACCATGTGGAAAGTGTCGGTAGTCCTCGGACCCGTTCCCAGGTGGTTGCGCAATGTTGGGATGGCATCGCGTGATCGGCTTTTCACCACCTGGAACTACAAATGGTGGTCTTTTTTTTTAAACTTCAGTTAGCATTTCACTTTAATCCCTCAAACATATTCTTAATCAGAATTTTTTTTCCAATTAGTCAGAGAATGTGCAGTTTTCTTCCCCACAATTATGCAAATACGTTCCAAAATATTACGCATGCGGGGGTACTCGAGAAATGTTGTCTCAAAGTTGACGTTTCCTGGCTCGTTTGCTGTATAACTAGTACGTCAGTGAAGGAACACAACTTTCAAATGGTGAATCCAAATAACAAAACGTGAGGTTATCTCCGACTCAGCCATTGTAGCATTTTTCTTACCTAGATTCTATGGCTGATTATGACAAAACAATGTCCCTGACAGACATGTATAGAGAAACATAGTTAATTCCCCAGTTAGATATACAACCGTCTCAATTCACACCAGTGGTTGAGGTAGGAGACAAGGATGATGGCATACTTGACATTCGTAACAAAGATAAGGATTGATCTTTTCCTAAACGGGGTAGGTTGTGGTCATTGGTCTTTTTGACAATGACAATAACTATTCTGAATGTGAATCTGTTAGACATTTTTTGATATATTGTTTGATTTTTTTTTTTTACCATCTTTAATCCCTTTTTTCATAGAGGTAATTTAGCTATTTCTACATACTATAGCTATTTTACATACTATTTTTTTCTGATATATTGCTTGATTTTTGCCATTTTTTTAATAATCCTTTTTCTTAAAGGTAATTTAGCTATTTTTACACTAAAGGAAGACTGAGGGAATATATTTACGGTTTCAAAATATCAATGTTGCACTACAGATATCACATAATCCTTGTCTAGATGTATTATTTATTCTTTATTGGGCTGCATTTTTCAGTTTTTAGAGTACCAGCAATTCACGTTAGCACGAAACTGGTTTCAGTGACTGTGCAGGCATTGAGTTTCTACAAACTGTTTACAACAACAGTGGGGGTTGTCGTGTGTCAGTCTGAATAGGAAACGGGCAAGAATGCCTAGGCATTCACCACAAAAACTACCAAAACTTTGCTTAAGACAGTAATAACCTTTTAGACTGATTAACACGCAAGAATATGCAGTGGCGCCAACATAATTTTTTCATAAGGGTGGCCAGATGGGGGCACTTAAAATATTGGGGTGGCACACCAAAACTAAAAGCCAAAATTTCAGGTTGTTGAAGTAAGAAGGGCAGGGAACAACAATCAGAAAGATTTAAAGACACAGCTACTGATATACTTTGGTGTATTCTGTAATATTTGATGTTACTAATGCTTTAATCTGCATAGTCCATAACTGCCCAGTTTACATTTTGTAATCAACAATTCCGTTATATTGTGTTAAGTGCATATGTTGGGTATAAGGTGTACATTTTACAAATAAAAACAAATACTAGGTTGTGGCAGATACAAATAAAAGCAAGAATGGAGACTATGATACCTTAACTGGATATTTGGCAACATAATGTTAATGTGAGAAAAAATAAATGGTACTGAATGAACAAAACACAAGAACTTTCCAACAGGGATCAACAGATTGCGGGGGTGGCCACCCTTGGCCACCCTTTGGTGGCCCCACTAACAATTCAAAGCCAAGACCGTCTGACTTCAAAATTGACTGTTTATAACACATGTGTCAAACTCCCGGCCCGCGGGCCACGTTCGGCCTGCTGTGTGACAATATCCGGCCCGCAAGACCATTTTACATTACTGTTATTAATGGCCCGTCAATATGAACAACGCCGTCTCATCCGTGGATATCATATTCTGACGTTTTAGTCACTGTACCTATTCCTTCATATATGACGTATACTATACTATATACCAGGGGTCGGTAATCTTATGGCTCTTTCTATGACAAATTTAATTGCATGTAAATTTTCTCCATCTTGTTCAAAACCTAAGCCATTGATCCTGTTCAGATACACGCAAAGCCAAACCAAAGCTGAATTACAATGCAGTACTTTTCAGAATGTATTGGGCACGTTTTCACTACAATTTACAGTCAAGGTGTCACACAAAAAAAACTCGTTTTGGCTGTACGACGCTAAAGAATCCTTTATATAAAAGCTCACTATATAATCTGTGTTCAGTGTTCAGATACTTTTTGATGAACCCACGGATCAAATTGTAAATACGCCAAAACACCGGAAGAGAATTTAAAGTTATTTGATTGGGTGAGTGGGAGGGATGGGTGGAGCTATGCAAAAAGTGCAAGCACTCCCTCCCATCTCTCGCCCTACTCCGTCTGCGCCAAAGGTAAGCACATCAGGCTCCCTCTTCTCAGAATGTTGTGACATTTTTACTTTTGACAGAAAATATATTAAGGAGAGCAGAATCTTTTGGGATATCTAAGTTGTTTTTTTTTATATTTTAACATTAACATAGGAGCAAAGGAATTGGAATGTAATTTTAATGTTAAGTTGTTTAAGTTAAGTTCTAAGTTGTATAATTTAACAAGATATTTTTGTTTACAGCAAAATAATAAATACTGTATAAGTGATTTAAAGTTTAAATTTAATATTCTTGTCTGATTTTATTCATATTTATGTTCCAAAAACATTCAGTTTAATTGTGTTGAATAAATGTTTATCCTGGTTGGCCCGCGACCTTAAGTGTGTTTTGAATATTAGCCCCTTGTGCAATTGAGTGTGACATCCCTGGTCTGCAATATAAAGTTTGTGCAATGTCATTGAGAGGCTTCTCTACCTGAAGATCTTGGAAGCCTGCCACCAGGATGATCTCCTCGGCGAGGCGAGCCACCTTGGAGTCCTTCTCCACAGTGACAAGCCTACCATGAGGGGGCAGCAGACGCAGCAGGATTACTGAGCTGTAGCCGCAGTGCGTGCCCAGTTCCAGTACCCTCGAGGGGCGCATGCGCCTGCCCACCTCGTCCAAAGCGTGGCCTGAACAGACACAAGATTAAAAGGCGGACGTTTTTACGCCAACATTTGAATGTTTTAATGATTCTCTGATTTTCTTTTTTATTCTCTGAAGATACATTCGATTTAACGTGTTTTTGTTGGCTGATATTTTGGTGCCTATTTGTGCGACCCAAAACATTGAAAATGTCTTATATTGTAATGTCGAGACAAATCTTTAACGCTTAAAAGTTATTTTAACTTGACTTACTTGAAGTCAAACAGAAATTAAAAGGACAGTGGTTATTATTCGACGACCCCTAAACAGCACAAGGAAGAATACAAACTACGGACACTCAAAGTGACTAAAAGGCACCATATACTTCTCACTATTTGCCCAGCCTTGTTGAGGTTTTTCAGTAACAGTAGCAGCTAGATGGCGGACAATTATGTTAGAACCCATTTATGTAAGGTGAGGCTCATGTTATTTTAAATACAGTGGAACCTCGGTTCTCGACCATAATCTGTTCCAGAACCCTGTTCGAAAACCGATTTGTTCGATCACTGAAATCATTTTTCCCATTAAAAATAATGTAAATCGTTTTAATCCGTTCCAACACCCTGAATGTTTACCTTGAATGTTTAACGTAAACATAAAGCTAACCCAGGCAAATCGTACGTTCGCGTTATCGTAATCTTCCGTACGAAAGATTATGCTAACATGAACGTGTAAAAATAAAAAATCAGGTCGTTTACAAGTCATTTAGCACCCGTGTCTCCAGAACAAGTGGTGAGCGGTTCATTGGAAAGGAGGCTCCGTTCCAACACCCTGAATGTTGGGCTCTGTTCCAACACCCTGAATGTTTACCTTGAATGTTTAACGTAAACATAGAGCCAACCCAGGCTAATCGTACGTTCGCATTATCGTCATCTTCCGTACGAAAGATTACGCTAACATGAACCTGTAAAAATAAAAAAGGGCTAAAACACTTTGTACACCTATATTAAAAGCGAAAGCAAAACGAAGCACGTCCGCACGTGATAACAGTTGGTCACGAAAAGAGCGATCTACACCCGTACGCCGCTCAGCATCGCACCCTAGCGTACACACTCACGCATTACCGGCCTTCGAACTCCGATTTTTTGACCGAACAGTGAATCAAGAATTTCTCGAAATTTTTGGTCGGACTCTGATTTGTTCGAAATGAGAGGTTCCACTGTAAATGGTAATTTATTGACAAGTGATTTTGAAAACGAAAAAAGCACTATAGGTCATATATTTTTGCTTTTTGTTTGGTCAATATATATTTTTTTTACCACTAGGAGGCCCTAAATAATACACACCGTAGCTCTCGGTTTTAAAAAGGTTGGCGACCCATGCTTTAAAGATTTAACTTGGGAGTTAAAGACTATAATATAACTAATAAGATAGTTTGAGGTGTACTTCAAAAGTTCAAAGTTCAATATCTTCTCGATTAAGTAGTGTTAAAAATGCCCAACCGAGCTCAAAGAGCCCTTACGCTTTATTTTCCATTGCACTTTTCTGTTCTTATCTTACTTTCATCAGGCCTGCTCGGCGTGGAACAAACCTTCAAAAAGATGAACAAAGAAGAGTTTATTCAAGTGCGTCTTAGAAATGCACGCAAATCATGATGAATTGACTGCATTTGTAAAGCGCTTTTAGTCACTGAAGACTTCGAAAGCACTTCACATTTTACCCATTCACACGTACATTCACACACCAACAGCCAAGGCAGCAATACAAGGCACCTGCATGCACCAAAAGCAATACCTAGAAAAAAGCTTCAATCTGTAACAAAACTGAAAGATATTTTTCTTTGTAAATCAAAAAACGGGTTTTAAAATACATATATTCCAAAAACATGCATTTCAGGTGAATAGGCTGGTCCAAATTGTCCCTAGGTGTGAATGAGCGAGTGAGTTGTCTGTCCCCGTGTGCCTTGCGATTGGCTGGCAACCAGTTCAGGGTGTCCCCTGCCCACTGCCCGATGATTGCTGGGATGGGCTCCAGCACCCCAGCGACCCTACTGAGGATAAGCAGTGTAGCTAATGAGATGAGAGAGATGAGATGAGATATTTTATTTTCAATACACTGACCAAGCTGTGGGCCGATGGCAGGCGTGGGTTGTGTTTGTGCGTAGATCTCAAATGTTGCCAGAACGCTGGTAGGGTTGCCGTGGATGCAGTTGTTGAAGACAAATGCATGCAGTCTGGTGGCGTTGGTTTGTCCCCGGAGGAGCCACATAAACGCACCGCTACACCATTGAGCGGCCCTAATGCCAGCCATCATCAGGCTAGGAAACAGCGGCACTGAAGACGCTACCATTGAAGAAGCCATTTTGATGTTCCTTTTTTTCAATTTCCCAAAACCTGCACAGGCAGATACAATACAGCAACATTATTACAACAGATCATTACTGTAGTTCATTTATAAAGTTGTGAAAGTTTTCACGTGTGTCTGTATCACAGATTTATACTGCCACCTGGTGGCCAAGTCGTACAAAAAATAAGTCAAGATGACCTTATTAATAATGCACCAACTCTATTCATGGTAATTTTACGGCTTTTGAGTGTAAGTTAAAAACATTAAGTTTGCAGTGATTTCAAAAATGAATAAATAAAGCTAGTAATTAACCATGGTTGTATAAAGTGCAAATATGTAATGACAGTATAGGAGAATATTCTTACTGTGACAATGTGTAATGTTTAGGGCCTACTAGTGGGACAAAAAAACGTTCATCCAGTTAAGAAAAACATAGATTTGTATACCAGGCAAAAATACATGAACTATCATATTAATCAATGTAATTTCTTTATTAAAAAAATCATAGGTCGAGAAATCTGAATTTCTTTTTCACCGTGGAATCCCTTCTTAGATTGGCGCCATGTTCTTCCAGCATCCTGCCACTACACTTTGCCGTGTATCACTGGCTCGCACTCGTACGGGACAACACAGTGCCATCTAGTGGTCAAATATTACACATTGGGGCTTTAACATTTTAACATTTATTCATTTTGCGAACTGCTTATCCTCACCAGGGCCAAAGGGGTGCTGGGGCCCATCCCAGCTGACATCAGGCAATATGCTGTGACAGCCAATAACAGACTTTAACATTAAACATTTCTCTCTTTCAAAAATAAACACCCCAAAAAATTACGGCTTCATAAAGTTAGGATGAAAATAAATAATTTTAATTTTTGTTTATTCAGAAGTCTTTTAAACAGTCAAAACAAAAAGTATTTTGTCAAGCAGAATTCTATAATTTAAAATTTCTGCTCCTTACCCAAACATGCCATCCATCCATTATCTGCACCAAAGGGGTGCTGGAGCCTATCCCAGCTATTTTCGAGCAGTGGGCAGGGGACACCCTGAACTGGTTGCCAGCCAATCGCAGGGCACACAGACACAGATAAATCACTGGCTCATTCACACCTAAGGACAATTTGGGCCGGCCACTAAACCTGAGGCAACTGGAGAGTCCGGAGGAAACCCACGCAAGCATGAGGAGAACATACAAACTCCACACAGGAAGGTTGGATCTCATGAAGCCAGAACTGTGTCGCACACGCACTAACCACTGCTCCGCCATGCTGCCCTACCCAAACATGCAAACTGAACAATTTATTGTTAATTAGTTAATGTAAGGCTTCTTCTGTCAACGGTAAATGGATTTAAATACATTCAAACTGCATCAGAGCAAGGAAAGTGAATGTGCATGTTTTTAAATTGATGCCAACACTCATATTACTTTTATTTTACATTCATTCAAAATACAAGTCACTAGGTTTAGCTCATTGGCACCATATGAGGGAGAAAGTAACACAATTTGATGCTTAATGAGCTCACAAGATCAAGCCATGTTTATTTGTATAGCCCTTAATCACAAGAGTTTCAAAGGGCTGCACAGACCACAGGTTATTGCAAACCACAGACTGTTATTACACCATCCCCTGATCAAACTTGTTCAAAAAAATATTTACATTTAGATTAATTTATAATCTAAAGAGAAACTAATTTTTGACCACTACATGTTCTCTATTGTGTAGTACAGCCACAAAAAAAATGGCTATAAAAAGGAACAAAAATATCTCACCTTCAGGAGAAATTTTCCGTTTTGAGGTCAAAAAGGATGACCTACGTGAATTATATACAGTAGATCTTAGGAAAAAACATTGATGTGGGGAAGGGGTATTGTGAGATTTCCCAGAGAGAATCGGGGATTAGAGGCTCTGAATTAAAATTGTGCAGTTCCCACGGACAGGAGTACTATATTTATTCATGTGTAACGTTCATTAGATTAAATTTGATTATGACATTGTAGTCACAGTGCCAAATACTGATGTCAGGGACTGAATAAAACTGAAAGTTGTGCTGAAAGAGGAAAACAACACTGGTGCATTTGATGACGAGTCGGCTTATGAAGAACATAATAAATACATAGAAGTTATGTTGGTTTTGTGTACATAGTTGCTAATTAATTATTTGTATCATGGCCTCATGATTTCAATGACCAATTTTCCTGCCTGTACAAAGCAAAGGAAAGAAAATAAACTTGTCAAAAATAACCAAACCAAACCATTTTTATTCCTTTTTTTGCCCAGATTTCACAAAATTATGGTATTTCGGGGACCCGTACAGCAAGATAGCAGACAATTTATGTCAGCTTATGTTAAAAATACAAATATCTCAACCTATGATTGTTTTCAAAAAAATGACAATTCAGGTATTTCTGCTCAAGATACATCAGTTACATTTTTTGAATGAAGGAAGTTCATTTTTACCCCTAGTAGGTGCTAAAAATACATAGAGAGAGAGGGGGGGAGGCATGTATGGTGTCATGACACAGATAAAACATCTGATTAGCAAATACAGTAAACCACAAACACACCAACATTCACAAGTCAGCCACCTGAGTTCTTCAGTTGCTGGTATCCAGGACCCCTTGTGTAAAACAAGTATTGAACACCTCAGAGACACATCATTGCATGCACCTGTGCACACTGTGAAATAATCGATATTTATGCACTCATGCACAGCATTTTGAAAATTATAATTACAAAACACGAACATAGAAATGCCAATTTTTGTGGTTGTATTTTGCACACTGCGCTGGACGGCAGTGTGGCAATATTAAGTTAGCAGAAATAAGTCGAACATGCCCGGAAAATCCCTCCCTCGAAATTGTCGTCCCTAAACTATCATTGAACGTTTTCTACTCACTCAGTACTCACCCAGTTCGAAGTTTGCGATGTATTTGCATATTGAGAAAAAATACATACAAATATGAAATAGAGTTATCGTCTCAGGTGGAAAAAGACCTTCTTAACCCCTTCATTGTAATGTTTTCTAAACAGTAGGAGGCGCTGAGTGTGCTCTGCCAATTGTATTTGTATGTACCGGTATTATTTAATTGTATTATTCATTAGTTGGTCTCTCTGTTGTTAGTTATTTTGAACACGTTTTCCCTTTTACACACTAACCAACCGAGGAGCCAGGAATCAAACCTGCAACATCTTGATCCCTAGACTAGCTCTTTGCCTTTCTGAGCCAATGCTAGGATATTTAAAACAGATAAAAGTCTCACAGGACCTTTAGAATGTGGAGAAACTTTGGCATCTTGAGGGGTTTAGTACAGTCTTCTCCTATTCTCCTTGTAAGCTCAAAATGAATTAATGTCTTCCCTCCTCATTATGAATGTCTACTAAACTACAAATGTGTCATTAACCATGAACTACTTTTAGATTTAAGCTGAAAATACATATGGTAGGGCTGCAACCAATGCTAAACTTAAAATACATATCCTATGGATGTTACTACGTGCCAAACTTTCAACATTAAAAAAATCGTAATTTTTATTATGCACTCTACTTTTTACTAGAGAAACACAATCAGTCTCCAAAATATTAAAGAAACATCATGTGCTTGTTTAAAACGGGAAGTGGCGAGCATATACCAAAATGAAAATCTAATGCCATCATTGGAGCGGTTTATTGATGCATAAATACTTAGTCTTGCTTTAAAATAAAGCAGCCTTAGACTAAAATACTAGTCTTGAGTCAAACATATTTTGTTTGAATTTCAATAAATGCTGGAGTTTTTGTATTTTTATCAATAGTGGGCGTTTTAAAGCAGCCAAAAGTGGTAGTCTATGGGTAAAGTGGTAGTGTTGGGATGTATTCATGCAATATTTTTAAACTTCAACTTATAAAATGAATTTTCTGGTCCCAACTAATGCTAAACTTAGAATACACATTGTAGTGCTGCAATCAATGTTTAAACGTGCTGAACGGAAATGGAAACATCTGACAAAAATCTTGGGGTTGGGTTAGGGTTTGGACTGTATTTGAAGCAGGCCGTTTCTTACTTCCATTTTCATGCTACACTAACAAAAAACTGCATTAACAAGCATAAAGTCAATCTTCACCCCAACCTTCTTTCCTCTAGCCTGATAAGCTTTGCTAAAAGTAAGATCAAAGCAAATAGGGATAGGGAAAAAGAGGCCTCTTTTAACAAAGTTGGGTATTGTTAAGACAGTAGAGAATATTCTACTTTCAACTTTTTAAGGACACCTCAAACAACGAACCACACCTTTAAAGAAAATACATATTACCAAAGCTGCTAAGGGGTATGATAAGTAAATACTGCAATAAACCGGAAACATAAAATGAAATTAAAAAATGTAAAAACAACAAAAAAAACCGCTTGGTTCAACTATCCCTGCCCTTAATGCTTACTCACCAATGAAAGCGAGTCCTTTTGATCACGTGAATTGAGCGATTGGTAAATAATATATTTTCCGAAGTAAATTTTATTCTAAACTAAATAATAAAAATATACAATCACATTTGTTTTTCAAACAAAAAAAAAATATAAAACAAAATAAAAATAAAAACACCCAGGGACAACTTTCACTGTGCCAATCAGGTTGAAGGAAACCGAGCTGCGGTAAACTAGGCACGGGTGCAAAAGCTAGCGTATCGAGGCGGGTTTGTTCAAAAGTCCCCTAGCTTTTCATCTTCGACGACATTTTACAAAGACCTTATCCAGGTGTTCACGAATTCTCTAAAACGTCACGCCACCAAAAGGTCGAATCATAAAATGGCCACCCGCGTGTTGCTTTATTTTGTATTGTATTAGTGCGCAGCCCAAGCGGAAGCAGTTAAAGGACTCAAGCGAGCTTTACGCTAACTTTCCTCTTCTGCACCTCCTCCCACCTCTTTTCCTCCTCCGCAGCCCGACTGACGTCCAGCCAGTCTCCGTGGAGCTCAACTGGAGAGGAGCCACAGCTGTCCCGCGACACAACTGCCGGAGGCTGAAGAATTTTGGACTAAAGACGCTAGCTCCAATACATTGTATTTTATGACAAGAGTGCCAGCTACGCTTGGGTATGGCGACAGAGGTAGTACACGGCGGTCGGTCGCATCAGCATCTGCCTCTCACCGTTGCAGCTTTCCGGGAGGCGCAGAGATGGATCGAGGTAAGATGCCAGTTATTCACAACAAGTGTATTTTCGTGTATATTTAATTTGACCTTCTGGCTGATTTTGCCATCTTGCGACATCATCCCCTCGTCACCTGTTGAAAGGTGACGTACGCTGACGTCGGTTAAAAAATAAAAGTAGTACATTTCCTCAACATGAAATAATATATTTTGCATTCAAAATAACGTATATGTTTAGTGGAACACCGATTTAATTTGTTACATGATTGGCAACAGGTGGAAACATTGGTCGATTGCCCCTCTCGCAGAACTTGAACTTTATAAATAGAAAAAGGGACAGTAAATGGTAAATGGTAAATGGTCTGCTTTTATATGACGCCTTTCAAGTCAATGAAGACCTCCCAAAGCGCTTTACAATGTGCTTCACACTTACCCATTCACACACACACACACTCACACCCCAATAGCGGCCATGCAGCCATGCAAGGTGCGGACCTGCTTATTGGGGGCATTGGGGATTCAGTTTCTTGCCCAAGGACACATATAACACTGAGGAGCCAGGAATCGAACCTGCGATCTCTTGATCCCAAGACGAGCACTCTACCTCCTGACAGTCTGTGTTGTTTGACCACCAGATGTCACTGCATTGTGTAGTGCAACTGAAAATGAGTCCTCAAAGCTCAAGGAAGTATACAAACTCAAATAAAATCTGCCAGATTTAACCCCTATTCAGTGCTGTGCAAAAAGTCAAGTCATGTTTATTTGTACAGCCCTTAATCACAAGGAGTCTCAAAGGGCTGCACAGACCACATATATTTGCAAACAACAGACTGGTATTACAACGTCCCCTGATCTAAAACCAACATGAGGGCAAGGAAAACCTCAACATGAGGAAAATGAAAACACTTTGGGAAGGGACTGTACATGAGGCAATCCCCTTTCCTGGATGACCAGGCTGCAATGGATGTTGCAATAACAAACAATACACAGATGGTGTCAACATGAAATATAGATCATTCGTAAGCTAGAAGGTTACCTGACTTGTATTTGTTGATTGAATAAAAAACTTCAAAAGTCACCCACCAAAGCCCAAATGGGCATAAAGCTGCAAATATCAGTGTTGGTGTCTTCCGAGTCCAAGGCTCCAGTTTATTTGTGATGCTGCACTCATGGCCAGAGGTACCAATCATGAAGAAAGTGGCAATCTATTCAATGCACATTCGATCCTATCAGCAATTTCATTAAAAGGACACACATTCTTGACCACAAGATGTTTCTGTATTATGTAGTGAATCTCAAAACAACTTCTAAAAGCACGAGGAAGAATACAAACTAGAGACACCCAAAGTGACCAATTTTCTTTCTTTTTTGCCCAGTTTTTCGCAAGGTTTTTGTTTTTTTTGGGTATCCGTAGCAGTAGGATTGCAGACAATCATGTACATGAGGCTCTTGTTATGTAAGATCAATAGAAATGTTTTCAACCTTCGAGGTTTAAAAAAAAATGCACGTTCACTTTTATCTTTGCATATTATTTAAAACAATATATATATTTTTTTAATGAATGGGTTTTTTTAACCACTAGGAGGCTCAAAATACGCACTGTAAATAAATAAAATTAATAAATACAAATTCAGCAATTTACCAGATGTCTCGATGATAGAAAACCAATTATCTTTTTGTTGAATCAAACATTTCGTTGATGTCGGTGCCAAAATGCGTTGGTCAAATTATTATTATGTTTAAACAATCCTCTAACTTGCTTGGGTCATTATTGGAAATATATAAAAATCGAATTTATTTTTGCTTATTTTCTAACACTGTATACCAAAACTGTAACTATATTATCCCACATCTATGTTTTTTACTCAGATATATATTCTTAAGATTACGTTTTGAAACAGATGGATTTAAATTAAATACATTCATTTTACCCAACTAAGAAAATGATTAATATTTTTATCAATTATTAAAATAATAGGTTCTCTGAGCCATAGCCTCAAAGGGACAATGTTTATCAATTAGCACCTCTAACACTGTTAGTTTATTTATTTTTTGCTTTTTATTTAAATTCTCACATAAATGTGCGAGGTATTTGCAGGTAAAATAATATCCATATATTTTACATAGCATGAGCCTCACCAATATGTATCAGACATACTGTAATTGTCGACAATCTTGCTGCTTCATGTACACAAAAACACAAAAACCTCACTAACAGCTTGGCGAGAAGAGAAGAAAAATGGGGCTGTTTTGTCAGTTTGAGTCTCCATAGTTCGTATTCTTCCCTGTGCTTTTCAGCACTTGTTTCAATATGAACGACATAGCGACATCTACACCAGGAGTCTCCAACGTGGTGCCTGCGTGCAACAGGGTGCCCACTATGGACGGCTGAGCTGCCCGTGGACCTATTCTGATATCTCACCAGTTCTAGTAAAAAAAAAAATAGTGGTTGACTGATTCCATTTTACCCTACTTCCAATAAATCACCAAGTGATAACATAGTAACAATTTAGTAGTAGCATAAGTTGTTATTTTTAGAAATGCATTTCAAATTGGGTGCCCTTTACGTTAAAAAAAAGTAGGTATGACACCCCTGATCTACACACAGTCCCTTTAAGTTGACGTAATTATTTTTTGTTGGTCCTTTTTAACCTGCATGTTGCAATGCTGCTTGCATAAGTGCTATACAATAAAAACGGACTTTCGATTGCTTAGAATTGTAATTTCAGTTATTTCGTCCATTAGGTTCCAATATTTTAACACTAAGGCCCCAGTGTGTAATATTTCACCACTAGATGGCACTTATTGTCTAATGAGAATGAAAACCAGTGCCACAGCAAGAAACAAGATGGCGGACAAATGTGGCAGCGACCTTTCGTATGGATTCCATTATGTAAAAGAAATTTTAAAAATTTGACCTATGAGTTTTTATATAAATTTACTCTTATAAGATAGTTTATCTTTTTGTGCCTAGTAGTCATATATATATATATATATATATATATATATACTTATTTTATTTTTTAAACTGAATGAAGGTGTTTTTTGTGTGTGTTATTTACCACTGGTAGGCACTGAATATTACACACACTGTCCTTTTAACATTTATTTTGTAAAAAAATAGTGACATTAATATTTTTTTTCCGTGAAGGTGTTTGGAATTTACTGTTTGCCGATTACAAAAAATGGACGCTTTTATATTTAAATGTTGGTGTCAATATTACGTTTCATACTCATACAGTGTTAGGCTTGTTACTTTAAAAAAAGCTATTTGTTTTAGTTACTTTTTGGAAGAAGTGATGAGTATGCCTAATGCCCTCAATAAGCAGGTAGGCGCCTTGCATGGCTGACTCCCTATTGGGGTGTGAGTGTGTGTGTGAATGGGTAAGTGTGGAGCACAATTGTAAAGCGCTTTGGGAGGTCTTCATTGACTTGAAAAGCGCTATTTAAATGAAGACCATTTACCATTTAGCTGAATTACTCTATAGTAAAAGTAACTAGTTACCAGGGAAATTACTGTAAATGTTTTCGTTATTTTAAAAATAAAAAATAAGTCGGTCAAAGAATTTGAAATTTTCTGAGCAAATACAAAACACTGCGGGGCCTTTTTTGACCGGAGTTTACTTAAAGAACTAGTGTTTCCAACTATTTTTAGAGAAGTGTTTTTTTTTTATCGCCTCGGCTCACTTAAAAGAGCCGTCTCTTAGGTGTTTTTTGTTGCTTTAATCCCTACATTACCATATATTATCTGACACTATCAACAAAATAACTTGAACACTGGGGAAATGAAAGAAAAAAGACAGAAATGGGGAAAAAAAAGAAAAATACACATCAAAATGAAAAAAAGGGAAACAAAAAGAAAATATGAACTTTACATTTTTATATAAACACATGAGCACTGAAAAACATAGGAAATATAACTAGATTATTTAAAAATCTGCACCGAAAAAAAAGATAAATTAGAAAAAACAACACTAACCTTTTTTTTTGCTCACCAAGTTCAAAGTCAGCAACACAGAATCCCCCAAAAGTACATATCGACCAATCATAAGAGAGAAAAAAGACGTTTCGGAGGGAGCCAGCTGTTGATTGGTGGGGAGCGCCCCCCCTTCGTTCACATCCAAAAGCCGGCTTTGAGAGACGTTTCGTTCATAAACGACACGATTTGGGGTGCTCAATTTTTTTTTTCCTGGACTTGGCTCTTATTCGCCTTTTATTTCTGTGCATTAGTAAATACTATATTGGTAATCACTATCCAACTATGCATTAGCTCTTATTTTGAATGGTGACACAATCTCAAAAGATGACTCTGAGGAGAGGGGATAAACCGCACCGCTGAAAACGGTGTCTGGTGTTCAGGGACACGGCACTGTTGGTGTTCAGCAGCTAAAGTAATGCACCGCTTATGATCGACGGTAACGATAACGGCGTTGAAACGGTGTAAAAAATAATTTGATTACCCTGTTACTGATATAGCGGCATTATTCCCAACACTGTTCATGCATGATAAAAAAATATGATGATCCAACAGTTATACGATTACTGAAAGGTTTGTGGGAAAGTTCTATACAGAAATTATGAATAAAAACCATGCTGGGCAAATCAAACAGCTGCCCTGACCCAATAAAAATAAACTCCAATTTGGACCATGATCTTACGTTTGTGCACCGGTGCTTTCAAATAATCCCCGAGTGGAAGATAGATGAGCAACAAGATAATGAGATATGATCTATATTCTGAGTGTGCCAACAGAAACAATGAGCGCACCATGCGGAATGGATTTTTGCCTCTTTGCCAGGGCATCCCAACAATCGTCACACAAGCGTCGTTTTGTTTCCCTTCCGAGAGAATTTCAGTGACAGCAACTTATCGCTTTTGACTTGTCGGCCCGCTCGCTCAGTCCACTGTATGAAAACGGATGAATGGCTTGTTATCTGTTTTTTATTGTTGTCCGTGTACGGAATGCCTACGCAGCTTTTTGAAGTAACATAAAAGCCTGCATAACTGATAAATGGCTCATTTTTTTGTGAATGAGTCAATGTAGTGAAGGTACAAGTAGGGATTTGAAAGCCTGTTGGTTGGAGTTGTGTTGAGCCCACAGTAATCCCACCCACATCTCCTCATTGAACAAAATAATGCTATCACTATTGCCATATGCTATTGCTGTAGCAAATCACATAAAGTGCCTTGTTAGAAAAGCTTTAAAGAGGTACTGTGTAATATTTACCATGACATATCATTGTAATGTAGTGCAACCGAAAATAAGTGCTACAAACCACAAGGAAAAATACAAACTACTGGGACTTAGTGACCAAACCACACCATTTTCCTTGAATTTTTTTGCACAGCCTTTCACAAGTTTTTTTTTTACCTGTGGAAGCAAGATGACAGACAACCATGTCAGCTCCCTAAATCATGCTATATAAAACATCTATTTTTTATTATTTAAATCAATAATGTTTTTTTTAATGGAGTTTTTCTACACATAGGAGGCACTAAATAATACACAATGTCCCCTTAATGTCCATACAAAGTTTTTTGTATCATTAATCAACATACAGTATATCTCTTGAACACATGCCGTTGTGCTCACAACTGTTCATAGTTGTGTTTAGCGTTATACACAACGTTTTTTTTTGTTTCTCGTGTATTAAACAAAAAAATGCCACACTCAAGAATTGCAAGAAATACACTAGAAAAAGTAGAAAAATATTGCATTAACAAAATAAAGGAAAATTGAATAAACCCATTTCATAATATATATCTATATTTTTTTAATTGAAAAAAAATAGATAAGTTGTTTTTATTTTTGTTGATTTCCCTTGTTTTAATTTTTCTTTATCATTCGCCCAGTTTTCGCATAACTGTCACTGTGAATATGCACATAGCTATTATATATCATTAATATGTTGTTGATTGACGTTTTTATTATTTTGCACATGTTTACCTTTATTTGTGTTTTACTGACACTGGAAAAGAAGCCATACAATTTTGTTATGCTTGTACGACAATTAAAGGACATAATTTATTTCCTGTGACTTCAATATGATGGAAGCATTCATAAATGCTTGATTCAGTGATCTAGTTAATCCACTTTAAATACATTTAGCCTTTCTACTCTCACATTTTAAATCAATATTTTTCAGTCAACTAGCTTCCATTATTTTTTTGGGCAAGTTCAGTATGATCCAATTCTGTTCTATTTTCATCAATCACAACCACTCAATACAAGTTGTTTTGTGCATTCAATACACTTCCCCCAAAGTTTGGGCCATCATTCATCCAATTCCTGGGAGATTCATCGGCATCCTCCGAAGCACTCTGTTGACCTGGAATCAGAATGGGATCAGTGCACGCAGTTGAATAGGTAACTGATAGTGCAATCACGTTGTTGTTCTCTTTTCACTCTTCCCCCTCTTAGGGAAGGAGTGGCATGGTATCGTTGGCCACCTGCTAATGCTCTCTCTAGGGAATTTGAGGCAGCTCACTGTAAATGAATGAAAAGATGGATGGATGATGAATGAAACAAGGCCTCTTCTTTAGGAGCCAGACGCTGCGTGTTTTCCCTCTGGTGCAGTTTTGGGTCAGCTAGAGATGCTAACTCAATCAAATTTGTAGTCACAAGCTTCTCAACATATGCAGAGAAAATTGCCTTAAGCTAAATTTAGTTGGTTCAGAATCTAGTTAGGTGGTTACCGATTTAGCCAAACGGTGATACGGTGGTACCTTGCTAGTTCGCGGTTCCACTTTCGCGAGTTCAGAGCTTCGCGGGTCTAAAAAATATATACCTTACCTTCTCAATAAAAGCATTTACTGTATTAACTTGATGCCATTGAGCGCGAGCTTATGTCAACTGAGGACACGGTGTGTACACTCTTATTGTGAAGGGGAGGGGGAGGCCCTGACACAATGCTTAGTCATGGTGAGTTACCGCTTCGCATTTTTGAAGGGGCGCCGCTACTTCGCGGATTTTCAGTTTTCGCGGGTGGTCTCGGTCCCCATTAACCGCGATAACCGAGGGATGACTGTACTCACGATTTCCCACCAGAATTATTTCCCAAAATAGCCTCTTTTATCTCTGTAGTATCAAGAAGGAAGCAATTCTCACAACATATTGAATTTTAGTTTTAAATTTTAAATTTTGTCGTTCCCTGATATTGACAATGATGTAATGGTCTAAAAGAAAAATATGTAAACACACAAATAGATCATGCAATGTGGTTTGATTCTAACACTACAATTTATTTACATGGCAAAGAAAATAAATCAAAACAAAGGACATTTTTGACAAGAGAAACTCATTTCTAATTACCAAAGAAAGAGGGACTGTGTGTTAAAGAACGACGCCCCCTTCTCGGAAAAGCTCTCTATCCCTTTCTCCATCATGCTTTTTCAGCCGATGGAGAGGGAAAAAGAAAAAACATGGCTTGTGCCGCCAAGGCAGTGGTTCCCATTCTTCTTTGTCTCCAGCAAAGGTCAGATAAAGACAAAATTGAACTGGAATGGACCTTTAGTTTTAACTGTGCTATCTGAGCATTTGTTGCCACTTCAAATTCCAGTGTGAAAAGTTCAATCTTGAACTTTGACCTGCCATCACAGCTGATTATAATCGTGATTAAAAGGCACTTCTAAAATGTGTCCCAATCTATCAAAGTGCACATCATGAATGATTAGTTCACATTGGGAGCCATGACAAAGCTGAATGTGGCCGGAATTACTGTAACCTGTCATTCCCATGTCATGAATACAAAATTATTTTGAAAGTCCAAAATGCACAAATAAATTCTATGTCAGGTTACTTTGGTTGTTTGTAAACATAAGTCCTTTCATCACTCCAGATTATTTTCATAATGTTGTTCTCAATTCATTGACGTTGTTTGGACAAAGTGACGGGATTGTGTTGATTGTTGAGCAAGCTGGTTAGTTTTGCCACAGCAATACACGCTGATTGCAAAGATATAGAGGCGGTTATTTTGGAAAGCTTTTAGGCCAGATTGATTATGTCTCCTCCATCAATTTCCCATGTTGAGTTCAATTTTTTTTCCATGCCACTCAATCGCAGCATTGGATGAGTTGAATAGTAATTAACCAAATCCAAATCAAATCCATTTGCCAGTCATGACCATTGATACTACATGCAACATTAGCAAATATTCTGATTCAATCAGAACAGCAAAATTGTATTGCACTGTGTAAAGGTTTTTTTCTGTTCTATAGATATATATCTACACAACATGTAGGGGGTCTGTCAGAACCCAATCAGTGATGGCCTCTTATAATTCATTGTTCACACCTCGGATCCTGGCCGATCTGCAGGTCCACTTCAATAATACTTTTATTGGCAAAACCGTGAGACTTAGAGTGAAAGTGCTTTTAATTTGTTGGATGATCAACTTTTTCAGATTAAAGCTTCTTTTAATCACCCACGATCATTTATCATTCCATCTGCCTCCACACTATTGATCGCCCTCATTGTCAGGCAAAGCGGGTCGCTTTGTGCCACTCCCAAATCAAGCTCCTATTTTATGGATATCTCCTGGTCAGGCTCAGATTTGTAAAACCATGTATTCAGGTTCACAAATGGCCAGTAATGACATGAAATCAGGTGTCTAATAACTTGTATTCTTTTTTTTAAATCTAATTACCGTATTTTAGTTATACGTGTTAAGTAATGCAGAAAGTAAATACCTGAATTGTAACAGTAAAGACTCCTGTAAATCTAAGATTGTTCTTGCACTAATTTGTTTGATAGCTAGGACAGAGTCTGATGATCCTTCCTCCTCATCCAAAGGATGTTTCTAATTTGGGTCACACAGGCTGAGTTGGTGTTTTTTTGAGCTGCAACGCTGGGGAGCTGGGCTCCTTATGCTGTCTAGGGAGCTTTTGCAACCCCAGCGGAGGCCGCTCCACCAGCAAGAGTGAGAGATTAAACTGAGATATTGTGCTTTCGGCTTTTTGGGTTCAGACTTGCTCCATGCAGATTTGGTGATAACACTCAAATGAATGCCAGTAGTACATCACTGCAATGTTGTATGATGAAATGATGATGCTTTGTACTTCAACCAATCAGCAAATTGTGTGGTTCTACTTCTGTCATTCTCTAGCATTATACACTGATAATATCCCATTGTTTCACCTTGTAAGACTTGAAAAATTGGATTGATTTTAGTTTCTTTGCAAAAATAAGCAATATCTTCCCACTGTGTGGTTTTAACTGCCCAATTTTATTTTTTGACCGTTGCTGGCTTTTCCACTGGGCTCATCCATGCACAAAATAGATCATTCACTAAGATTGCCATGATAAAAAAAGTATGCGCTCATTGGCAATTGTTGGCGTGCTACAGTAGCAACCTTGTTCTCATGCAAGGTGCCGGCAGTCGACATTAATCGATTGCCCATCACTCAGAACTTGACAGTGGCCACAATGGCAATCCCGAAAAGGAGTTTGCTGATGCAAATCATACTAGGACCTCGATTTTTGTAGATGACATAAAGATGAGAGCACTTTAAATGATCAGGCTCTTTGGAAATAAATTCCAATAAGTTTTTTGTATTATTTAAATCTCTTTAGGTTTGACATCATAGCAAATGACAACATGACAGGCATTGATTCTTGTGTTTGACATGAGCTGCATTAAATATTAAAAGGATCACTATTTAGAGACCATTCACTCACTTCTCTCCTCTTGATTGTCAAATAATTCTTATAGTGGCTTACATTAACGCACGGCCCTCTTGAGCGTTGTTATCGCCATCCTCTTGCTACTAGCAAGGGGATAAAGTCTAATCCTGACTAATCTAGCCCGCTGCACCTCCCTCTTTTCGGGTGGAACGGGCTGTATGGGGTGGGGGTTTTGCATTGACAGCTCCTGTAAAGTGGCTTGTGTCCTGTTTGGACTCTATAATGCCAAGGAAATTTAATCTTAATGTGATATTTACCATTTATCCGAATGTTCAATTCCTATTAATCTAATGTTTAATTAACGGTTACATTTAAAATAAATATCTTTCACCATTTGGTTAAGATCCTTTCGCCTTGAGACTCTTTATTTTATTATGACATCTGTTTTACAATACTGTATCAGTAGTTTGTTTGATATAGATCCAAGAATGTGGCTATACAAATAAAGGCCGTCCTCCCATCAGCAGTTGAGAACATTAAACCTCCCTGTTCACTGTTTGTATAAATACGGTAACATAATTTGAATATCCTACCTAAGCTGTACTTATGTTAGATATAAGAATTGCTGACAATCTAATGAGCATTTATTAAAAACTCAATAAACTGGGTTTACCTGGAGATCTAATGTTCCTTTTTCCCCTGAAAAGTTATTTTTAAATAATCAACATCATCAAGTTCAATGTTTTAGGAAAAGGAAAGGATAATTTGCATACCCGTTCAAAACAAACCATTTTCAGTGTTTGGGAAAAGTGCGAATAACAAGCTGTGACCTTTTCTGGAACTTTACAAGAATGTGCTGCTATTAAATTATCCACCAGATACTCCTTGGATTTCTTCTCTCCTAATATCCAAAAGCACTCTAGGGTGAAGTACAATAGAAGGATTTCTGTACATTTAGGGGAACAGAAGTGTTTTCCTTTCTTAATGGGCCCTCACCACTAATGTGGACGGACAGACAATCACATTCCCAGGAGTGACACATAGACTTAGTGACAGAGAAAAGTGTAAGCAAACGAGCACTACACTGTGTTTCTCCATGCAGTGACCAATTTTTTTCTTGCTCGACTGCATATTTTATCTATGATTTTTTAGCTGTAAAGTCATAAGCTCAACCCTGAATCACCACAATCTTGCAAAAATCAACCCCTACAAAATTGTTTTAGTTTTTTGTACAAGAAAATCCTTAAACAGAGGATTTGTGTTAAAAAAATAACAACCGACCCCACCCACCCCCCTGCTGCCCCCCCAAAAAAATTGGTTCATATTTTTTACCCAATGGTCTGAGTAATTTTGTCTACAACAACCCAAACAATAGGGTTGTTTTCTGGGAAAAAAAAAAACCAAAATTGCTCAAATTGACCCACATTTAGGGTTAGTCCCATTTTTGGCTCAAATGTTTGTAGACTTTATCTGATTTTTTTGAAGTTGAAAGCTTCTTTCTCAATTAAGTGTGTTCCTGTGATGGAATTTGCACTCCATCACTATCGTGCCACCATAAACAGTCTGATGAGCCCCCATTCTTCCACGGTGTTGACACATGACGTCAGTGGAGCTCCCGATTAGTTCAGCCCTGACAAGCACAGCACATCTTTGTCGTGATGAGCGTGGTGAGCAAGTCTGAACGTGAGGACCAAAGAACACAATCCTATCACTTGCTGTGGTTACAGGGGTCGTTGTTGCTCTTAGATGACACGCAGCACATGCGGTGAATGAATCTAACCATTGACATGTGTGACAGGGAAGTGTTTCTGTTGATCTTTTTTGTTGCTGTGATATTTTTCATTTTTCTGTTTTGAAGCTAAGTTCAAAAAGATGTTCACACATTTTGTTTTGGCTTCAACTTGCTGTAGATCAAAGGTCTCAAACTCAATTGAGTTGGGGACCGTTGAAGCTAGAATCTGGGTGAGGTTGGGCCAAATAGGGTTTTCTACAAAAACAGTGCTGATAAAAACATTCTGCTGTTCTTAAAGGGAAAGTGTTATATTTTCTCACCTAGATGTCACTGTAATGTGTAGTGCAACCAAAAATCATTCCATTGAAGACTACAAAGTACGATACTGACATTGAGCAAAAAGTACCCCTTTTGCTCCCATTTTTACCCAGTCATTCTCCGAGGAAGACAAAAGAGGGGAAAATGATTTACTTTGAAAAGCAAAGATAAACATGTTTGAGAACAAAAAGAGGCATAAAATGAAAACGGGACTCAAATGAAAAGTAGGATAAAAGAAAGCAAAAAAAATGGAAAATGGAGGAAAAAAGACAAAAATGAAAAGTCAAGTCACATTTATTTGTATATCCCTTTATCACAAAATGTCTCAAAGGGCTGCACAGGTTAAGAAAGCTATTTTAGTAATATTTTTCATATGTAACTGAAATGACAAGATTGGGATCAAATATAACACCTATATTTTTGACCGAGTCACTATGAGTGTTATTACATTTGTCAAGGTTCAAGGCAGTGTTTGAGAAAAAATCGCGACAATGAGCTAGACCAATAATCAGCATCTCAGTTTTTTTCTGTGTTAAGGTGCAAACAATTAAGTGACATACATCTTTGTATCTCAGTAAGGCAGGACTCTAAATCTTTACAACTTAACGAAGCAGTTGTCTCCAATGGCAGATACAGTTGAGTGTCATCTGCATAGCAATGGAAACTAATATTATACTTGCGAATAATATCACCAAGTGGAATCATATAAATACTAAAAAGAAGGGGGCCAAGTACAGAGCCCTGTGAAATGTCACAGGTGACATCAAAATGTTTAGAGATTAGATTCCCGTTGTTAACACATTGCGTCCTGTCTGACAGGTAGGATCTAAACCCCAAAGGTACAGTTGTTGGGATACCAATCAATTTTTCTTGACGAACAAGTGATATGTTGTCTCATTTAGCGATACAAAGTCATTTGGTTTTAACCAGGTCTCGCAAAGACCGATTAGGTTAAGATTGTGATTACTAATAAGTTCATTGACAAGTAAAGCTTTGAAAGCAAGTAATATTAAAAAAACAAGCTTCAGCAGTTGACAGAGCTGAACCTTTTACCGAATTTGGAACCTTAGTGATAATCTCCATAACATTTTGTTCCCTGTCCTGGATCTTGTGCCTTATCAAGTCATGCAATGTTCTCTCATTTTTCCTTTAATTTCTCTGTTTTTTATCTTTGTTTTTTTTTCACTTTTATTTTCCTTTTTTTTCCCCAGTTTTACTATTTTTATGGTTTCATTTTTGTTTTTTTGTCATTTTTTTTCCATTTTATTTTATCTTATTTATCTTCTTTTCAAAAGTAATGGTCACTTTGAGTCTCCGTATTTTGTCTTCTTCTGTTATGCTTTTAGCACTCGTTTTCAGTGGCACGATAGAACAGCGACATCTATTGGCGAAAATAATGCACAATGTCCCTTTAACTTTCATATAAAATGCGGCCTCAAACCATCATCCTGGGGCCTGGTTTGAAACCCCTGCTCTAGATGTTGGTCCATTTTGTGCAACAAATGCAGTTGTACTTCTTGAGATTCTAGAAAACATGAGAATTTCAATATGAGTTTTTTATAAAGAAAAATCTTGCTCCTCATATGACGGAATATCCATATCATGAGCATTCCCAGAGGCTACCACCTGAGACCGCTTGTGACTGCTCACTGCTTGTGACTGCTTATCGCCAGCATCAGCTCTTTCCAATTTGCGCATGCAAACTACCACAGGCAAAAAAAGTGCAGTATAAAATGATGTGTGTACATTAATATAAAGTTACAGTGACTTACATATTATCAACACTCTCTTTATCTCATCTCATCTCATCTCATTAGCCGTACCGCTTATCCTCATTAGGGTCGCGGGGGGGCTGGAGTCCATCCCAGCCATCTCCAGGCAGTGGGCAGGGGACACCCTGAACCGGTCAAAACATTTAAGTTGACCGGTATGCGAGCTCTGTCACTGGATCATTCAAACAAAAGAATGTTGATTGACTTTTGTGTGTGACTGGTTTTTCTGTTCATTGGTTCTTGGTCCGATAACTTAAGCATGGAGAATCGTGTTACTTTGTCAAGATTTTACTAAATTCTTTCTCTAGTGACAAAGTCTTTAATCAAGCTTTTTTTCACAATCATTTCCTCAATTCTTTGCTGATTTCTCACATTGAATTAAGGCAGTGATTGACATATGTGGACCTTTTTGTAAGGGGCTCCAGGAGAGTGGTCAGTGGCCCGTTGTTTCCCCTCAGCCTCCTAAGAAAACGTAGCTAGCAGGATATCGGAGACTCACGGAGGCCCCTAGAAAAGTCCTTCTGATTTGAAAGCTAATCTGAAAAAGCTGCCGCCAACACGGGCACTCTTTGTTTCTGTTCTGGCATGGCTTTACTATGTTGTTGCTATTCACCTTGCGTGATGTGTGGTACAGTTTGAGTTAAGTAAGCTTTGTGTAAAGTAGTTTAAATATGACACCCTACAGAATTTTAAACGTGGCGTATTCAGAAACCTCTGGTAAACTGACACAGTTGTCCATATCTGCAGTCAATACTATTTATCGAGGATCAAATTTGGGATGTTTTCAAGTTGACGGTTCGCTCATCCACCACATGTAAAATAAACAAGCAGGGCATGATTACAGTTTTGGATTTTCTAGGCTTGATTTCTTTTTCTCTTCGTCTTGGTGGTACCTACAACTATAGAAAACCAAATACCAGGAAATGCACTAGATAACACTTTAACCAAGTGTTCTTTTTTTCATTCTTTTTTTCAACGTTTTTTGTTCACAAATAACGTTATGCATTCATTCTCCGTCTCATATGCCTGAACATATACAGGACTGTCTCAGAAAATTAGAATATTGTGATAAAGTTCTTTATTTTCTGTAATGCAATTAAAAAAAACAAAAATGTCATACATTCTGGATTCATTACACATCAACTGAACTATTTCAAGCCTTTTATTATTTGAATATTTCTGATTTTGGCTTACAGCCTAAGAAAACTCAAAAATCCTATCTCAAAATATTAGAATATCATGAAAAAGTATACAAGTAGGCTATTCAACTAATCACCTGAATCATCTAATTAACTCGAAACACCTTGCGAGGGTTTCCTGAGCCTTAAAAACACTCAGCTTGGTTCAGTAAACTAAATCACAAGTATGGGGAAGACTGCTGATCTGACTGCTGTCCAGAGGACCATCATTGATACCCTCCATCAGGAGGGTAAGACACAAAAAGACATTTTTCAAAGAGCAGGCTGTTCACAGAGTGCAGTTTCAAAGCATATCCACAAAAAGTCTGTTGGAAGGGAAAAATGTGGCCGGAAACGCTGCACAACCAAGAGAGATGACCGCAGCTTTAACAAAATTGTGAAGAAGAGCCGCTTCCAGAATTTGGGGGAGCTTCAAAGACAGTGGGCTGAAGCTGGAGTCCAGGTATCAAAAGCCACAGTTCACAGACGTGTCCGGGAAATGGGCTACAATAGCCGTATTCCCATGGTCAAGCCACTTCTGAACTCAAGACAACGGAAGAAGCGTCTGACTTGGGCTATGGAGAAGAAGCACTGGACAGTTGCAGAGTGGTCCAAAGTCCTCTTTTCAGACAAAAGCAAGTTTTGCATTTCATTTGGAAGTCAAGGCGCCAGAGTCCGGAGAAAGGCTGGAGAGGAGCAAAATCCAAGTTGCTTGAAATCCAGTGTGAAGTTCCCACAGTCAGCAATGGTTTGGGGAGCCATGTCAGCTGCTGGTGTTGGTCCACTGTGTTTCATCAAGTCCAGAGTAAATGCAACTGTGTACCAAGAGATTTTACAGCACTACATGCTTCCATCTGCTGAAAAGCTCTATAGAGATGAGGATTTCATTTTCCAGCATGATCTGGCACCTGCCCACAGTGCCAAAACCACCAGTAACTGGTGCACTGACCATGGCATCACTGTCCTTGATTGGCCTGCTAATTCCCCTGACCTGAACCCCATCGAGAATTTGTGGGGTATAGTTAAGAAGAAGATGAAAGACACCAGACCTACAAATGCAAATGAGCTGAAGGCCGCTATCGAAGCATCCTGGGCATCAATAACACCTCAGCAATGCCACAGGCTGATTGCCTCCATGCCACGCCGGATTGATGCAGTAATCTGTGCAAAAGGATTCCCAACCAAGTACTGAGTGCATCAATGGACATTTTCAAATGTTTGATTTAGTTTTGCTGTTATAAAATTATTTTTTTACTTGGTCTGAGGAAGTATTCTAATATTTTGAGATAGGATTTTTGAGTTTTTTTCAGCTGTAAGCCAAAATCAGCAATATTCAAATAATGAAAGGCTTGAAATAGTTCAGTTGATGTGTAATGAATCCAGAATGTATGACATATTTGTTTTTTTTAATTGCATTACAGAAAATAAAGAACTTTATCACAATATTCTAATTTTCTGAGACAGTCCTGTATGATGGGATGATGATGTAGGTTAGTACTACGGGGATTTGTGGTGGCTAAATTAAGGATGCGTCATTTGTATGCCAGACAGCGGTTGAGAGGAACTTGAAGGGTGCATCCAGTTGATGGCTTTAAAGGGATTTTAATCCTTCACCCTTCCCTTTCCAATCCCATTCCTCTGGCTTTCGGGGAAATTTGGCAGTTGCCATCCTCCACCTAATCTAAAACCACTGCCAAGGTTTGTTTTCGAGCCAAATACTGTTTCCAGTTTTCAGGCTTGGAACCTCTTTGAACTTGTAAGAGAATTGGGGAGGAAGTGAGCGGAAATAGTCAAGCTAAAAGAAGGCTCAAGTTATAGCCCAAACATTGTTCCATCTTCTAATCCGTGTGGAAAAGGGAGGTACTGGTCGGAATGCTAACAATTCAATCAGCTTTGTGTCACTTAAACGGAAAATTGCTGTGTTAGTCAAGTCTTGGGGGGATATTAGAAACCATTTCCATCCATCCATTTTCTGCGCTGCTTATTCTCACTAGGGTCGCAGGGGGGTGCTAGAGCCCATCCCAGCTGTCTTCAGGCAGTGGGTAGGGGACACCCTGAACTGGTTGCCAGTCTGTCGCAGGGTATAGGATAACTTTCTCTGAAAAAACAAGTCAGCCAGAATTCTGAGGATCAAGGCTCCTTAGATAACAAGTAAAAAAAAAAGCGAGTTGCACGAGTAGCAGTACCCCAGTCGGTCTCTATGCCCTGGTCAGAGGATTCTAATGAGATAATTCAGTGTCCTGGTTTTAGGTTTTTGGTCTATACTAAGCACATACTAACATGCTTATAAATTCAGGTTATGCCACCTCTTGCCACCATTATGTGACTGCTTGGATAACCTCCTAAAAATCATTGTTTGAAAAAAAAATAATAATAAAAATAAATAAATATATATATATATATATATATATATATATACACTATTAATTAAGTTATGGAAGTCATTTTTCGTACTGGGTGCATTTGGATAAGATTTCTTCATCATTAAAACATGTGTAAAATGTTGTAATGTGATCTCTTAGACATGACAGGGATACCCAAATCCTAAAACATGTATTTAGGATAATCTATCTATCTATCTATCTATCTATCTATATAATGGCATTGGTATATTCCAATTATTTTCAGATATAATGCATTTTGAAGACAGTCTGTCTTGTCTTTGACGTAATGTGAAGAACACCAGCATCTTAGCAAGTCAGTCAAGTTTGAAATTGTCAAGTTTAAAGTTTTGGTAGTTTTTGTGAAGAATTTTTTGTATTTGTATTTATTATTATTCAGCCAGTATCAACCATCAACATGATATCTACTGGAAATCATTTTGTCACGCGAAGCTATCGACGTGACTCGTCGCCTTCGATCGGCGCCGGGTTTTTTTTAGACCCAACTGCTGTGTTGGGAGTCATTAGGTGACCAAACCCCCCAATTCCAACCCTTAATGCCAAGCGCCAAGCAGGGAGGCAATGAGTACCAATGTTGTAAGTCTTAGGTATGACTCGGCCGAGGCTTGAACCAGTGACCTCCCAGTCTCGGAGCGGGTGCCCTACCATCTAGGCTACCGAGCTGGTGCCTAGGTGTTGTGTCACAGGTGGGCGCAGGAATGGTACAACAAATGGCGAGCAGCCAAAATGGGGCGAACTGGCAAGAATAACACACAGAGCTAATGGGCTTAACTAGCCAGGACACAGCATGCTAGCTAGCTGCTAAAAAGGACTAACTGGGACAGATGAGCGGAAAATCCGGAGGCTGCCCGCCCAAAAGCATACATTAGGCAGCCAGGATAACCGGGAGCCAACATGAAAAAACATAACACGGCAACAAACACGCACTCAGCCGGGGAAAAATTGATGAGCATGGCAGGTTAGTTAGCTAGCTGACTGCTAACTGGGTTAATACGAACCAAACGAAACTACAAAACCTTCGGTAGCCCGCACGCCAACATGTAGCTATTTGGACAATATTATATGAATTGCAAGACACATGGTTAAAACACAAACGGAAAAGTCACATACCCAAAAGGAATACATGATGTACACGCCACGGTGGTCTTTTGATGATCAAAGCAAGCATCTTGTACGAAACAGTCAGCAGTCCCCCAGTGACACGGTAAGCCAAATTCGAATTATTTTTAGCAGAAATGAGCGCTATGCTTTTGTTGATTACTTCAATCGCTGTCTGTTTTTCAACGGATCACGACATCGTTTTGAGTTCTTGTCATCCGGTGATGTCACAGTTCCAGGGGATATGAGGTTAAACTGTCAACTTTGAGAGTTTCATTGCGCATGAAATATTATGGAACATTTCTCAATTTTGTTTTAAAGCCCCAAAATTTTTTTTTCTTTTTTTTTTTTAAAATACATTTAAAATAAATTAGTTTTCCTTAAAATAAACCACACAGTTTAGTTTCTTTTGCGCAATACAACCCAGAAAATTGCTTAAAATTGAAGTAAATTAAATTTCTATCTAAGTGCTTTAATATGGTTTAAACCTGCATATGAATGGAATTTCCAAACATAATAAATTTGGCATCATTCCTGCTCTGTATATTCTGTCCGTCATCCCAGGATGCCAGCTTTCCAGGCGCAGAAGCAAAAATTTCTATCTTTACTAGAGGTGATCCCTGTGTTGATGGCAAATAAAAAGATTGGCATTGATGTATTGTCAGCAGATACTGTACCTCCGCTGAACTGAAGCTGAACTTGCTGACACCCCCCCCTAAACCACCACCACCACCACCACCACCACAAGGCTTCCCACACTGTGGGAATTTGCAATCAGCATCAATATTTATTTTTGCCTTTGGGGCTGGTTATCTGTTAAGTTTAAACTTTATTAAGATTTAGATTTTGGAGAAACTGGGAGAGGAGCTATTAGATAAGAGAATTTCACTCAGTTTCTCCCAACTCCTTCCCAACCTCTTCTTTTTTATGAAATATTAAAGGTAGAAAAACAAAACAAAAAAAAAAGATCAGCCAATAGGGGGTGAGAGAATCAAAGAACAGCTACACGATTGGCCAATAGTGACAATCATGTCAAAACAAGAAACAACAGAGAGTAATAATCATATAAATAAAGAACTGGAATTCTATGGAATCTCCTTTGCATTTTTCCACTCTTAGGAACAGAATAAACTTATCATTAGCCTATTGTTGTTTTCGTCCCGCTAATCGGAAACCAAAGGCATTTGCGGATTAAGCTCCCTTGCCAAGTTGTATTAACAAGATTATTGGCCCGGGAAGCCACAAGACACACTCACATGTGTTTTTGAACTCTATAATTACATAACTCGTCCAAGACGACGTCCCATAAAAGAAGAATGTGTCAGACTACAAAAGCCAGCCACGCCGCTTGGCAGCACATGTCTTTTGTTTGTGCATGTCTTCCAGGACCGGCTGACGACTTAAATGAGTCTGTCAAGCATCCGTCGCCTCTGGGCTCAAATGAATCGTGCGTTACCTGGCCCAGTGGCAACCTTCCTTATTTCATTCCTTACACAACAGGTATATTTTTTCCAACTCTAGCCCCCCGGGGTTGAAGGGCAGAGTAGAGGAGCAGTTCAATCATTCTCCTGCTTTCATTTCGTTTCCAAAACAGGAGATTGTCTTGGCAAGAGGTTTGTGATCCCTTGCCAGTCATGATTTGACCTGAGAGGAATCCCTTTTATTGTCTTAATAAATTTAAACTGAATGCCTCTTCAAATCTGTCAAATTAATGTGTTAAAAATGCTAATAGCTCATTTTGATTCAAGGATTATTGCTTTAGTATGATTCTGACAGGAAATGTGTAGGTTTGGTTTACATGGAGCCTTGAAAATTAGCATTAGTCTACATCAGTGGTTCCCAAAGTGGGCGGTACCGCTCCCCTGGGGGTGGTGGAAAGATCTGGGGTGGCAGTGAGGGAGAAGAAGGCGGTAGGGGGGCGGCAGTTCGAAGCCAGGAGTTTGAACGTAGTGCAGTTGTAAAACTGCAAAGCACTGCCTTTTTTTCAAGGATTTAAAGGGTGGTGGTGTTGCGCTAATTTCTGAAAAATCACTCAAATTTAATCCTCGTACCTCTAATAATTACAAGGCGTTTGAGGCTCTTATGATGCGGTCCTCTCTATTGTCAATTTATGTAATAACTATCTATCGCGCACCTGGGCCATACACAACTTTCTTAGACGAATTTGCTGAACTTTTGTCTGAACTAGTAACCTATGCAGACAAAATTATAATTATGGGGGACTTTAACATTCATATGAACTCCCCACTCTGTTCACTTACTATTGCGTTTAGGTCTCTAATTGATGCATTTGGTTTTAATCAACTGGTTGATTTGCCAACCCATAAAGATGGGAACACGCTAGACTTGATTCTGACTCGAGGAGTTTTAACCTCAAACATTATGGTGTTACCGTGTACTACCGTTATCTCGGATCATTATTTAGTTACATTTGAGGTGCTAGCTAAATGTAGTGTTAAAAAAGCTGAAGGATTTAGCGGACGCAATATAAGCACTGGCACAGTTTCTGAGCTCTTTGAACTCCTTCCTGGAGCAGTTGCGTCCTTTCCTTCATACAATGGCTCGATTGACTCACTTGAATGAGTTCAATACCACCCTAACAGTGTCCTGGATTCAATAGCGCCCATAAAGCTAAAATCACGACCTAAAAGAGGCACGCCATGGTTTACTGATGAAACTAGAACCCTTAAACAAGAATGCAGGAAATTGGAAAGAAAATTGCACGCTACCAAGCTTGAGGTTTTCCATCAAACCTGGTGTGACAGCTTGTTAAAGTATAAAGCGGCCCTTACCTCTGCAAAATCGGCCTACCTTTCGAAGGTGATTGCGTCTCAAAAGAACAATCCCAAAGCCCTTTTTGACACTGTAGCATCGCTTACAAGGAAACAGACTATCGCAGATAGTTCGACGCACTCTGCTCATGACTTAATGGTCTTCTTTACTAAGAAGATTCAATGCATACAGGAAGAAATTGCTAAAGACATTATTAAGACCACACATATTAAAGGGCTGAAATCTACAGATGCACGACAGGGTGGCTGTCCTGGGAAATTGTCCGGTTTTAGTGAACTGTCACTTGATGATCTCAAACAGGTGGTGAATGCGGCCAAACCGACAACTTGCCAGTTCGACCCGCTCCCAGGTTCACTCATTAAAAGTCTTTTTGGCGTCCTTGGGCCTTCATTTCTAAATATTATAAACATATCACTCTCCTCAGGTGTAGTTCCAGCAGCTTTTAAGTCCGCCGTTATTAAACCCACACTGAAACGACCCAACCTTGATCGTGAAATCTTAAGTAATTATAGACCTGTGTCAAACCTACCTTTCCTCTCTAAAGTACTTGAAAAAGTAGTGGCACAGCAGCTGAATGTTTTCATATCCGAGAATAACCTTTTTGAATCCATGCAATCAGGATTCAGGGCTAACCACTCTACTGAGACAGCTCTGATCAAGGTAACAAATGATCTCCTACTGGCAATGGATTCTGGCGCTTCATCACTTTTGCTGCTGCTGGATCTTAGTGCTGCTTTTGACACAGTGCACCACAATTTCCTACTAGAACGGTTGGAAAAATGGATTGGTCTCTCAGGAACCGTCCTCTCGTGGTTCAGATCCTACCTCTCAGATAGGACGCACTGTGTTAAATATGGTGAAATGACATCTGAGCCCTTTAATGTTACCTGCGGTGTTCCGCAGGGTTCAGTGCTTGGCCCCCTTCTTTTCAGCATTTACATGCTTCCATTAGGTGATATTATTCGCAAGTACAATATCAGCTTCCACTGCTACGCAGACGACACTCAACTATATCTTCCGTTGGAGGAATCTACCACACTAAACTGTGGAAATTTGGAGGTCTGCCTCATTGAAATAAAAGAGTGGATGTCACTCAATTTCTTGCGTCTTAACTCTGAAAAGACCAAAATGTTAGTCATTGGTCCATCTAAATGCCGTGACTTATTCTCAAAAACTGCTGTGAACATTGACAAATGTCACATCACACAGAGTGACTCAGTTAAAAATTTAGGTGTCATATTTGACCCTGATCTATCCTTTGAAATGCATGTAAAGAAAATTACTAGAACCGCTTTCTTCCATCTTCGTAACATTGCTAAAATCCGTTCAATACTGTCTCAGTCTGATGCGGAAATTATAATTCATGCATTTGTTACCTCCCGTCTCGATTACTGTAATGCACTATTCTCTGGTCTCCCGAAGTCTAGAATCAAGTCTCTTCAGCTGGTACAAAATGCCGCAGCAAGGCTTTTAATTAGGACAAAAAAGTACGATCGCATAACACCGATTTTGGCTAACCTGCATTGGCTCCCAGTTAGCCATAGATGTGACTTCAAGGTTCTCTTAGTATTGTACAAAATCATACATGGACTTGCTCCCTCTTATCTTTCAGATCTGATTTGCTCCTATGTCCCGGTCCGAAGCCTACGATCTGAGAGTGCCGGTCTTCTGGTGATCCCTAGAGCAAAGAAGTGTTCTGCTGGTTCGAGAGCGTTCTCCATCCGGGCATCGGTGCTGTGGAATGCTCTTCCCCCTGAGATCCGATCTGCAACCTCAGTGGAAATGTTTAAATCTAAACTTAAAACTCACTTCTACTCCATAGCATATGAATAACCTACTCTTCTTGTCGGCTGAAAAATAGTCTGTGTAATATAGTGTAATAATCTGTGAAGCCCTTTGAGACTCTTTGTGATTTAGGGCTATACAAATAAAGATGACTTGACTTGACTTGACGTAGTGAGTGATGGAGTTTTGGCCAACCGCAATTGTTACTGTTCGAGTTTTTAAAGTGTCGACCAATCAGAGGCAAGTTTTAACAATAGAACAAGCCAATGAACATCATTCAAAGTTACACTGGGGATCCAAGGGGGTGCCAGTCTGCAAACGTTTGGGAACCATTGGTCTACATGGACACATGGCACACAAAGACCCACTCGATCACTGAAATGCAAAATGTTTATATTGGAATAATGAAATGATTGGCTCAGATATGATTTTCTTCAAATTTTTGCTGCAATTATGATTGTTACTTCATTCGTGATATTGGGTTAAAATACACAGTTGTTTTTATAGCGGGGACATTTCAGGATTTCTTTTTTTTTAGATTCACCTAATCCACTTTTCAACATTGGTGATGTTGATTATAAAATCTACGAGTTTTGCTGGCTGAACTTGGCTGGAAATGCTTTGCTCTGTTCCTGGGGCAAATTAAAACCTCAACTTAAATCATTGAATGACTCAAAAAAAAAAAAAAGAATTCCTACATGCAAATTCTGTATGCTTCAAGAGAACATACAGGTAATATATGTATAAGAGAAACATACAGTATACTTTATGTTTACAAAATAGTAAAAGTTGTTATTGGTGTGAAAATGTCAATACCGAGAGAAACTTTGTAAAGAAAACATAGATTTCACTTTTAAAAACGGATCAGATCAAATACACCCCTCAAAAAAGAAATAAAAATATTGTGCATTTTTGACCACTTTGTGTTTAATTCAATGTGTTATCATTCCTTTTGAATGAAATTAAAACAGAAGACAGGTGTAGAATGTTCCACAACTACCGGCATTTATTTATGCAACAATACAAGTGACATTCCAGTGAAAACAAGCAAGTCATGCACATTCCACTCAGCTGTCTGTGTGACTCACCTGACAACAACCACATTGAAGAGTTTTAATTCTCTCACAAAAACCGCAAAGTGAAATATATTTCACTTTTTTATCATTGGTTTGTGAGAATATGTTACAAATGCATGCAAATAAGCAGCTCCCCCTCCTTTTTATAAATCCCCTGTCATGGCACATTAGCTCGCCATGGCCGTTTGCTGATGGTGATTGCAGCTTACGCCAAGCTTGTTAGTGTTTAGCACTATTTACCAGCGATGGACTTGACGTATGGCTGGCGCTGCTTTTGTGCACCGCTGCAATCTAAGACTTCAAATGACCGGAAATTTATGTTTTCGGATTTTTCCCTCTGATTTATAGCCTTGAAAATTTGCAGAATGAGTGGACTAACGGATGTTTTACTTCCCAGGCTGTGACAGGAAGATGCTTTGGTGACAGGAATTTCAGGGAAGGATTGGAGAATGGGATACTGCTCTGCGAGTAAGTGGTGTTTTGTTTGAATTATTTGTCAAGCCTAAGTAATGACACTCTTTGCTAAGTTCGGTGTGTGTGTGTATTTGTGCTCAGAGTGAACTAACATAAAATAAGAGTTTTGATAGGATAGGGTATCCAATATGTTTTCCATTTGCTAGATTTTTCGTAACAATATTTTATAAGATCAAGCAGTGTCTATCATGATGAGCACTACATTTATTACTATTTATATTGTTGCTACGGCGCTTTGTACAGCAAAAGCAAACCTCTGTTCTGGGAGAGCAAACAAGGACAGGTCTTTTCCATTCTTTGAGGTTGTATGAGTTATGCGGTGGGAAAGAGGATTTTCCAAACGAAAAAATTACATCTTTTCATCACCTTATAGCTTTGTCGGAATGCAGACGATATCAAATAGCACAAGGGTATCGACGGGCGGGTAATTCCTCCGTGGGACAATATTCGTTCCTGTGCTGCCTGCTAAAAATGAATACAAAATAAGGAGACTGCACAAGCTTATCACTCTGTAACACGATAGAAATTTTGCAGTGTTCTTTTGATTGGGAAATGTTGAGTCCTGGATCCCAAATTTTCGGAATGACTATACACTTTATTGCAGGCAACCACATTGATTTACAAAATGCCCTCAAATCGCAACTATTGTTCTTAAGTCTTGATGTATTCATTGACATTCTCCTTCAGGTTACTCAGCTCTATTAAACCTGGCTTGGTAAAGAAAATCAACAGACTTCCAACACCTATTGCTGGCCTGGTGAGTCTTTTACCGTCAGCCCATATAATATTTAATTTTGAACATTTTTGAGAATTAGACTTTGTGGAATAGTTGGCAAAGAGTACTCATATCACCTATTTCTTTAGAATTTTATATACATTTAATAATTTCACAAATCTTTCTCAGTTTGTATGCATGACCAATACTTTTTTAATGCCATATTTGAATTAACAAGGCAATTACTGTGAAAACTAATTTTTTTCTTTAAGAAAAAGGCCTGTTGCCAAGGAACACTGGTTGTTTGGATTAGTACATAGTGCAATAAACAAAACAAAAATGGGTTGGCTAAGGTGTCAAATCTGGTGGCATCGCTAATGGCTGCCAAAGAGCCCTGTATTTTCTTTCATTTGGTAAACTCCGTGTCATTCCCTGCAGGCATTTTTGACACCACTACAATAACAACTACTGTATGTTATAAAATACACAGTAGCCGACCTTTACAATTAAAGTCTGCATATTCAGCGACTTCATTTTGAAATCTTTAAAGAAAAAACCTAGGTTTTCTCTAGAATTTATTTTCTAGTTATTGATATTCCTCCCATTACCCATTCACCTTATGTAACATATAATGTTATAGTCAAATCTAAGTATTGTTTTGAACACAACTTGAAGATAAAAATGTGACACTTGTGGGCCTTCCACTGCAAATAATAGTACACCCCTTTAAAATGGACATTACTCCTCACTTCCTGCAGTTCTCCATGGTTTTTTTTTTTGCTCACCGGGGCTGCAATTAGGGAGGTGAGAAACAAACAAACAAGAGGTCTGCTGTTATCAAGTCCCTTCATAGTAAAATAGAGGCACCCCAATCCCCCACCCCCCTTCCTCTTCCTGTTTAGGACTAATGGGAAAACAAGCCTCTGAGGAGGTTGTGTAATTGGAGCAAGCGTTTAGCTCAGTTCTACGCCAGCTCGGCAGCCATCAACAGGTTGCTTGTTGCCCGCTTCTTCTTTTTAAATTCACTAGCCAAAGGCTACTCAATGGTGTTGTTTTTAATGCTGTGGGAAAACACACTGATTATTATAATATGAATGAATTATTTGAAGCTAATGTGCTATAGATGGGAAGACTATACTCAGTCTAAACATTCACTGTGCTCATCAACAATTAAAAATATAATTCCAAAAATAAAACTTTGCGTCAAAGATGTCAATAGTAAAAGAATAATTTACATACCGTATTCATTATTGTATAATGCGCTCTTGTGTATAACGCGCACCTCTAAATTTCGATAAAAAAATCGGTACAAAATGTTATTTTGTTTTTTTCTCAGCTCAAACTAAGCAAATTACGTGACAAACATCGTTGAATATGTGCGGCCATGACTAAAAAAAATAATTGGCAACATGAACTTTGAACACAATACCAACATAAAATTGTCAATGTATTTAATATCCTTAAAAGTCCTATTCATCATAAGATACACTAAAGGGTTGTTTCCCTCATCAAGCTTTTTTGGCTTTATGTATATCTTTCAAGACAACTTTTTTTTCCTCTATTCTCTACCATTTGTCTGTTAACAAGAATAGAAATAGTGGCATGATGAGATAAAATCTCATGCCTTTTCGTATACGGTCTTTATCGCTGGTTATCTAGTGGTTACGATTTGGTGCTCTCACTGCTATTACATTGCTTCGCTTCTTGTTGCATCCAATGTTTAGCGATTGTGGTCAGCAATATGTTTTGACTGATCAACAATTGCACAATTACGGTAATATACTAAACTTCATGTATAATGCGAATCCAAACTTTGGGTTCTTTTTTAGGTTAAAAATGTGCATCATACAAGAATACGGTAATCGAAAATTGTTTTGAAACGCTGTTATTAACGATTAAATTCCACTCGAGCTAACATTGTTGCTGCTTTCCTACTAGCCATGGCTTGGGCATAATTTGTGGCTTCATGAAGTATAATATAAAAACTCTACCTGGCTCCTTTTTGAACCAACTGCTCAGTGTGGGTTGCAATTGAGTAAAAACGTTAAAAAAAATGTTACAGTGAATGAATAAGTGTGGCTTCAGCTTGATGTGTGTGTAACCTCTCACACTCAGCAAGCCTTACTCCAAACACGCCAGCTGCCAATCACGGTTTTGCGGTCAAAACCCGGTTTCATCTGAGCCACAAATCTGCGACTGCATTTGGGAACACACAGGAGAGCGTATTTTCAAATCGCTTGTCATGAAGGCAGTCATGGTTGGGAAAGCTGGGGGTTTTGGACTTATTTACACAAAGGCCTTGACTGCTGCACTTTGTGCGAAATCAAATCACACTATAGTGGAACCTCGGTTCTCGACCATAATCCGTTCCAGAACCCTGTTCGAAAACCGATTTGGTCGATCACCGAAAATCGTTTTTGCCATTAAAAGTAATGTAAAATCATTTTTATCCGTTCCAACACCCTGAGCGCTTACCATGCACGTAAACATAAAGCTAACCCAGGCTAATCGTACGTTTGCGTTGGCGTAATCTTCCGTACGAAAGATTACACTAACATGAACGTGTACAACTAAAAAAATCAGGTCGTTTACACGTCATTTAGCAACCGGGTCTCCACAAAAAGTGGTGAGCGGTTAAAGGATAAAGAAAAGAATTATGAATAGGATTTCTTACCTTTGTGGTGCTCAGCAGAAGCCATGCTGTATGTATAGCAAGATCGGAAACTCGCACACCTTCTTCATATTTTGCTATTATTTCTTTCTTAAATGCAATAGTTGTACACACTACTCTTCTTTTTTCAACTGTAGCAACTTTGCTGCTTGCACCGACCTCCTTCGGAGGCGTAATTAGGGGCTAAAACACTCTGGTCACCGATCTTAAAAACGAAAGCAAAAAGAAGTGCGCGGTCACGTGACAACAGTTCTTCACAAGGGGTGGGGGCAATCTACATCCGTACGCCGCTCAGCATCGCCCCTAGCGTACCGGCGCTCGAACTCCGATTTTTTTGAACGAAAAGCAAAGCAAGAATTTCTCAAAATTTTTGGTCGAGAACTGATTTGTTCGAACTGAGAGGCGTTCGAAAACCGAGATTCCACTGTATATTAAATCGACATACATTTTTCTCAAGCTATATTCTTCTCTTTCGTTGTATACTCTTTAGACTGTTGACATGATAAGACTTTAACTGGGCAATATGATATATAACCGTCAAACGATTCTTTGACTCATTTTACGATGTATAAAAGTGGTTGTATTCGTGAAGCACCTTACCAACCACCAATTGTATCAGTATCCTAAAACAAATACTTTGTTTTTTACAAATCAAGTCAAGTTCTCATTTGATACACTCAAGTGCAGTATAACAGCAGTGAAAGTTATCTATCATAAACTTTACAATTCTTTTGCAATAATCTGTATCATCTTCGTGAATGTCGTTGGAGTTTCCTTTAATCCAGGACTAACGATGACAAGCGAATGCAATTGGGTCCATTACCACAGCAACCTCCTGCGCAATAGTAAATTTGCCATCTTGAATGGTCACATGATCCTTAAACACGTGACCTACGCAAATTTTGGGGGTAAGTGAAAAGATCACTCGCTACAGCCCATACCCCAAGTGCGGCTCTTAAAAAGACTAAATTGAGATGTGTTTTTATGTTTGCGCACGTCGCTTTTAATTTATCATACTGAAGGTTTCTTTGTGCAGTAGTCACTGGTGAGTAACATGCTCACAATATGCAGGTTATACGGACTTTGGTGGTGGTGCAAAGACAAACCTGTCACTGAAACACAAGAAGCTAATGTTTTAGAACTTTTACTGTGAGAAATGTCTGTGTGTGTGGAAAAAATGATACTTTGCTAGTACAATTCTTTGGACGCCTCTGATAATGCACATTTGAACCAGGTTTCACGCCAAAACTGACCTGATGCAAGGGAATTTTCGGACTTTCTATTTGCGTTTCGGTCTGGGAGAAATCAGGGTGGAGAGGAAACGGTGACACCCTGAGAGAGGGGGAAATTGTTTTGCCTTCTACCCTCTGAATGACAGTGAGCAGGAAAACAAAGCAAGCCAGTTTGCAAGAGAGAACCTGGGAAGAGGGAGAGTTTGGCTAAGGTTTCATCCACACAGATTTTGTCAGAGAATGTTTAGGTTAGAGATGGGAGTGCATGTAAGGTAGAAACTTTATTTTGATGATAAGAAGTTATCTGATTGGAAAACCTGGATTAGTCTGGCTGGTATACGGATCCACATGTAGGTTTACTTATCTTTGTATGTATTAGATTAGTACTAGTATTAGAACTATTTAAAGAAAAATACTAATCTTTCTTTGCATTTAAATTCCAAAATTGTGACAAAAGGAAAACCTCATGCTTTTAAATGGTAGTAATTTCTTCAGAGTATTGATTTTTCTTCGCAGAGGATAGAGAATACAATATGCCTTTGAGTATCTATTCACATGGTTTGCTCACCTCGTTTTATTCATATGTCCAGCCCATCACTAAAATGTAATGATGTCACAAGCCCGTAAGTGGCTTTCTGTAATTTAATTATATTTTTGCTAACCTGGTTTCCATTGACTGAACATGATCTGTCTACACACAGGACAACCTGAGTTTGTTTCTGCGTGGCTGCGAGGAATTGGGACTGAAGGGTTCACAGCTTTTCGACCCTGGAGACCTTCAAGATACATCTACACGCCCCTCTGCCAAGTATTTACCATTTTGGGCACAATTTCACGACACTTTGTTCAAGAACATGTGTGGACTCTGGAAAAAGACATGTTTTTTTCATACTTGTCAATCTCAGCAAATTGCTTCCCTAATTAATAATTGCATTTAGTAAACCTTACAAACACCCTACAGTACCTATTTACTCACAGCGAGACACAATTAATTAAAACAAAGCATTTGTGTAAACAATTTGGTGAAAAATACATTTTTGATCAAAGATAACATTTGCTAGTGTACTGTGACAGTATTAGCAATCTATGATGTTGTTGTCTGCCACGAGTGACTGACATGATCTGGATTGAGGTCGAAATGGGTAAAACGAGATTGATTCAACCAAAAAAAACTAGTTTAAAAAAAATGGGCACAAAATTGTTTTATGAAGTACACAATTTAAAATTATCAAAATATGTATAAAATGTGGGAAAAATGTATAAGTTGACATGAGTGTGTTTTTCTACTGAATACCAAGGCTAGTAAATACTTCAAGTTAAGTCTCTTAAACTGTTTCAATTAGTGATAGCTTTATCATCTGTCTGTCAGGGATGTTTTTTCCTCCAGGCAATGATCGCATCTGTCATGTGCAGTTTTGTCACCTGGTAACAATACGTCTATTTGTAGTAGTGAAGGTGCTACATGCTTGCGCGCTGTCATCAAACTTGCTAACAAGGCGTCATTCCACAAAACATCTTGTGAGCAATGCAATGTTGAGTGTTTTCTACTGTATCAGGGCAGCCTGACTTGTTCTGTCAAGAAAAGGAATTTTTCGGTCAACAAGTCACTCGTTTTGTCCCGATCAAGTTAAGAGGACGAATTTTTGGCCCACTGACAAATCAAACTTTGACATTGTTTTCATCTTGAGCTAAAACTGCCTCAGGCAAGATGAAGGGGATTATGAAAAGCTTTAAGATAATACCAGTCAGTGTTCAAACAACCTTCAGGCTTCAGCTGGAAATTAAACGTCAAGGAAAAATGACTACATCAGATATTAAGAGTCGTCAGTTGAGGGCGTTAGCAGGGAATTTTTGAGTATTTTTTAATTCTTTTCTAGCAAACATTGTCCTTCCTAAATAAAGGCAAAAATAAATACAATCAGCTGATAAGATGCAGGGAGTGACGCTTGCTGATAAGTTGCGGTCCAGCAATCGCCAGTCTCTGTTCACATGCTCACCCACTTTTTCGATGCACACATACATATAAGATTTCATGTCTCTTCAAGGCAAGCATCTACTTAAAAATAGGAAATGTCATTGTTGCGGCGCTGTTTCCACCGGGCATTTGAAGACATTTATTACAGGAAGACTTTTCGTATGTGTGTTTTCTGGCTGAGGAAACAGATTTTACTGACAAGATGCAAGAACATGCAAATTTTGAGCCAGTGCTACAAAATTGATTTTTCGCGTTAAGTGACAGCTTCCTCTCTCTAATCTCTCCTACCTACAAGCAGCAGTGGTTGAGTTTGGAAAATGAAATGCTGTATGGGTCTGAAATCGGGGTACCACTATATCTTACAAGTAGCATGAAAGCAAAATCACATCACTAGTTTCCCTTCTGCCTACACTTTTATCTGACAATTGTACTCATTCTAGGGATTTTAGTTCCTTTTATAACCCATTCATTACAATTGACTGATATAGACATAGATCCTACATTTACATTTATTGTAACAGCGAATGAGTTAGACATTTTAAAATTGTTTTTTCACTAAATACAAGAACAATATTCATTAAAATTAACAGAATCACATGACATATGGCGTATTGTTGCACATTTTAAGAATTAAAAGAATTTTATCCTTAATAAAGAAAATTCAACATAGCTAAATATAAGTGTATATTTCAAAATATAAATATGTAATTACAGTTTAATATAAATATAAAAAACAAAACGAATTTGAATTGAAATTTATCTTATCCGTGGTTACTTGGCTGGAAAAAGATTTGGCTAAACAGGTTTCGAAAAACTGCCCTAGACTCCAGTTCTAATTTCAAAACCAATGTTCCTAATAAAATGCAGGTATTTGCAATTATTTTTACTATTCTTATGCTAAATATCCTTTTTCAGATAATTTCCTTACCTGGTTCCTTTTTGTGTTTGCTACTCTCCACAGGCGGAGCAACTGCAGCCACCAGCTTAAAAATGTAAGTGACCCCTTTATTTATTTCACACTGCTGACAAAAAAAAACAACCATCCATGTGCCGCACTGTTTGTGGGGCCTAACCATAACGTTTTAACACGTTTGCCTCAAATTAAAGAGTAAAAAAACACTGCTGTTGATGTAAAGATTTAAAGTGTATACTATTCATAACACTAAAGAGTGTTAACATACTCATCGACACCCTCAATGGCACTCAATGATTTAGGTACAGATGAATCATATTATACAGTCTTTGGAAGAAGGGTTAAAGGAAGCTAAACATTTTCTGCGCTCTCACAACATTCTCTTTCCTCAACACAAAACAAGGCCAGCTTCCGTCTAATGCCATGCCGTGTTTACCGCGGAGCGCCTGCACAAACACGACAAGGCCAAGACATTGTTCCCAGCTTGAAAAGGGAGGCAAGACAGCTCCCGCTGAAACGCGACAAGCTCCTGGACCGTGAATGACTTTTTGGCAGCCTTTTGTGCAATGATATAGACCAGAATAGAACTTATTGTAAGACCTAAAGCCATCTGATTAGCTATGTTATAGCTTTGACCGTGCAAAACAAATGAACGGGGAAAAAAAAGTAGGGGAAACATACAACACTACAACTTGTTTATGGCTACATTTCACCTGCCTATTTCATGAGTACAGTTTTCAAGGAAATCTTAATAATACAGCTCGGTGTGGCCTTTATGTGTTTCATAGTCAGATTCAACAAACATAAACCTGATGATGTAGAGCATGGGTCCCCAACTTTTTCCTGTGATAGCCATATACATTTTCACTTTTCTGATGAGTGGCTGTGGTCAGTTTGTCACAGAAAAAGTGTGATGATCGTTGAAATGTCTAAATGTAAAAAATAATTGTTTTCCATCCATCAAAAAACCCTACTGTATTCTTCATAAACATAAAAGTAAAAAATAAAAAAAATTAAAAACACTATGAAATAAATAATAAGAAAATAACCCTCTCTAGGTTCCTCACAAAAAAAATCTTTCTGTTGTGCCAAGGTCCAAGTTCAGCTTAGTTGTCAGTGCACTAAACCACTGGCGGTAGAGATGACTTGCAAAAAAGCAGTAGATTTTATCTCTATCACATTATTTTCACTCATGATACTATAGAAGAATGTTGATTTCTTTTAATTCTATTATATTCTTTTATTTTATTATTAGCATTGTAAGTCACATTTTTGGAACCACTGATGTATGGTATGCGTAGGGCATATTGACATACATACACAAGTTTGACTAGATCATCCTTGTTGAATTTGTTGTTGTTTATCCAGTTGCTGTTTTCTTTGTCCTTATAGTCATGATTCTATTTCGTTTCATTTGTTCATTATTTTCTCAACTTTCCCTTTTTTCCAATGTTTGCTTCATAACCTTCTTCGTTTGTTGATGTTAACTACTCCCGAATAAATATAATGGATTATAAAAGTGATGATTTGATGAATCTAAAATGTAATATTTAATAAAACTAGCTGTGGTATGCGTGACTGAAATTGTTAAACGTGACTAAATCCTGTTTTTCTTTGAGTGCATCTATATCAGCGAGCAAGATTAGGTAGTCATATCTCGCATTATAACGCACAAAAAATTACACAAAGCTGTGCATACACTGGCACTCGGCCAGGAGTTTTGCGGTTTCTGCGGCTGACAGAACATATTGCCTCAGAACGCGTCTCTGTCGTTATGATACGCTGAAACATAAACAAGCAGCATGACAGTAAGCTCAGTACAGGTTCTAGCTTGTCATTTTTTTCCCGCTGTTAGTGTTTGGGTTCCCTTCTGCTGTATATTATCACAGTACTATAAACACAACAATTTGTGCTTCTGTTTTTTTCAGGTTTTAATCACCATCTACTGGCTTGGTCGAGCTGCCAACAGCTGCACTTTCTATAACGGGCCCACGTTGGACCTGAGAGAGTTTGAGGGCCTCCTGTCACATATGCGAAAGGTCTTTGATCAGATCCAAAGGTTTAGAATCGGAAATATTTCAGAAAAGTATGCGGTGCTTGTTTTAAAAGTTCTCTTTCACTCAATTTATGTTGAAATTTTGTTTATGTGCCTTAACTTGAGCTTTTTCAAACCACTGCTGTATGTAAGTGGTACACTTATGATATAATGCACTAATTTTTGGCATACACAAAAGGAAATAGAGGCACTTTTGTTCATTTCGTGAGACAGGAAAGGTCTGCCCTGCCCTTTCATTAGCAGCTCAATGTTTTTCAAATGCAAAGGATACAGGGAGGAGCCACCAAGTTTTAGCAACGCAAAGCAGACGAGGGAATTAGTGTCGAGATTTGAGCGCCAACATGGTCACAGTGGAGCATTTAGAAATTTTCTTTAAAGAAATTATTCATGGCCAGGTAACTTTTTGTAGTTTAGTAGTGATATCCAGGAGGATATTAAATGGTAGCATTGTTTTTTCCATTCCAAGATTACATCAATGTCATTTCGCAAGTATTTATGTCACTTAATATTTTCTCTATACAGGAGTTAGAGGAGCCTGAGTGCCCACAACCCAGCATCCGGGACAGCGGCTACATCGACTGCTGGGACTCTGAGCGCAGCGACTCGCTTTCCCCGCCCCGGCACTGCCGCGAGGACTCCTTCGACAGCCTGGACTCGTTTGGATCACGCTCTCAGCAGACCCCGTCGCCAGACGTCTTATTGGCTCGTGGCAGCAGCGATGGTATGAATCCAGCCTTATATAACACCCAATCTTGTTTTATTTATTTATTTATTTTTTTATACAATTACAGGTTGTTCTTGTATTGTGTTAGATGTATGTCGTAATAGTTGCATTAATTTACTAATCTTGGTCATACTAAAACTAAATATAGACTTTGACGAGTTATTCATGTGACACAACTTAAGACCTAAACACTTTTGCTATTAACATACTGGAGGGATTGGTAACATATGGCTTGCGAGCCAGGTATGGCTCTTTTAATGAGTTCATCAAGCTTGGAGATAAAATGAGGTCTGTGATACTCTTCTCTCTATTGTTTCAACTGTATATGCAAAGCCTAAGCGTTGCTGTAAAAGCTTGGTATGATCCAGGATAAATAGGGCATGGTCCTAGCAAGGGCTGCACGCTAGCGTCAGGTAACTGCAACTTCTCCAAGGTCTTTGAGATGATTAAATTACAAGAGTCACAAATGTAGCGGTTTTACACAAGTGGTAGCTCTAAGTCATCCGTTTCATTGCTAATGTATCTTGCGCTGGTGATTAGCCACGTTCGGCAGTGCTGGCTTAAGAGTTGGTTGCCTAGCTGTTAGCTTTCCCTTCCGACGCCACATCAGCCAATAAAAATCGCGATAAAAATCCTGTGAGCACCTGCTGTTGATCAGATTTTCTTTGCGCTCTTCTGACTTTCCTCAGAGTCCTATTTAAGTGATGAATCATTTTCAACGTAACGAGCCGCTAAAGTTACGAGCTGACAGTTTGGTTTGGTGGCCAGTTGTGCACCTGGCTGATTGACTGAGTGCCTACACCAGCCTATCAAAGTCGTGCACACACGTCTTGCTGGTGCCATTAAAAACCTGCTTCTGATTGGCTGGTGCTGTTAAACCATGAAATGTGAGAATTCTTGTTGGCCAAACTTCCATCACTCAAATAACATACTGGAACTATAAATCTTAAAAACAACCGCAGTTTTTTGCAGTTAAACTATCGCACTACGTACATCACGATATTGATTAGAGTTCGGTTAATTGTGCAGCCCTAGTCACGACTACAGTTTACACACACAATGTTACACCAACAGACCTCGTTTCGGCTTTAAGTCCTGAATATGGAAGCCTTAATAGTAGTCTGTGGTTTGCAATAACCTGTGCAGCCCTTTGTGACTCTTTGTGATTCAGGGCTATACAAATAAAAATGACTTGACTTTTAAACAATGTATGTTCACTGTTGAGACACTTTATGATGAAAACCTACAGAACAAACTGTAGACACCTGAAAATGCCAGACAAGCACTTAGAGCAATTTGATTGAGTGAGCCCATATCTTCTCACATAGTGCGCTTTCGCTTCTTTCTCTCTCGGACAGCGCCCTCTGCACCGAAAGTAAATACATCTGTATTTGCGTTATTTTGTGACATTTTTGCAAAAGAACCCTCCTCTCAACTTGTTTTGAAACCATTATTTATGTAAGATAATTATGGTCAAAATGAGTAACTGCAGGAGGGAGACAAATATTTAGTGGTATATTTAAGACTTAAATCCTGGACATTGCAGTGAAATCAAAGCTTAGAATTATGCAAAAGCTGGTTACTTGCATCTTCCTCTACGCTTGTGAGACATGGACACAGCAAAACTGGAAAAGAAAATCCAGGCCATGGAGATACAGTGCTACAGTAACCTTCTAGGCATCAGCTACTTAGCCCATGAGACAAACTAAAGGATGCACAACACCATTAGAGTGCACATTGGACCCTACAAAGAACTGTTGTCAACTGTGCGCAAACGGAAACTTCAGTGGTATGGTCACGTCACAAGATCATCAGGATTGTCCAAGTTAAATCTCCAAGGGACTGTCCTAGGGGGCAGGATGAGAGGAAGACCGAAAAAGAACTGGGCTGACAACATTAAGGAATAAACTGGTACCACCTTTGCCATGACCCAAAAACAGGCCAGTAACTGTCAACAGTGGAGAAAACTGCCCAGAGTTGCGTCCTCATTGGTGCCTCAACAACCCATGTGGTTCAGGGATCAGTGAACCGTGATATTTGTTGATATAGGGCACAGGCTCTGGCATTGTGTTTCATAGATTATTTTTTTTTAATCATCAAACATCACACAGTGACGGGATTGGCGGTATTGTTGAATTTTGTCTTATTCCATGGCTCTTTGGGTCAAACAGGTTCCCGACCCCTGACATACACAATTTTTACTATTTTCAAGATACACTAATGTAGTACAGACTTAAGCCTTGCTCTGTGTTTTGGTAACAGAGCACCACGTCTTTCAAAAGGTGCGCACAATCAGTTGATGCAGATAATCGTGGGCCTATTGTGCTTTTTACAGCGTTGCTGCTGTTGTGAGGCCTGTTGTTCTGCTTTATGTGTTGTTGCAGGACACCGCCCAATGAGATAAACTGCCCTGTTTCCTCAATGTATAGGTGGTTTATTAATAGAAGCTCGATTTAAATCTCTATTTTGAATCTGCAGCAGCATACGTTATTAAGGAAGTCACATTGTGTGAAGCATATTTAGATTTTTTTTTAAGTTATAGTAAAACAAACTATTTTAGGAGTGACAAGATTCGATAGATTGAGAAATGAAATTGTGAGAGACAGAACTGAAGGAGTAGTGGAACTGAGCAAGGGTGTGGATAAGAGAGTACTCGGTTGGTTTGGACACATGGAGAGGATGTAGACGGAGCAAATGTTGAAGAACATCTACAGAGCAGAAGTAAATGGAAGGAGACCAAGAAGAAGGCTGTGATTGATGTGGATGGATAGTGTTATGAGTTCTCTGCAGGAAAGAGGTCTAAATATAATGGAAGCTGGAGCTCTTGTTGGTGGTAGGAATGAGTGGAGAGGTGTTGTGACAGGATAGTGGGTTGTTTGGACACGTTCTAAGGGATGGGTAGGGCACTCGTATGATGCGGCAGAGGTAAACCAGTGAAAGCTGTCGGGCCCTGCTGTTGAACAGAAGAGTGTGTTGTGTGACCCTGACCCGAGTGACGGGGTCGCTTTCTTGTGTCCTGCTTCATCTGGAGGGACGAAAGCATGGCCAACTTGGATGCCGATGTGCTTAACTTGTTTGGGCGTTTGGGCATTTGGATTGGCCATAGTCCAAAACATTTTGTGTGTTTTTTCCCTTTTTGTTTTTTATTTTCTTTTATTTTCTTTATTTTTGTATGTGTTGTCTTGCTGTCGGTCACCCCTCTCGAGGGATATGACCAGGGTAGATAAATATATAGATAGATAGATAGAAAACAAACAATGAGCATCAAAGCTGCTTCAGAAGTAACATATTAACTAACACTAAAATGTTTAATTTAAAGAAGTCCTGCCTTCACATAAACCCCAAGTTCGTCTCTCATGCAAGCTCAGCCTCGTCTCTCCACCGACACATTACGCCTGCCTTGAATGGAAAGCAGCCAACAAGCAACCCACAGGGAGTGAAAGCAAGGCCATGTTTAAGATGCTGAAAAAATTGTCTTTGCTGACATGTTTTTACAACATATATTGTGAACCACAAACGTGTGTATGACTAAATATTATGAAAGCTTTATTAAACTAATTGGTTTACGTTATCAAACAGTTTTAAAATGCAATACGTTAACATAATGTTTTAGCATTCAAAAAATGAAATCTTTCTGACTTCCCCAAATCCATTCATCCATCCATTATCCCAGCCAGATATATGTATATACATGTATTAAGCAACTTGAACCCTAACATTACTTTAATCAATATGGTTTACATTGTTTCGAGAGCTGAATTTCCAAACATTTGTTTGATAAATAAAAGTACTGTAAACATTATCCATTTGTGACCATTAGCTACTATCCTCGGTACCGTGTTACCAATCATAAAGCACGATGCAAATCTATGAATTGGTACATTTAAAATATCATCACAGTTTCAAGATGAGCAGCAGGACCTGCATTTCTTCCTACTCATTACCACCAATGCTCCTTTACAACTAGACTTTTTAAAATTACTCTACCCTGGTGGTTATGAAAAGCACAGAAAGAGAAGTTTTAATTAAATCAAAGGAAGGCATTTTATCGGTTGTATTTTCACCGCTGTTATAAATGAGACACTTTCTGCTTTATAAATAATAATTTAAGAACTGTCTCGTTAATTCAAAATTTTTTCGTTAAATTTAAATTAAACTTTTGTCTAAGGATCAGGTTTGTGTGATTGCTGCAAAGCATAGCTTTTATTTACTTGTCCTTCAAAATTACTGTCTATAAACATCTCAGTTGTCTGGGCTACTATTGCAGAAGTACATCCGCAATCAGGAAGAATTTTTGGAGACCTTTAGGTATTAATTACCTGGTGCCTGTGCAAATTCCGGTCTGCTCTTCTAAATCCGGAAGCGGTGAGCGCACGGCACAGGAATGGTAAACACAACATTCCGTGTTTATGCTCGGGACTATTATGTAACAAGCAGGATTATCTTTAACATAAGCAGGGAAAGTCCTGATGACAATGCAGGTGTGAAAATGCTCATTTTCATGTTGTAACATGGAATAAAGAATAATATGCTGCAATTTTAATTATATTCTTTGGGCAGGAATTGAGTTACAATTGCAATTCTTTGGTGATTTACATCTCTTGCAAACAGACAATGTGATGATTGTATGTACCTATAAAAGTGTTTTTACGTCTTGTTCTGCTGTTGTAAATTATGTCATGCACTGTAGGGGCTTTCATTGGAAGCTTGTTTGCAACTTTGGGATTTTAAATTGTACTCACGGTCTTTAAAGAATATCTTTCTGAGGCTCAAGTGTTAATGTATTCTTTTGCATTTTGAATGCGAATGTTTGAATGTGTCTGCACGGCGGCTGGGTGGGTAGCGCGCAGCCCCACGGTGTGGGGGTTCAGGGTTCAGGTCCAGCTACCGCAGCCTCCCCGTGTGGAGTTTGCATGTTTTCCACGTGCCTGCGTGGGTTTCCCATATCCCAAAAAAGAAATGCATGTCAGGTGAATTGGCCGGTCCAATTGTCCCTAGGTGTGAATGAGCGAGTGAGTTGTCCGTCTCTGTGTGCCCTGCAACTGGCTGGCAACCAGTTCAGGGTGTCCCCTGTCCACTACCCAAAGACAGGATAAGCGTTACAGATAATGGATGGAAGGATGTTTGAATGTTTTGATAGATAAGCTGACAACAAGATGTACCTAATTTCACACTTAAAAGATGGGCAGGCATTACCCTGACAAATCTGTTTTGTATACAAACCATACAAATTGAATATTATCTTTAAATTTATTCCCTGTGAGTTTTGGTGGGGAAGTTTTAAGGTTTTGCTTTTACAGGGTTCCTGCGCATCTTTGAAAATTCTTGAAAGGCAATTAATTATTCTAAAAATAAGGCCTCATTTGTCATTAAAATGTCTTAAAACCAATTTGTGAAAGTCTTAAAAATGTAAACACATTAATAAGATTTATATTTGTTTGGACTAAAAAGAATCAATTGTCTTTTCTTAAATAATTCACTGATTTTCTTTCGTGACAACATCACGTGACCACCGTATTTGATCTGTCAAAACAGTGATGTGGTTTCATCTGGGCCTTTCAAAACTGATGCATGACTTAGGTCTACCCACAATACACAAAAATGGTTACTTTGGACCAGGAAGTTTGCATTTAATGAGAAGTTGCTGTCTGACGAACTTTTTTTCCATGGCTTAAAGCTGTGCAAGGTAATATGTATGAGGCACTATGTATTGTGTGCAAGAAGTATTTGTTTGTTTTTTTGTTTTGTTTTATATGGGTTTTTTTTGACGACTTGGCCTTAAATGTGATTCCAAAAGGCATTAAAAAAGTCTTGAATTGAACTTGACCTTAGCTGTAAGAACCCGGTTTTAAGTTCATATTTAATCAGTCTTCCTATTAAATTCTGATAAATGTATATTTTTAAATTAAAAATAAAGTTATCCAAGAGAGGGAAAATATATACTGTGTATACACTAGCAGATGATCTGATCATCATCAAATAGTTTTTGTGATTTTAAGAAATTATACATATTTATTGTAAAATTGAAAGTATAAATTGGTGCAACATATTTATTATACTATTTATTATAGTATGCCAATGGAATAAGATTTGCTATTCAGTGTGACATTCCCTCGATCAAAACAATTTGTTATAGCTCTGGGAAAGGTGCTGTCCGAAATTTTGAAAATGTTCTACTCACTGATGCCATCATCTGGCTAAAGACATCATTGCAACCTCTGTCAAGCTACTTGTGTGTGGCCCGTGCACAGATTTCACATAACTCGTTTTGTTATTTGATCATGCAGAGCAAAAATTCAGGCAATCAATCTGCATTGGCAATGAATGCAAATAATCTGGTCCAAGAACCGTTGTGTTCTCTGTTCTCATCAGTTATATTTCTCTCTATACCAGCGATTTGTAGAAAACAGCCAACTGCCTTGCCTGGTGACGTTTTTCCTTTAAAAGGGGCGGAGCTTTGGCCAAACAGCTCAGGACGGTGGCGATAGAAAGCAGAGAAGCAAGGCATCGGAGTTCAGCTTGTCGCTCTTCATTTCACACATTTTTTACAGCACTGGAAAACGTTAAAAGTGCTTTTCATGTTATCCTCCTACAGAAACACAATTAAAAATATAAATCAATTGAAAAATATATATATTGGGGGCGGCAGTAGCTCAGGAGGTAGAGCGCTCGTCTTGGGATCAAGGGATCCCAGTTAGAATCCCGGCTCGTCCGTGTTACATGTCGAAGTGTCCTTGGGTAAGACACTGAACCCCTAATACCCCCAATAAGCAGGTTAGGGTCTTACATGGCTGCAATACAAGGCCGCTATTGGGAAATGTGGAGCACATTGTAAAGCGCTTTGGGAAGTCATTGACTTGAAAAGCGCTATATAAATAATAATAATAATAATAATAATTTCCTTGTATTGTCATTCTGTGTAACAATGTACACAGAACGAAATGTCGATTGCACCTGACCCGTTGTAGCGAGCCGATGCAGCCGCAGCCAACAGAGGGCGCCGCCGACCACTTTTTAAGTCTTAGGAATGACTCGGCCGGGGCGCGAACCACCGACCTGCAGATCATTTCATTTTATATCCCTCTCCAATATTTTTCATTGTGTAAATATTTTTGGAAAAGCATCAGGGAGCCGCTCAGCAGCGGTAAAGAGCCGCATGCAGCTTGTAAGCCGCATGTAGTCCACCCCCTGCCTTGAAAATGAAAGCCAAAGAGGGAGAGATTACAATTTAAAAAATGTCTTCAGAAAGAAATGACTTAAGCATATATACCTTATAATCCACCCACTCTACTTTCCAGCTCTGCATTCAACTCTTCTCTTTCCTCCACATAGGCCGAGGCAGCGACTCCGAATCAGATGGGCTACCACACCGGAAGGCCCCAGACATCCACAAGGATGACATGCTGGCTCGCCGTACTTCAGTGAGCGAGCCGCGCACTGCCATGCCCTTCAACCAATACCTGCCCAACAAGTGCAACCAGAGTGGCTACGTACCTACACCACTGCGCAAGAAAAAAAACAGCGACAAAGATGACAGCGAGCTCAGGAGCTGGAGCACCGCCACATCGCCTGTAGGGGGAGACAGACCCTTAAGGTGAGTGTTTTATTTAGATGCCAACCTTTTTAAATCAAAAAGCGATAGTCTACCCCAAAATCTATTTTTACTCGCCAAACACAGTCTCCAGAACATTAAAAAAAAGGTGTGCTTGTTTAAACGAGAAGTGGCAAACTTTACCAAAACATAAGTCATATGCTAATGTAGAAGCAGTTTATTCACGCTCAAACACTTAGTCTTGCTTCAAAATAAAGCAGCTGTGGACGAAAATACTACTATATAGTCTAATAGAAAAGCGGAATTGATTTAGTGTTGGCAGGTATGGCTTTATCTCTTTAGTGGTCCTTAAATGGGGTTACTGGTGCCAGGGTTGTGTGAGGTTTAGAATAAACTTAAAAAGAAGTATTCGTATATAAATCATTTAAAAGAAGGCATTAAATAGCATTCTAAAGACATGTATGTATGTACAGTGAAGAAAATTAGTTTTTCAACACCCTGCTATTTTTCTCCCACTTCGAAATGGATGAGTCTGAAATTTTCATGGTAGGTGCATGTCGACTGTGAGAGAGAAAAACTAAAATGAAAAATCCTAATGCATGATTTTTAACGATTTATGTGTGATATAGCTGCAAATAAGCATTTGAACACCTGAGAAAATTAGTGTTAATATTTGGTACGGTAGCCTCTGTTTGCCATTACAGAGGTCAAACGTTTCCTGTAGTCTTTCACCAGGTTTGCACACACTGCAGGAGGGATTTTGGCCCACTCCTCCACACAGACCTTGATATATTTCTCACGGAGCCACTCCTTGGTTTTTCTGGCTGTGTGCTTCAGGTCATTGTTCTTTTGGAAGATACAGCCATCGTCAATGCTCTTACTGTGGGTAGGAGGTTGTTCCCCCAAATCTCACAATACACGGCCCCAGTCATCCTCTCTTTAATTCAGTGCACTGTCCCATGTGCAGAAAACCACCCTCAAAGCATGATGCTACCACCCCCACCCCTTCACAGTAGGGATGGTGCAAATGCAAAATATTCAATTGTATTTTAGTTTTTCTGCAGGCTTCTGTGAATAGCAGGACTTCATTAGTTATCAGTATTGTAGGACTATATTCTTGCTTTGAAATTATTGCTCCAAAAAATGGCCTCCACCTCATTTGCAACTGATTAAATAAACAAACCTGGACACTTTGTTCAAATACGCACACATTCCCCATGAGGCAAATCCATTTTTAAAAGTTTTACCACCCAGTGACCAATGACAGCTTCTTTTTAACAAGAGTATTGAAATTATCCGGGACCCCATGTGCCGTTCCCCGCCCCTTTTCCCCAGCACTGTCTGTCGAACAGATGGTACGAATTGCCTGTCATCATCATTTAGTAGGAGCTGGAAACTAATCTGCAGCTGAGAAATGTTCTGTGTATAACGGTTTCTTGGACGAATCATTTGAAATGAACTGGCGCTTGCTTTCCCATGCAGCAGTCTGCTGCGTGTGTGCGTTAATGCTGCCAAAATGTAACTCTTGTCATCTATCACATTAAGAAAATGTTAGAAATCACAAATATATTTTCCTTTGAAATGTATCAAAGCTTATCTGGTGTAGACAAAATGAGAGTATGTTTCACTGGGGCGGCAGTAGCTCAGGAGGTAGAGCGATCGTTTTAGGATTGAGGGATCCCAGTTCGAATCCCGGCTTGTCCGTGTTACATGCCGAAGTGTCCTTGGGTAAGACACTGAAACCCCAATACCCCCAATAAGCAGGTTAGCACCTTACATGGCTGCACAGATCACGGCCGCTATTGGGAAATGTGAAGCACAATGTAATGCGCTTTGGGAAGTCATTGACTTGAAAAGCGCTATATAAATGCAGATCATTTCAGATCATTTCATTTCATTTCATTTCACTTTCTAAAAAATACTCCATCTTATGATTATTTGTGCATTAATGTTAATATTCAGATTCTTAATGCTAGTTAGTTCTATCTCAAATTCGACTTTGCAGAATATTTTGGGAAACTAAAAAATAACAGGGAAGGACTGAAACTGTGGCATAGATAAAAATGGGAACACAGCAGACCCCGCCCTCAGGATGTACGGAAATGAGCTCTGTTTCCTTCACTGACCCTGAACACATCTGAAGTCTGAACCGGACAGCTACACCCTTTTGGTCGCACGGCCTTCTGCCAGCCTGTCAGCTTTTTGAAAGCTTTGCGGTCATAAATAAGTTTGGGAGCATGTAGTATATTGCAAGGGAGATTACGTCAATATTTTTTAACAAGCAATTGATTAAGCCGCCGCTTAACAGAGGCTAACACTGGAACCTTGTATCTATCTGGACTTGCACTGCATTTTGCTTACCTATACAGTATACCCAATTCTATTTTTCATATGTCCCCTTCAAAAAAAATACACTTTAAATGCGGTTTGTGATCATTGTCGTTAATTACTGCCGCGGTTTCCTGCTCGTGGATTATACTACAATATTATTCAGCCTCTTAACATGACAGCCAAGCAATATATATAAAAAAATAACAATATATACACCGTATATCACAAAAGTGAGCACACCCCTCAAATTTCTGCTGAGTTTATTACGTTTAATAGAACATCACTGAAAAAACATTGCTTTGACACAATGAAAAGAATATGTAAACAAAGGCATGGCTTACTGTGAAGATATCCTCTGGTTTAATTAGACAAAGATGAATTTATTTGGCTCAGATGGTGTTTAAGCATGTGTAGTGGCAACCAGCTGAATAGTATAAACATGTTTGTATTTTTCCTAAAGTCAAGCATGGCGTGGGACTGTCATGGTTTCGGACTACATGAGTGCAACTGCAATTGGGAAGTTGCATTTCCTCAAAGGAAACACAAACTCAGAATTTGTACTGTGAAATACTGGAGCAGAGAATGATCCCCTCCCTCCAGATACTGGGTCTCAGGGAAATGTTCTAACCTGACAATGACCCCTAATAAGATGTCCAAGGCTTTTCTATAGGGGTTAAGATTAAAGGGGATGGACTGGCCAATATAAATTTTTTGAGGCATCCTGAAGCGCAAGGTTGCGAAGCAAAAGATCAAAAGATGGGCTCCGTGCGGGGAAGCGGCAGTCAAGCTAGCTTCGGCTCGGACGTGACTCGCCTTCACTCCCCGCAGTTGCTTTCTTTCCTGCTCGTCGACCGTTCGGCTTTTGGTTGACTCTGCGGCGTCGAATCGTCGCTTCGCTCGTTTGAGTGTGCTTCGTCAAGAGCGAGTCGCCATAACGCCAAAAGCGTGTCGCCACAACGTTAAAGATCGGCCATTGTTGACGCTGGCAAACATGGCGGCGCTACTTGTATAGCGACCAACAGTCGGGGAAACTAAGTCCGGCGAAAATAACAACTTGAGACTCAGAGGGCGATTGGGTGATGCGACCAGCGGACGGTGCCGTAAGAGGAACGTGAAATTTTCAAGATGCCGAGCAGAGATAAAGAACTCGAGGAAATTAAAAAGTCACTCGGCTTTTTAATGGATAAAATGGATATCGTCACCAGACAACAAGACACAATTTTGAGTTTAATGGCAGAAATCAAAGACCTAAAAAACGAAAACATGGAGAAAGAAAAGAGGATTATTGCACTAGAAGGACGCGTAGCAGATCTGGAACAGTATACCAGGATAAATGACATCATTATCACCGGTTTGGACATCAAACCTCGGACCTATGCCAAGGCTGTGGCAAATACAAATATTGTAACAGATGCTGATGAGGATTCAGCTGAGCAACAGGTCATTGCTTTTATGAGTAAAAAAGGCATATCCATCAATGCTGAGGACATAGAAGCATGCCACCCATTAACAAGAGGTGACAACCGACCCAAGGCGACCATCGTAAGGTTTGTTAACAGAAAACGGAAACATGAAATCCTTAAGCAAGGAAAAAAACTAAAAGGGACTAATGTTTATTTAAATGAACACTTAAGCAAAAAAAACTCTGACATTGCAAGACAGGCTCGATTTTTGAGGAAAACGAACAAAATACAAGGAACATGGACTTCAAACTGCAGAGTATACATAAAGTTAAACGGCACTCCGGAACAAGCAAAAATATTATGGGTTCGAGAAATGCAGGAGCTGGACAGATTTGCCTGAAGTGTAAAAAAGGCATCCTGGACTGACAATATGGACACCCTTATTACAGATCACAATAAAAAAATCCATCATAAAATATTAGGCCATGATTTACCGGAACTGAGCATTGTTAATCACACTGACTCCAATAATTCAAGATTAGATGACTTCGATCCTGACCACAAATTCATATCAGCTAGCTCAGACAATTGCAAATATTATACTGGAAATGAATACAATACCTTTGTTAAATCTGAAGACAAATTCTCAATAATACACTTTAACAGTAGAAGTATGTACACAAATTTTGATGACATCACTGAGTACTTACAACAATTTGAGAACCCGTTTAGTGTTATTGCAGTTTCTGAAACGTGGTTCAGTGAGGGAAGGGGTGTAAATTTTGAATTAAATAATTATAATCTGAACTATGTAAATAGAACTAACAAAATAGGAGGTGGAGTAGCTATATATGTGCACAAAAGATTAAAATTGAAAATATTACAAAACATGTCATTTGTCATTGACGATTTACTTGAATGTATTACAATAGAAATTATAAATGAAAAAAGGAAAAATATCATAGTCAGTTGTGTGTATAGAACACCGGGCTCAAATCTGGAAACCTTCACAAACTGGGCTGAAAAAACATATTCAACAATAAGCGCCAAAACACTATTCATTTGTGGAGATTTCAACATCGATCTAATGAATCCAAACAACCATAAAAATATTGATGACTATATTAATATGATGTACAGTATGAGTTTGTACCCAACTATATTAAGGCCTAGTAGACTCACTTCACACAGTGCAACACTCATTGACAATATATTTACAAACAATATGGAATTTACAAATGTCAGCGGGTTACTGGTTTGTGATATTTCTGATCACCTACCAGTATTTACAGTATATGATGAAAAGGTTACTAGACAAGAATCAATTAAGGATTATGTTTACAAACGAGTTAGAACTGAAGCGACTATTATATCACTGTATGATGACTTAGTTAAACAAAACTGGAATGCTATATGTGGTACAGATGATGTGGATCGTGCGTTTGACATATTTTTGGAAATATTCACCAACAAGTACAACAAAAATTGCCCAATGAGACAAATTAATATTAAGAATAAATCTGTAAATCATCCATGGATAACTAAGGGTTTACATAATGCTTGTAAGAAAAAAAACTACTTATATAGAAAATTTATTAAACTAAGAACTAAGGAAGCCGAAACCCGGTATAAAACGTATAAAAACAAATTGACAGGAATATTAAGAGCAAGCAAGAAATTATACTATACCAATTTATTACATCATAACAAAAGTAATATCAAAGGTATTTGGGATATATTAAATAGTATAATAAAAGGAAAGAATGTAAGCAATGCATATCCAAACTATTTTATTGATAAGAACAGTGAAAATTATAATTTAAATCAAGTTGTGGAGAATTTCAATAGTTATTTTGTAAATGTTGGACCAGAGCTCGCTGCAAATATCCCAGAGTGCAGTGGTAAACAATTTGAGTCACTAATAAAAATGAACTCCAAGACCATGTTTTTATCTGGGGTTACGGAATCAGAAATCTTAGACGTGGTTAACAACTGTAAAAACAAAACGTCTATGGATTGTTTTGACATCGATATGGTACTAATTAAGCAAATTATAAACAGCATTGTGAAACCATTGACCTACATCTGTAATCTATCATTTCTAACAGGCACATTTCCAAATCAAATGAAAATAGCAAAAGTTATACCAATATACAAAAATGGGAACAAGCACATTTTTACAAACTATAGACCGGTATCTCTGCTTCCTCAGTTCTCTAAAATATTAGAGAGACTTTACAATAATAGACTGGAACAATTTGTAGATAAACATAAATTGATTAATGAAAGTCAATATGGTTTTAGAGCAAACAGATCAGCAACAATGGCAATTATTGATGCAGTAGAAGAAATCACCCACAGTATAGAAAAGAAGAGATACGCAGTCGGGGTATTTATTGACTTAAAAAAAGCATTTGATACCATTAATCATAATATACTATTAAAAAATCTGGAAAGATATGGCATCAGGGGAGTGGCTTTGAAATGGATTCAAAGTTATTTGACGGGGAGGAAGCAATATGTAAAAATGGGAGAGTTTTCATCTGAATATTTGGACATCTGTTGTGGAGTACCACAGGGTTCTATCCTGGGACCAAAGCTACTAATTTATATATTAACGATATTTTTAATGTTTCAAAACTATTGAAAATAGTAGTATTTGCAGATGACACTAACATTTTCTATTCAAATGATAACTATATGGATTTGGTAACCTGTATTAATCGTGAACTAATTAACCTAAAAGTATGGATGGATATAAATAAATTATCTTTAAATTTAAATAAAACCAAAGTAATATTCTTTGGTAATCGTAAGGCACATCAAAATTTAGAAGTAAAAATGGATGGTGTCACAATAGACATTGTATCAGAAATTAAGTTTTTAGGGGTCATAATAGACAATAAACTAAGTTGGAAAACACACATCAGACACATACAAACAAAGGTATCTAAAAGCATTTCAATAATTAATAAAACCAAAGTTCTTTTACATTATAATGCATTGTATTTATTATATTGTTCTCTCGTTCTGCCATATTTAACATATGGTGCAGAAGTCTGGGGGAATAATTACAAAAGTTCACTACAGCCCCTTTTTATCCTTCAAAAACGTGTAATAAGAACCATACACAGGGTAGGATATCGGGATCATACCAATATTTTATTCATGCAGTCCAATTTATTGAAACTGGATGATTTAATAAAATTTTTCACTTCACAACTGTTATTTAAAGTCAACAAAAACATAGTGCCAGAAAACATACAAAGATTATTCACTCGGAAAGAGGGAAATTATAACTTGAGGGGCTGTGGTGAATTCAAAATCCCAAAGGTGAGAACCACCAGGAGAAGTATGTGTGTGTCTGTGTGTGGAGTCAGACTTTGGAATAATTTGCAAAATGAAATCAAACAATGTCCAAATATCCATGTGTTCAAATTTAAATACAAAAAAGCATTACTGGCGAAATACAGAGATGAAGAAAATGGGATATGAGGGAGACTGGAAATACTGCACTTCAAACAGTGGCTAACCGTTGTTATTGTGCTATTATCACATCAGAACTGTTATAAATATTGTGTTTATTTTTATTGATATTATCACTGGTGCCGCAGTGACATTATGCGCATTATGACGTTGAGGGATGGGTATTGCGAAGATTAGTGTATAAAATATGTGATTATTGTAACTTATAATTATTGATATCTGACCTATGTAATAAGTATATCCATGAGAATTTGTTGTATTGTACACAAGAGGGAGCTATCTATAAAATGTATTTAATAGGGAAGATAAAGGGGTAGGAAAAATAAGCATCTGCTTCTGACTACCCCTTTTCGAACATTTTGTGGGACATTATTTCGTTGTTGACTCATTGTTTTTGTCCTGTTTTTATTTTTATGTTCGAAATAAAATTTTCATTCATTTATTCATTCAAAGATCTTGAATATCCCCCAGCTCAGTCATGTTGTCATGGAGGAGTGGAAGAGCATTCCGGTTACATTTTTTGAGGCTCTGGTGAAATCCATTGTCAGGAGGTTTAAAGTGGTTCTGCAAAATCATGATGGCAATGCAAAATATTGAACTTTGAGAACTTTCACCTAAGGGTGTACTCTCTTTTGTTGCCATGTGTCTAGCTACTTATGGCTGTATTTTGAGTTTTTTTTTTTTGTGAAAAATAAATGTACATTGCTATATAAGCTTTACACAGACTACCTATTAATGTGTCAAAGCGATGTTTTTTTCAGTGTTTTTCAATAAAACATATATATATATAAATACCACAGCCATATCCCCCTAGTTGGAGGTGGCTAGAGTAATTTCTGACTCTTTTTTGGGAGATTGATTCAGAGAGGGGGATTCCCGGCCCCCTCGCTCAACCCAACTGAGGTGTTGGGAGTCATTAGGTGACCAAACCCCCCAATTCCAACCCATAATGCTGAACGCCAAGCAGGGAGGCAACGGGTACCAATGTTTAAGTCTTAGGTATGACTCGGCCGAGGCTTGAACCACAACTTCCCAGTTTCAGGGCGGGCGCCATACCCCCAAGGCCACCGAGCTGGACAAAACATAATTAAATCACTGCAAAAAATGTGAGGGGTGTAGTCACTTTTGTGAAATATTGATACATATATTTTTATTTTTTGTCACTGTCTACTTGGCAAACATTTAGTAATCCACATTTGTGTTGTCTGTTGTTTGTCTCTCCATGCTGTCATACGTCCTGCCAGCCTGTCACATGACCCACAGTAAGTCATCCTTTTCCCAGGTGGGATAAACTGCCAGCCTGTGTTAAAAGTGTTCGTCATATGCAAGTTGATTGCTGCTAAAATAGCATATGCTGTGATGATAGTGGAAGTGGTACTTTTTCATTTTCGCATTAAGTCCATTCGTCAAAAGGTAAGTGGAAAGTTATGATTATTGCATCTTATGACAATATCTCATCTCATTAGCTGCACCGCTTATCCTCAGTAGGGTTGCGGGGGTGCTGGATCCCATCCCAGCAATCACCGGGCAGTGGGCAGGGGACACCCTGACTGGTTGCCAGCCAATCGCAGGGCACACAGCGACAGACAACTCGCTTGCTCATTCACATCCAGGGACAATTTGGACCGGCCAATCCACCTGAAATGCATGTCTTTGGAATGTGGGTGGTAACCGGAGTGCCCGGAGGAAACCCACGCAAGCACGGGGAGAACATACAAACTCCGCACAGGAAGTCCGGTAGCTAGATTTGAATCCACACAGGAGGTTCCCAAGACCTTAGAACTGTGCCGCACACGCGCTAACCACTGCCCCACCGTGCTGCTCCCTTATGACAATATATTTGTTTCAAATTAGTGCTTTAAAAAATTAAAGCTTTTAAACTGTATTTTTAACTTGAAGCTAAAAGCAGTTAATAAAAATATATATAGACATACCGGATAACATTTTTACTTTTGACAGCACTACTAATTAATTCGAGATTAATTCGATCTTGCATTTAGAATTTCTTGTATCCTGAAATAATTTTCCCAATGAATTACTGTAAACCAAATAATCTTTTCCTGGCCTCCCGAATCATCCAAGTTAACCCTAAATAACTATAGAACAAATCTTCATGATTATTATAAATGCAATCGATTAGTAATAGAACATTAAAATACAGTAATAATATATTAAAGAAATAAAATGTGTGGTTATTATGAGCACTCACCATGGAGGAATTTGGCAGTTGCTAATGGAGGTGTATGCGTGGTGATGAACAGTCTTGAGCACTCAACCCTCTAGTGGTAGCGCCTGGAAATACTCGTAACTTGTTTTTTCTCTCATACGCTGCCCTGAAAATACTCGTTACTTGTTTTTTCTCTCATATGCTAGTTAGATTTTTTTTTTCGTATCTCCAATTTCTCATAACTAGATAGAGGTAAAAGTCCGAACTCTAAAATGTCAATCCTTACTTTGGGTACAGGCTGGGCTGGACTTCTCTCTCACTGCCTTTTTTTTTGTAAATTATCGACCCCTCATTTTTCATAGTTTTCTCTGTGGAGGTTCCGCGCGCACAATCGATTCTGTCACCCTTTCACGCAAGAGAAGCACTTTAACAAAAAAGACCTCTTCACAAATGAAATGTGAAAATTCAGATTTGGCTTTGCTCTGTCACTTAAATCAAGTTAATTTGCCAGCCTCGGGCTTGATTATTTAGGCCTGTTCTTACCTCTATAACAAGAGTAGCTCATATGTAGAGGGGTGCAACTAAAAAGTACTCCAAACAAATTTGCTCACAGAAACTCAAAATGTGCCTTATGGAAATCTACCTGGGTGGTTAAAAACTTTTAATATATAATTTCTAAGTCTACAAATTTGTCAGCCACATTTGGTTTAGGAAACAATCTGTCTTTGATAGTTTGCTGCTGTAGTCTCAAAGTTGCAGGCAGAAAAACTTGACACTTTCAGGTTTCAGTGTTTTATAGTGCCACGAGTGTCATTCCCTTTTTACTCATTCACTAATATCGGCTGCTTTTGTACCTCATTCAACTGTAACTGAGCTGGCAGTGAATCCGTTAAAAACCTCAGAAAAGGTAACATGCCTGCAGTGATAGCAAACCTCCGTACTTTAATGCCCATTTATCCCACAGTGTCCCTCTCCTTTACTTGTGTCCTCTGTAGGAGCGTGAGCATGATCGACATGCGCGGCGAGGAGGGCTCTGCCACCTTGTTGCCGCCACATAGCCACGTGCGACACGAGCTGATGCACAATCGCTGCAACCAGATGAAGGAAGAGGACGGTCAATGGCAGGATGTAAGCCATTTGGATTTGTCTCCTATTGGTTTTTGAGTCTCATTTCTGTTTACTATGGGGATTCGCGACCTTGACAGATACAAGAGTAAAAACTGATATTTACATGTGACAGGACCTAGCCCGATGGAAAAGTCGCCGGCGCAGTATCTCTCAGGACCTGATCAAGAAAGAGGAAGAGAGGAAGTTGATGGAGCAGCTGATGAGCGGAGAGTACTTGTCGCAGAGGAGGAGGAGCATCAAGACCTACAGGGAGATTGTAGAGGAGAAGTAGGTCCAACTGTCACATGGCAATTACATCATCTAGGGGGAACATCAATATTATTTGTATGTGTTCACCAATTAAATATTTTCTAAACATTCTCTTAACTATGACAAACCCTACTAGCAAACCGCTAAACTAGCACTCTATTTAACATGATTTTGGCTCAATATTCCTCATTCAAAAATTCTTTACATGTACATGGTAAAAGATCCACAAACAAATAGAATAGAATAGAATATAATAGAATAGAATAGAATAGAATAGAATAGAATACACCTTTATTGTCATTGTTACAAAATGGGTTAACATATTGTGACAACGAAATTGGACATGACACTTCAGTTTTACACATTCACAGTGAGGTATGAGCCAAGAAGATAAAGGAATAGAGAAGATAAGGTTATAAAACAGGGGGGATAAGGCTATAGTTAAAATTTACATGGTATTTACACAAGAAATGTCAGCTTGTGGGATGTTACATACAGTTGTTATCGTGATACCCTTGGTATTGTAAGGGTTGTGCAATATTGCATTTGGTGCAAAAGTCATCATAGTGCAAAAAAATAGTCAGCATATGCATTGGTGCAAACATAGTCATCATAGTGCAGAAAAAAGAAATGGTCAGACATTGTGCAAGGTGAGCAGTAAACATAGTGCAGTCGACATGTGCAAGAACATAGACATGAGTACCATAATATTCGTATGAGGTAGTGTTGGCAAGAGTTTTCAATTTTTTGTGCGGTGTCTGTTTTGAGCAGTGAACAAACATAGTGCAGTCAGCATGTACGTGAGTACCATTTTACATTCGTGTGAGGTAGTTTTTTGCAAGAGTTTTCAGTTTTTTGTGCGGTGTCTGTTTAGGGTGGTAATGGCTGTGGGGAAGAAACTGTCTGAGTCTGTTTGTTTTTGCTTTGTGTGACCTGTAGCGCTTGCCGGAAGGCAGCAGGTCGAAGAGGTGGTGGCCGGGGTGAGAAAAGTCCTTGATGATGTTTTCTGCTCTGCTGAGGTAACGAGAGCAGGCAATGTCCTCCAGACTGGGCAGAGAGCAACCGACGATTTTCTGGGCTGTTTTGATGACCCTCTGGAGCTTTTTCCTGTCTGCTGCTGTTCACCCAGCATACCACACCGTAATGCAGTATGTTAGAATGCTCTCCACTGTGGCTTTGTAAAAGGACACCTGCAGCTGCTGTTTTAGATTATTTTTCCTGAGCACTCTCAGGAAGTGCAGTCGCTGCTGGGCCTTCCCTACCACCGCTCTGGTGTTTGCAGACCAGGAGAGGTCGTCAGAGATGTGCACACCCAGAAATTTGAAGGAGTGGACTCTCTCTACACAGTCTCCTTTTATGATGAGTGGTTCTGGATTCCTGCCATTCCTTCTGAAATCCAGAATCAGTTCTTGTGTTTTTGTGGTGTTCAGTATGAGGTGGTTTTCCGAACACCACGTTGGAAGTGACTCCACCTCATCCCTGTATGCCGCCTCGTCCCCTTCAGAGATGAGGCCGATCAAGGTGGTATCGTCAGCGAACTTAATTTTAGTGTTTGTGGGGTGGGTTGGTGAGCAGTCGGAGCTGTAGAGGGTGAAAAGCAGGGGCCTCAGTGCACAACCTTGGGGGGAGCCAGTGTTCAGTGTTAGGGTGGGAGAGACGTGGGTACCGAGTTTCACGGACTGTGGGCGGTTGGAGAGGAAGTCCATTATCCAGTGGCAAATAAGCCTTTTTCATCACAGAAAATTGTTAAATTACTCAGTTATTCCCCATTAAAGCTACACAGTTGAAAGCTACAGGCAACAATTTTAAACAAAAATATTCTATCATTGATTCTTTCATTAATTAATCAATGAATCAGATCAGATAAACTCCCTGTATGCATACATATGCATACATATTGAAAGAAAAATATATTGTATAATATTAAAATCTCATCGTAGATTCTCAAAAATTGCTTATTTTACTTTCAATATTAATAATCCAGTTTCATCTTTGAGATTAGTAAATAATTTGTTGTTTCATTGTCGTGCCAGGACTTGCTTGCTATGTTTTGGAATTCGGCAGACTGAAAATGGTCGGGTAGAGATAGAAAAGGTTGTATCACATGATCCCAGCACACTGCAGTTTGTTGACAAAAAATGTGATTGGTCATACAGTTGAACACTCAAAGTGATACTGGTAAATTCCAGTAAATCAGTATTGTTCACTGTGAAGACAGCTAATGCATAAGAACATATGTACTGTATTGTGGCTCTAATTTTATAGAGAAGTTGCTTAATTCTGGGGTGTATCTTTATTAGGAAAAAAAATAGTCACAATCCGGGATTGAGTCTCATTTTATCCAATACTGAGCAAATAAGGTAAAATAAGATAAGATTCCTACCACAATGGTGAAATTTCTTTTGTTACAGCAGTGAGACAATGAATAATGAATAACAGCTAAGAATATCAACAGTATAAAAAAGTATTTAGAAATATAATAAATGAAAAAACAGAATATTTCCAATGGCAGGTGTTCAAAATTGTTAAAGTAAAGTGGCCAGTAATGTGCAAATATGCAAAGTCATGGAGGGTGTACAATATTTTAGGAGCAATGTTTATTATATAGTCTGACAGCTGCAGGAAGGAGGGACCTGCGGAACCGCTCTTCACCCACTTCGGGTGAAGGAGCCTGTCACTAAAGGGGCTCTCCAGAGGAGATGCGATATCCTGCAGGGGATGGGAGATGTTCCTAGTCATGGACGACAGCTTAGCCATCATCCTCCTCTCCTCTACCACCTCCATTGTGTCGAGGGTGCATTCCAGGACAGAACTGGCCTTCCTGATCAGACTGTCCAGCTTTGACTGCTGGCATAAAAATAGGGCAAAATAACCTTAAATAATAATATTTGGGGGCAAAATCAGTCTTGCTCTTGTCATATTTATCAGTCACTGAAGATCCAACTTCTGTCCTCTTTTATTTATTTCAACAGAGAACGACGTGAGGAGGAGCTTCGGGCAGCTTACCGGAGAGCCAAAACCCCAGAAGAGGCGGCCTCTGTCCTCCAGCGCTACGCCCAGCGCTTCTCCACCAGCGAAACAGTGATGGAACGTCTGCAGCTTCCCAAGGTTTTGGACCGCAGCGTTTCGGCCGACCCTTTCCTCTCCGGCTTCCCCGTCTCCCTCTCGCCTTCGCCCTCGCCTACCACCTCTGAGCCGTGGGGAACCGACCCCGACGGGCCCCTCAAGTATCTGCGGCAACAGTCTGCGCCCGCCCAGGGCCCCAGGTTCACGTCAACAGTGGAGGCGCAAATCGTAGAGTGGCCCAGAGACCCCTCACAGCAAAAGCCACAAGTCCGTTCCCGCTCGTCCGAGCCGCCGTCCTACCAGGCCCCATCTCCCAAGCCGCTGCCTTTGTTGACGCCCGAGCCTTATGACCAGTCATTGCCTGCAACACCCGAATCTTGTCCCAGCAAGGTCGGTATACTACATGTTTGGTGTTTTAAAGTATTTTCTTAAATCTCACTGAAAAGTTTTAATCCTGCATTCATCCGCTACTAGTTCTACCTAGCTCAGGGGTCTGAAACCTATGGCTTGCAGGCCATATATGGCTCTTTTCATGAGTACATCCGGCTCGGAGAGTAAATGAAACTTGCGCAAATATTTTATGCACTTTTACATGAGCAGCCAATTTTAGCACATGCGATGCCAGGTCAACACTGAGGCTTCAAATGGTTCGGTGCTGTATATGTACAGGGCACAGTCTCAACTACAGTTTGCCGTCAATGTGTCACACAAACAGACTTTGTTTTGGCTGTACGTTGCTATAGGATCCTTCTATGGAAGCTCGTTCAGTAATTTATGTTTACTGTTGCGACAGTTTATGATGAAAACCTACAAAACAAAGTTAAACACCCCAAAACTCCAGAAAAGCTCCCAGAGCCATTTTTACGTGTGAACTGTATCAATTGATGGAGCTATATACACAGGCCACAAACTCCTTTCTCCCCCTCGCCCAGCCCGGTCTCTACCGAAGGTAAAACGTCAGTGTCAGTATTTTGTGTGAGTAACCTTTTTTGGTGATGATGATCACCATAGACTACCTCTTTTGATGATTGTTTTTAATTCAAAAATCAAATCAAAATAGATTTGTAAAGCACTTTTAGGCAGTGAATTGGCACTCAAACTGAAGGAAATAAAATCCCCTTTTTTCCCCACCCAACAACCTGAAACACCAAATACACAGACACACACAATGGTTTTAAAAATATAACCATATAAATGGTAAAATAAATACAATATTTGGCAAAGCACACGTGAGGAAAGGGACACGAAGGAGGCTCATCAACACCAAGGAGAGGGACACTGCGGGATAAATGGGCATTAAAGTACGGAGGTTTGCCATCACTGCAGGCATGTTACCTTTTCTGAGGTTTTTAACAGATTCACTGCCAGCTCAGTTACAGTTGAATGAGGTACAAAAGCAGCCGATATTAGTGAATGAGTAAAAAGGGAATGACACTCGTGGCACTATAAAACACTGAAACCTGAAAGTGTCAAGTTTTTCTGCCTGCAACTTTGAGACTACAGCAGCAAACTATCAAAGACAGATTGTTTCCTAAACCAAATGTGGCTGACAAATTTGTAGACTTAGAAATTATATATTAAAAGTTTTTAACCACCCAGGTAGATTTTCATAAGGCACATTTTGAGTTTCTGTGAGCAAATTTATTTGGAGTACTTTTTAGTTGCACCCCTCTACATATGAGCTACTCTTGTTATAGAGGTAAGAACAGGCCTAAATAATCCAACCTGAGGCTGGCAAATTAACTTGATTTAAGTGACAGAACAAAGCCATATCTGAATTTTTACATTTCATTTGTGAAAAGGTCTTTTTTGTGAGGAGGGCTTCTCTTGCGTGAAAGGGGGACAGAATCGATTGTGCGCGTGGAACCTCCACAGAGAAAACTATGAAAAATGAGGGGTAGATAATTTACAAAAAAAAAAAGGCAGTGAGAGAGAAGTCCAGCCCAGCCTGTACCCAAAGTAAGGGTTGACATTTTATAGTTCGGACTTTAGAGTTCGCCCGTAACCTTCACAGAGAGGGTTGGCAGCAGATGGCAGCAGGAAGGTTTTTCAGCCATCAAACCACACCTTACCAGTATAACAGTAAAAGGTCAGAAGTCAAACGAATTAAAAAAAAAAAAAATCAATCATGAGCCTTAATAAACGGTGGTCAACTGCAAACAGTCAACTTTTATATTTTTTTTTTAACATTTTTGAAGTTTCCTCTCAGGATTTCAGATTTAACAATAAATATTTGTTGGTTCTTATCTTCCTTTGTGACGAAGACCAATTAAAGCCAAATAAAACATTTTGCTAGTATCAGTGAAAATGTCATTTGGTAAAATTGTTCTTTTTTTTTTTTTGTAAATATCCATGAAATTCATTAGCAAGTATTTTTAATTTATTTGTAAATAAAAAACCATTTGGGGGTTTTCATCAAAAGTGATTTTTTTCGAAGAAAATGGGTTTTGATCCGATTCTGGTTATTTTCTTTAAAAAGAATACACTTTTTTTCTGATGGAAATTTTAAATAATGTTCTGTTTGAAAAGGCAAGGGTACATCGGTTCATCAACGATATGATAACATTAGAGAAATTGTTTGTTGCAGCCTTTAAATATATGCTGTAAAACACCCCATCATGAAATGTGTGTAAAACAAACCTCCAAAATTGTATCTGCAGAATATCATTGGGGTGAAAAGGTCAGTGGTGTGATGGTCGCTACTAGGCTGAATGTAGCCAAGTGCTTCTGTGGAATGTCTTGTCTGGTGTGCCTTTCCCACTTTGAATGGAGCCCTGTGTTCCCTATTGACTTAAAAGTTGCCGGGGAAGGGTCCTCTCAATGTGGAGTGGGCTCCCTGGTGGACAAAGACAGCCCACACAAGCTGCTTGGAGACGGATGAGAAGGTGGAGGTATAAAAAGGATTGCGGATTAGGAGACGGGGGGTACGCAATGAGAAGTCCACAAGAAGCCTTCTTGCACATGTATTACGAGCTGCTCTTTTGTTTTGGAGGCCCACTTGTTGCTAAAGTCTGCATGCATACGCTAATGGGGGCCTGGCCAGTCACAAATAAAATCAATGTAGTTCTCATTACCTTTGGCATTACTGCCTAATGGGATCCTTACGATGATTCATTCCTTTCCGGGACCTTTACATAAATGCCTTAAAAGATTCTGTATAACCTTTACATGGATGTTTCAATACAGTAATCTATCTCTTCTAGATTGAGGCTTTGCTGCCGGTCAACGGAGACGCAGGAGCTGACAACTCTCCCACCCCGCCCAAAAACCAAGAGAGGGAGCCATCTCCAGTTTTCCTACCATCCTCCTCCAAGCCCATCGCCTCAGCAAGTGGAAATCAGGCGTTTTCAGTCCCAGAAGAAGCTTGGACTGACATCCACCACGAAGAAGTCACTCCATGTTTAACGCTGCTCAACAGGCCCACTTCCCTGCCAGCGGTAGACAATAGCTCATATTACCACCTAGAAGCGTCATGAAATATACGTGCTGATTTTATTTTTAAGGAGTTGCAGAGGCCTGAAGAGAACTTTCAGCAGTTGAGTGGAGTTCAGTCAGCAGCTTCTCCTGCAGAGAAGTGTGAATCCGCATCCCACCTCCAAACATCTGCTGGTATGAGTCACATGCTGCTATACTGCTTCCATTTGGATTCGTGTGGTACGATTTTTGCAGGCTGCATTTCTTTCCAGGACCAATCCTGCCAAATGTAGAAATAAATGGATAAATTAATAAATGCCTACAAATATATGCCGTATAACTAAAAGAACACATAAATAAATCAGTCTTACCTAAATATATTAATAAATGCAATATATCTATAATTTGTGCTTTTCGCCATTGTTTGATCAGGGATAAGGGACCGGTGCACTCGTTGATCAACCAACCGGTGAAAAGCTCAACCAGTTTGTAATATTTATTTGTAGTGAAAAAACACATGACAAAACAAATACGGAAATAGAGAAATTAAGTCAAGTCAAGTCATTTTTATTTGTATAGCCCTAAATCACGAAGAGTCTCAAAGGGCGTCACAGATTATTACACTATATTACACAGACTATTTTTCAGCCGACGAGAAGAGTAGATTATTCATATGCTATGGAGTAGAAGTGAGTTTTAAGCTTAGATTTAAACATTTCCACTGAGGTTGCAGATCAGATCTCAGGGGGAAGAGATTAAGAAAAGTATTATTTAATGAATGAATTGAAATGATGTAACCATTTAGTCATTACGTGATTAATTCAAATGTTTATTTAATTGTAGGGCAAAATTTGTAGGTTTTTATTTATTCACACATTTATTTCTATATATGGAAGGATCAGTCCACCTAATGTTTCTAGATATGTTTGTTAAACTTCAGCCAGAATTTTCTGAAAAGATAAAGTAAATCCAGCTTAATAAAATTCCTTTTCTCTAAATTATACAGTTTGAGTAGGATTCTTTGGCAAACAGCTAGTGCTGCTTTTGTTACCATGAAGACCATCAGGAAAAAGTAGCACATAGCAAAGAAAAGAAAGGGTATTTAGTGTTTACAATTTACGTTTTATGGCGTTGTAATTTTGCCCACTCTGATTTCACTCACTTGCTGTCACTGACGACTATAACTATCGATGATCCTTGTTTTGTGTTGGATACATTTACTAAAAACATAAATAAATAAAAACACATGTATTGGCAATGAGGCTTGAGTTCTAAAATCTTTCATTATGATCTCTCCCAAACAACACAAGTTTAAATTGTACACAACTGCATCTTTTTGCAGAAGCCAAACATGATTGTGTCCACTCGTTTCAGTCAGGACTTGGTACACACTGTCCAACCTCATTGGTAAGCCATTAAGATCCTCTTTAATTCAAGGCATCATCCATTCATCCCATTAATGATGCTTTAAAATGTGTAGACAATCACAGACGGCAACACGAAGACAAACCTAAAAAAAGACGAGGCTCCCTGTTCTGGATATCAACCACAAATCGCAACAACTCAAGGTGACCAAACACATTTGCTCACTAAAGTATTTTCAGTAACCAGTTTTGTCAATGTGAGTACCTAATCTACATGATCGCTCCTAGATGTTAAGAACTCAACACTAACGAGCAGCAACCCAAACTTGCGCTCAGAGTTCTTTGCAGGTATTTGTAATTTTTAACAGTTAAAGATTGTTTGATTATGATATTCAAGACAAGTTTAACACTGTTTTATATTTTGTAGAAAAGGGGCAGAAAGATCTTCACAGCAATGTGAGTCCAAATAATGTGTGTATAGCGTTATTTTTTGTTCATCAGTATGCTGATTATTGTCACGCTAGAAATTATTGGATAGTATTGTATTTATGACTATCTTAAACTAAGTGATGACCCAACTCCACTCGCTTAGAATTTATAAATGGAACCTCTTTTATATTCCTGTCAGTTTTTTTTTGAATCCCAAATGATGCTAATGTAGCTTGTGTCACTTATGCTGCCATCGTTTGCAGTTAGTGTCACAGTCAAGGCAGTAAATGCTTGCAGCGACTAGTGTTTTAATGGCTAACAGTACCACGTCAAGTCAAGTCAAATTTATTTATATAGCCCTTAATCACTAAAATGTCTCAAAGGACTGCACAGGATTATAATGACACAATTACCTGATCTTAAACCACTGTAGTTAATTAGCGCTAACAACAAACACTAAGAATCGTAGAGTTGGTTTTTTGATCTAATATGTTGTTTGGTAGATACTGTCCATTAATACATTTATAGTTAAGAAAATAAAACATCTGAAAAACTGACCGCTTTCTATCAATATATAGGAGCTGAAATACATTATAAATGATAAGTTTGTAATCACTTTTTAACTTTCATTTATCTATTGCACACTGTATTTTCGAGACTATGAGGCGGCTATAAAAAATATATTTGTAAGGACTTCAAGAGTGCACCTTATAATGTAGTGCGCCTGACCGGACCGCAAAAATTGGACCGCAAAAATTGTTAGCTAAAATTGGAAATGTGTAGTTAAAATGAAAGGCTATCACATAAACATTTATAAATTAAATAATTTTAGTGGTGGTGGTGTAGCAACATTATGAGTGGTCGATTAAAAAAAAAAAGGGAATTGTAGGAGAGGAGGTTCTCCATTCACTCTGACCGGCCTCCTGGGGACTTGTTGTCAAGGCAACCCGGGCTGTTTCTTTGTTTCACACATGTAATATAACAAATTTTATGCCCAGGTGTTGTCAGTCACTGTGAATAAGGGGAATTGAAGCATTGTATTTAATCCAAATGTTCTGAAATTGTTTCATCATTATTCTGACATTGCAAAACAGAATTGTGACCCAACGTTTGGTTTAACTTTTTCTCAGCTGAAATTCATTCAATTTAAACTATGAAAACAATACCAGCATAAAATATGAAATTTATTAATTTAATATCCTTTAAATCAGATTCATTATCAGATACACCCAAGAATTGTTTCGCCCGTCGTGCTTTTGGGGGATTTATTTATATTTTTCACGACAAATTTGTGCCTCGTACGTGACTAAATTTAATGTGTTGCTAATATAAATCCTAATTTCTTTTATTTTGTAATCTATACCACTAGTGGTCTAATGGTTCGATTCCAATTTTATCCAATGTTTTGCGTTGATGGTCAGTGTTATTTTTCAACTGTTCAATCATTGCACAAATACAGTAATATACAACCTCTTCTGTAATGCGCACCCAAATATTAAGTTATTTTTAGGTTAAAAAAATGTGTGTTAGACACAAATAAGTATGGTCATCAACAACATTGCTGCTCTTATTCATTCGTAATATTTCAGCAAATCATAAAAAAATAATAAAACCTGTGACTTCCTCCCGCGTCGTGTCACCTCTGTCCTTTTCTGTCTTTGTTCTTCAGTAGGAGTGGATTGGCTAGCATTGGACTAGCGCTTTTGTGGTAGACCTACTATCTGTCTTTTTCCCCTCAATCTTTTTCTGTGTGTGTATGTGGGTGTGAATCCTTTTTGTGTGCACGACTTTTGTTGTGCCTTGGTTTTCATGGGTGCACGTGTCGTCGTGGGGTGGGGGCATCCCGTCAGGTTTCCGTGCCGGCATCGCCTCAGGCAAGGCGGCGCGACCGCTGGTCCTGGGATCCGGAAGACGAGCGAAAGCGTCAGGAAATCTGGCAGCAAGAGCAGGAGCACCTGCTGCAGGTACACAGGGTGTAGAGGCCGTAAGGCACAGCATGGCGCACCAAGCTACCTGCCAGGGTTCACTCCCAATTTTGGTTTAGCTGCACAAGGGAGTCACACCGTCATACTGCTAGCGGAGAGTTTATATAGTCACTTTTAAGCTTGTACACTGTTGAGGGGGGCGAGTGTTACTTAGATAATTGAAAACTTTATTTTATTATCCTTTAGTGACTATATTTTCATTTTTGCTAGCTCACTGCTGCTTCTAAATTGTGACATAAACCCGAGGTGGGTAGTAACTGGTTGCATTTACTTGAGTGTATTTTGGTACATTTGTTCTTGTAGGTGTATTTTTAAATCACTATACTTTTGACTTGACTCGATTTGAAAAGAAGAAACTGTACTCTTACCCCGCTAAATTAGGCTGCATTGAACCAGTTTCTTAAATTCCCTCCACGTAAATACGCATCTGTCTGTTTCTGCACATTTATTTTGTCAGAGACCTTGTTGCTTTTATTCCTATTTCACCAGTGACCCAAACTACCACCCAGTGGCACTTGTAAGCAGGGTTAGGAACGTTTTTCACTGAACTGTATGCACATTGTATGTAGCTGTAGCCTCACATTTATATATTTTTTGAATCTACAGAGGGTTTACCCAAACAAACAGTACACAAACTTACAATTACACAGACTTGTTATTTATTGTAGATTGGATGGTCTTTGACGATTTGTTGTTTAAAAAAATCAATAAATAAGATGTGACTACAATTACTCAGTACTTAAGTTGGTTTTTTTCACCAAGTACTTTATTTTTTATTTTTACTTAAGTAATTATTTAGATGACTGCTTTTACTTCTTCTTGAGTCATTTCATTCTGAAGTAACAGTACTTTTACTTGAGTATAATGTTTGGCTAGTCTACCCACCTCTGCATAAAACATGTCATTTCATAAAGCTATTTCCATGCATTTTTTGTCTGCTCTGAAAGATTGCAGCCGTTTTTAGTATTAGGTTGTTTTTTTCTAACATCTGCGCTTGTCCTTCTGCCACCACAAGAGAGTGCACTTGTTTAGCTCAAGTCCAGCTTTTTAATAGCTTGAAGTGGGGAAACTTGCTTCAATGCCCACACTGCAAAAAAGTCCATTAAGAAAACTTATTAACAAATACTGAAAGCTACATTTTTTTATTCCACTAGCAGATACTTTTCCTTATTGAGGTGTTTTTCTTATGTCATGTTTTGCTTTAGGAATTAGTTGCTGTATTATCTATCCTCAGTGGCAGGTTTCAGATAATATTGCATATGTGACGCCGTACCTGTCCATTTATACTGTACATGTTCCTTGTATATGTTTTTTGATCATTCCAGATTGTGTATGCCATGAAACAGTTTTTGTACTGAAAAAAAGAAAAGGAAAAAAAAAAAAATATATATATATATGCACTCTAATATATATACACTCTAATATATACACTTTAATATATGTAATGTCGTTTTTCTGTGGAACAAATCCCGTATTGCCCTTTGCCCATTTTCACTCGAATCATCTCGGTCACTGGTAGCAGACACCAATGTCATCGTACATTGCTAATATTCTCGCGGTATTCTACAGTCTTTCTTGCTGTGAGTAAATAGGTGCCTTTTTGTGTTTGTAAGGTCTATTATTACTTAATAAGGGGAATTGAAATCATTAATAAGTGGAACAATTGGCTGAGGTTGACAGTTTGTAGTATAAAAATCTAAAATAAGCATTTGATTATTTCAAGGGAACATTCACTTAAAGGAAAAGTTCCAAAAAAGCCAGTGGGACAAGTATTTACTTTGTTTCAATGCTTTTTAGTTTATTCTAATTTTATTTTTTGCAGTGCAGTACACGCAACCTATAAAGGCTGATTGATGAATGAATGTGTTGTGCATCCCTCCCTGGCTGTGTTTTATCCATTTAGTTGTGTTTTTTTTCTATGTCCTTTTGCTGCCAAGCCTCCAATGCAAATTTTAATCCCATCAAAGATCATAGTGATCTCCTATTTGTTTAAACTTGCAATGTTTTAATTTAAATAATCACTAATGTTCAATCTTAACACCTTGGCGGCTTGGAAGCTTGTGTACACGTATACCTCCTGCCTGCTCTTCTCTCTTTTCATTCCTGACAAAATGGCAAATATATGAACCCATTTTTAAATACTTCCCAAACGAATCACCACATTTTCATTTACTGTGTGTGTGTGTGTGCTTGTGGCATGTTGCCATGGTAACACAGGAGAAATATCAGCAGGAGCAGGAGAAACTCAAGGTCGAGTGGGAGAAAGCCCAGAGGGAGGTTGCCCTAGAAGAGAAGCGCTACCATGAGGAGGTGAGAGCTCAATTTGACATCATAAAAATGTTATAACAACATGTGATGTATATTTGACGATATCACTGTTTATTGTCAGGAACGGCGAATCCTAGAAGAATCTGTCTCGCCTCTTACTCCGCGGTCTTCGCCCATGCTGGCTCCCGGGGGACAGGACACTATCGTGCTTTCGCTCGCTGACTGGGAGCGCAAACAGGAGCGAATGGAAAATCATCCAGTGAGAAATTATTTTTAGCAGGAAAAGGATTATTTATTTAAAAATGTACATCATTTGTTACTTGATAGTTGGTAATGCTAGGCAATATTGCATTTAAAGTACTGTCACAAAATTGGTACTTGCAAATGTCTCTATTGTGTGATACAAAGGCTGGAAAAAAATGATTATTGGTCCAAAAACACTAGACAACAATTTTTTACTTTTGAGTGTCCAGATTAAACAACTAATTAAGGGTATTTGTTACAATGCCAAATCAGGAAATAATGTATTTTTCCCTCCATCGGGGAAGGTTTGTGCTCTCAGTTGATATGAAAAAAAAAATCAGACTACGTGATAAGTTTATAGTTTAATAGACATTGAAAATAAAAACAGAAGACATCAATGCATGCTCTGCTCGCGAGGGTTACAAAACCCTCAAGATGCAAGAATCCAATGTGATCCTCTTTTTTTATTAAAATCTCCTAGGTTAGGCAGCACGGCGGCATAGTGGTTAGCACGTCTATGGCACAGTTCTTAGGTCTTGAGATCAAACCTTCCTGTGTGGAGTTTGCGTGGGTTTCCTCCGGGCACTCCGGTTTTCTCCCACATTCCAAAAAACATGCATGCCAGGTTAATTGGCCGGTCCAAATTGTCCCTAGGTGTGAACGACTTGCTGGAAACCAGTTCAAGGTGTCCTCTGCCCACTGCACATAAAATAACTGAGCTGGGCTCCAGCACCCCCGCGACCCTACTGTGGATAAGCGGTGCAGATAATGTATGGATAGATGGATGAATGGATGGAAATCCTAGGTCGATGGAAATCCTTCAATTGATCCACTGAGGGTCCAAGTTTATTCATCATTGATCATTTGTCTATATTTTTAAGCCAGGTTTGTATATATGTGCTATATATAATGATTTCTTACGTTAAATGCTGTTATGATTTGTGATTGGCCCAAACAGAAAGAGAGCGTAGTGAGCACAGAGTGCAAACAACGAGAAAACAAGATGAGCAACATCAGCACCACCGACGAGAGTGTCAAAACAGCCAAATGGTTTGTCCCCTGATCTTATGACTTGGACTCTTAAATCCCAAAGTCAGCTGAGTTCAGCTCCAGCTCATCCGTCAGCCAAATTGTTATAAATCCTGAATTATCAGAGTCATAACTTTTTTTTGTTTTATGCTGGGTGTCCTCAGCTCAGCATGTCAGAACAGCTGTGTGCAGAATGGCCAGAAACTTCTCCAAATGCCCCCCAAAACCGTCGCACCAATAAAGAAACGGAACGACGGCGACAAACACACCCGGCCTGCAGGAGATCGCAGGTGTGTGTGCCAAATTGCAATAATTTTTCAAGATCACAAGCAAAAGGCCCTGTGTTTGGCCGCTAGAGGGCATTGGAGACCCAATGAATACAGACCACATGTAACAGATGTTTATCGATTTTGTTTGTTTGTTTATATTGAAGGTGCCTTGACATAAAACCTAATCCAAAGACAAGAATAGTACAATTTTGTATTTTTTTACAAAAATCAATTTAGCGGTTTCCGAGCCTACAGGCAGTGCAGAATTATTAGGCAAGTGAGTATTTTGACCACATCATCCTCTTTATGCATGTTGTCTTACTCCAAGCTGTATAGGCTCGAAAGCCTACTACCAATTAAGCATATCAGGTGATGTGCATCTCTGTAATGAGAAGGGGTGTGGTCTAATGACATCAACACCCTATATCAGGTGTGCATAATTATTAGGCAACTTCCTTTCCTTTGGCAAAATGGGTCAGAAGAGGGACTTGACAGGCTCTGAAAAGTCAAAAATAGTGAGATATCTTGCAGAGGGATGCAGCACTCTTAAAATTGCCAAGCTTCTGAAGCGTGATCATCGAACAATTAAGCGTTACATTCAAAATAGTCAACAGGGTCGCAAGAAGCGTGTAGAAAAACCAAGGCGCAAAATAACTGCCCGTGAACTGAGAAAAGTCAAGCGTACAACTGCCAAGATGCCACTTGCCACCAGTTTTGCCATATTTCAGAGCTGCAACATCACTGGAGTGCCCAAAAGCACAAGGTGTGCAATACTCAGAGACATGGCCAAGGTAAGAAAGGCTGAAAAACGACCACCACTGAACAAGACACACAAGCTGAAACGTCAATAGTGGGCCAAGAAAAATCTCAAGACTGATTTTTCTAAGGTTTTATGGACTGATGAAATGAGAGTGAGTCTTGATGGGCCAGATGGATGGGCAGAGAGCTCCAGTCCGCCTCAGACGCCAGCAAGGTGGAGGTGGGGTACTGGTATGGGCTGGTATCATCAAAGATGAGCTTGTGGGGCCTTTTCGGGTTGAGGATGGACTCAAGCTCAACTCCCAGTCCTACTGCCAGTTTCTGGAAGACACTTTCTTCAAGCAGTGGTACAGGAAGAAGTCCGCATCCTTCAAGAAAAACATGATTTTCATGCAGGACAACGCTCCATCACACGCATCCAAGTACTCCACAGCGTGGCTGGCAAGAAAGGGTCTAAAAGAAGAAAAACTAATGACATGGCCTCCTTGTTCACCTGATCTGAACCCCATAGAGAACCTGTGGTCCCTCATCAAATGTGAGATTTACAAGGAGGGAAAACAGTACACCTCTCTGAACAGTGTCTGGGAGGCTGTGGTTGCTGCTGCACGCAATGTTGATCGTGAACAGATCAAAGCACTGACAGAATCCATGGATGGCAGGCTTTTGAGTGTCCTTGCAAAGAAAGGTGGCTATATTGGTCACTGATTTGTTTTTGTTTTGTTTTTGAATGTCAGAAATGTATATTTGTGAATGTTGAGCTGTTATATTGGTTTCCCTGATGAAAATAAATAATTGAAATGGGTATACATTTGTTTTTTGTTAAGCTGCCTAATAATTATGCACAGTAATAGTCACCTGCACACACAGATATCCTCCTAAAATAGCTAAAACTAAAAAAGCCCCACTCCAACTTCCAAAATATTCAGCTTTGATATTAATGAGACTTTTGGGTTCATTAAGAACATGGTTGTTGTTCAATAATAAAATTAATCCTCAAAAATACAACTTGCCTAATAATTCTGCACTCCCTGTATAATTGCTTACAAACACACGTATGCATGTGCGTGCACACACAAAATGCATTAGATAGGTTTCGAATATTGTGGTTTCTTCTGCTTTTACACATTAGCAACATTGCAAATGTGTTAGAATAATTTGTGCCGTGCAATGTTTGCCACGTTTGAAGCCTTGGTTGTAAGGACCTACAGTCAGGGTGGACAAATGTTAAAAATATGTTTACGTCTATTAAGTGTTTTTTTTTTAAGTACTCATAATAAAAGGTAGACTGCTGGAAGTGTGAATTTCCCTACGGGGATGAATAAAGTATCTATCTATCTATCTATCTATCTATCTATCTAAAAGTGAGTTGATTTGGTGCCATTCTTGTCCCCAGTGTCCCCAAGTTTTGAAATAGATTGATACATTGTTCTCTTTTTAAGTTTATATTGTGTCTTATGAATATACTTATCAAGTTAAATGAAAAAGATCTAAACTAGCTTTTTCAATTTGAGATTTTCAGCACTTATTATTAAATTCTGGGCTTAGGTATTTGCTTAGATTTTAGGTGTTTAAATAAAATGTTTGAAAGGTCTCTTTATACCTTTCAAAAAACGTAATATAAAATGTAATTGCAGATGTCTGCACGTTTATTCCATAAATGCATATCATCACTGCCATTTTAAAAACAGTTATCTCCATTTTTACATTAATAATCGTTGCATGAATGAAATGTTTACAAAAAGGGTCCAACCCTGAGATTGGTCTGGGATGTTAGCGACGATATGTTTCGCCAACACTAAATTGCACAATGTATTGGTAGATAAATATAAAAACAATTGAATCAAATTATTTTTTTCCCCTCCTGGCACCAGCCCATCTGCCATTTTTTTAACCCTAAAGTGTGCCCTTCCTTCCCTGACCTACAGCCTCTCAGCTGCTGTGTTTGACCACGAGGTGGCGCCAAGCTCTTGTCCTCCTGTTCTCAAGGAAAACGAGCTTTTGAAGTTGATGCTGCGGCTTTTTCATTGAAATTATCATCTCCATTGTGTTTTGATCCACAGTCCAAAAGCAGGGTCATTTGTATTATCATTTAAATACCCGATCTTCTTAGCCCTGGGATAAAGCTATGTGATCATGATGCTTCTAATCTTATAATCAAAAATGAACCAGATAAACGTGGACTCTAACAATGGTCTGCAGTCAATCACATGATCAGTCGAATCTTAAACCGATATGTTGGTTTACCAGGAGTGGGCCGACCACTATAGGCACAAAAGCTCTTCCTGACATCTCTTAATCAGCCGTCCCAACACCTCATCACCGCCCATTTATGCCTTGCATCTGTGCTGCCTGTTGAGCGTGCTGTCATGATTATTGCACAAATAAAATTCCTTGCAGATTAATACTATTGTCATAATTCGCTCAGTGTGGTTTCAATCGTCCCAACACTTCCATCCACTTTATGGGTACCCACGCAGTTTTGGTGAAGCAGCATGTGGCTCACCGCGACTCGTATCTTGTAGGTCCGTCAGCGGCAAGAAGCTGTGTTCCAGCTGCGGGCAGCCACTGGGCAAGGGGGCTGCCATGATCATCGAGACCCTCAGCCTCTACTTCCACATTGACTGCTTTAAAGTTAGTCAAGAATATTTGTGCCCAGGATAGCACGGAGGTTTTTTTTTTAAATTTTATTTCTGTTACGTTCAGTGCGGGGTGTGCAAGGGCCAACTAGGAGACACGTCCGCAGGGACCGACGTGCGAATCCGGAGCGGCCTCCTCAACTGCCACCAGTGCTACATCCGCACCCGCAGTGAGTTGCACACGTTACACAAGCATTTTAAACATGCCAGCAGACTTGTTTTTACAACTCTGCTGACCTGGCAAAGAACACGCAAAAAGTTTTTTATCATAAAAGTAATACATCCATGTCATTATCAGGGTTGGGTAGGGTTACTTTAACTTGATTACTTTCAATTACTTTTGGATTACTCCAATACCAAATATGCTAATAAAAAACAAAAGAAACTAAATATGAATAAAATTATGACTCACAACACGTGGTAAGCTTTCTCTCCTGGCTTTGATCTCGTGATCTCCGGCAAAACTAACATAAAATGCGACAGATACAAAATGAAAATAAATCAGCTTGCCAACATCATTTTTGCCGTTCCATGTATTCCGTTACTCCACAAGCCTGCACAAAATTTAGTAATTTTTTAAATTTTTATAATATATACAGTATGCGTTGCCTTATATGAAGCGTTTTCATTTTTCATGGCTCCAAACATATGTTTGTGTTGTTTTTTTGGTTTTTTTTGGGGGGCCAATTTGGATCTTTCAACATTTTGGGGTGTCAACCCCTGGTTTATAGCTAATCAATTTCTTTATTTAACACATACACAAGTCACACCCTACGATAGGGAGCTGGAGCCCTCTGCTTGCGGTCGCGTTACAACAACAGAGATAAGCATACAAGGATGTGTTTAAAAAACAGTGGAATCAAAACTTACGTTTTGTTGTGGTATTGATTAATGTATTTTCACGACTATAAGGCGCACCTAAAAGCCTTTATTTTTTTCAATCGCTGACCATGCGCCTTGTAATACAGTGCGCCTTATATATGGATCAATATTGAGTCGCAAGGTCTCGCAACTGAGGCAAGCAGCCGTCGACTAGCCGTTGCCAGCGAAAAATAAAATAAAAACTAAGAAATCTTTGGCATTTCTTGAATCCCAAGAGTTTAACCTTCCTAATGATATGCGGAATGACGCATTTGAGTGATTGGTGTCCGTACATTTCTGAAACACTTATTTGCTGGAATGTTAAGAGGGTAGTAAGTTTGACTGAACCATCTGACTGTTTTGTTGACGTTCCCACTGTAGCGCCTTATAGTCCGGTGCGCCTTATGTATGGAAAATATAGGGCGAAATAAATGTTTTTGTGCGGGTGCACCTTATAACCTGTTGCGCCTTAGTCCTCAAAATATGGTACTCATAGTAAATCACTCGGATAAAACAAAAATGAAAAAGCACTCACATGTTTTCAATCCATAATTAACCATCGAAATCCTCGTCCTCTGTTTCTGACTCAATTAAAAGGTTCGCTCTCTTCACTTTCAAAATCATGTTCAGAGTTTCTTTCCGAAAGCTTGAACAGTTCCGCCAAAGCGTCGACAATCCATTATTTTTGTTCGAATCCGCTGTAAGTTTCCGGCCATTGTAGTCATGGTGCGGGTGGGAAAATTACAGTTTTATCACCAAAACAACGCCGATAACGTTTAAATTGCTAGATATGTTACGGTTTTAGCATCTGAGTTCTTCCGGAAACGATGCATTGCATATGACTTGTGGCGAACACAGGAGAAGGCATGAAATACACAGGAGATCACATATATATTCTCATAGATATTTTGGGGGACAAGCCTGTTCCACTGCCGGTAGCACAATACCTTTCATATTGCTAGATACGCTACGGCGTTAGCATCCATGAGCACTTCCGCTAACAATACATTGCGTGTGACCTCACGTGTCCTCTACTGCGCAAGCTGGATATAATTGCAATCAAACAAGAGATGCTTAAAAGTGACAGGGGACGTATAGAAGTTGCATTTATTTGGAAATGGGAATAATCTCACAAAAACAGGAGAGACGGGATGCGCCGCACAATTTGAAGAATATCTGATACTTCTAGTGCACCTTATGGTCGTCAAAAGACGATACTTTCTATTTTGTCATCTTTACCCATCAACCGCTGAATGTGTTGCCCCTTCTCGTTTCTTCCCAAGCCGCTGGACAGCCAACCACCTTGTGACTCCTCCAATCAAGACAAACCCGATCGCCTGCCAAGCCCTGCCCTGCTGTGCAACCCCATTCATTACTCGGGGCCCAGCTAAGATTTCTCATCCTGCTGTCAGTCTATTTAAATCACCTTTCCCTTCACATGACCCAAATACAGTTCCGCATCATGGTCTTGAATTGGATTCATCTGGTTCAGTATTTTCCCCCTGAAATTTAGTTCATTAGTGTACCTGAATCGGGCTTATTGCCATTCAGTGTTGTTTGCCCTCCAATTTGTTTTTTGTATGTGCTTGAATTAGATTTAATCTGGTTCAGTGTTTTTTTTTTACCCCAAGTTAAATTCCTTTTTATGCACTGTAATTGGATTTAATCCGGTTTAGTATTTTAGTTTCCCCCGAGTATTTTATGTCACTGCCGAAACCTGACAAAAGAATATAAAATACTGGACCTCTTTCAAGGAAAACAAACTTGGATCTGCACTGAAATAACGATTACCTTTTTAAATGATTTCCATAATCCTAATCATGTACAAGTTTTCCACTGACACACGCTTTGAATGTAATTCACAAGGGCAATAACTGGATTTGCTACTTTGACGTGCCTTAGCGACAAGAAAAGATGACGACGGAGTAAGGAAACATTGTTGGGGGAAATGTTTAAGAAAAATATATATTTATAGACTGAGAAAAGTGGCCAAGTCTTCATCGCCTTCCAAACTCCTTGTTTCCTAGTTGTCCACTTACCCGCCTCGGCAGTTTTTGCAGTGACTGAATGCACTTGGTGTCAATATTGAGGAAAATATGCAGAAACCTCTTGTTAATACCGAGCCCCACGAAAATTTTGACTAACCAACCAATCACAGCACAGCGTAGGAAGCTGACCAGTACCAGGTGGAAGTTTTGTTTTTTTTAGTTTTTTTTTATCATGAGTGGGTAACACAAAAGTTACATTTATGGGGGAATGAAATTAAAGCAAACCTGCGATTAAAACATGTCCAAATATTGGGACGAATAGTGCAAAAAAAAAAAAAAATAGCCCCCCAAAAATCGCAAAAAAGGCTGTCCTTAGCATCGGTAACTGAGGGCAATTCAGGCAAAAGGTCAATTGAATGTATGCCAACTTTGTTTGTTTATTGCTTTGTCTGCATTTTGAGAGCTGGGCAGTGTGCTAGGGATGTTTTTTTAAAAAACGCACGTTTAAGCCTAAAACCAAAATATGCTGTTTAAAAAAAAAAGTTAAAACGAAAGGAATAGCCGCTGTGCTTCCTGGTGTTGTTGGTAATTTTCCTTTCTCAGTATTCCTCTGCTTTTCTTACATTAGGTTGGTGGCGCTGTTCTGTATTTATTGTCATAGTCACCTGAACACTATCAGCACACTTCCATGTATCCTTTCATTCACTGTATCGATAAAATGACTGTGTTTATTAATAAAACCATCCAAAATATGCACCTTTCTGTGATTTTTTTAATGGAATAATCTTAAATTGACAGTGTGTATAAATTACCAATAGAGGTCACTGTAGCTTAAAATAGATGCATTCGAAGATGGGATACTACATCGCAAAATGTGTAAGCCTATTTCCATATTATATTCCATATTAAGATTAATTCTAGTTAGAGACAACATGAGAGCTGGGGCGTTTCCCCACGAGCGTCAACAACAAAAACGAGTGAGTTGGATTCATCCAGAACGACTGAAAAGAGCGACTAGCTCTAGTTTGTCCGAGTTGGTGTCACAGGTAACTTTAGCAGTTGCAACAGTTAGCAAGTCAGAGAATTTCTCGTGGAAGATTGTTTAAGCAAACCAGAAATTTCCAAGCATCCGAACCCTGAATCAAGAAGCTCTGAGTTGTTCGCTTGCAAGGCCATCTGTGTTCATTTCCACGGCACAATTACCAATAGCTATAGCCGCTACCGGCAAGATAAAGCCTGCAGCCAAGTGGCTAACATGAGTGGCTAGAGAAGGGAACAGTGGGAGAAAAAGTTGAAGGTGCCTGAATCCTGGAACTTGCCAGCTTAAGTGACCGCTAAGTGCTAAAAGTGTCACCAGTTATAGAGACCTTCGCAAAATTGTCATTCTGGTTGTAGTAATATGTCAGCTTCTCAATTTATTTAATCGAATAACAAATGTATAAACCCACCAATCTTCCAAAATGGTTATGTTAATGAGATAGCACATGCGTTTATCCTCATCATTTGATTTTATAATATTTTATTTAAACTAACACAGTGTTTTACACCACTAGTGGTTGCTATATAATACACACTGGGGCTTTGAAATATTATGAACAGCATTTCATTAAAAGTGTTGCTTTGAAGGTAAGTATTTCTGTTTATTCTGATTTTGTGCACGTTTTAGGCTTTTCATTTAAGCCTTTATTGTTATCATGACTTAACAGTCTGATAAAGGTTTTCAGGAATTGTTTCCTATAGTTTCACATGGAATATGTTGATTTAAGAACGCATTTTAAAACATTGATATAAACTGTTAAGCTTTGATGTTTTTCCATCCAATATAATGGAAGTTGCTATACCTACGTTTTTTAATGAATTAAGTTAACACTTTGCTGAAAATAATTTGTTTAAAACGAACAACTGCATCTTTTTAACAATTTTGTTGGCATTTGATTTGCTGTTTTTTTATTATTATTAAAATATGGAAGCTGCTCTACTTTCGTTCTTAATGAAATTTAAAGTAGGACTTTACCGAAAATCATTTGCTTGAAAAGAACAATTCTGTTAACATGTTCTTTTTGTCTGTTAGATCTAAAACTGAAAATAAAAAATTCCCGCCCTTGCAATAGTGCGCTTGTTCACGTGACAACAAAAACAAGACCGCCATTTTTTTTTTACTATATTTTTTTTTTTTTTTTGTTTCATCAACAACCATCTCAATGCTTTGAAAAACTATGTTCACACGTAGAAATATTCCCTTCTTAAATATAAGCATCCAGTACCTAACCAAACATATAAATAACCTTCGGGACAACAACGCTCACAACAAAGTGGAAGAATAAAAAAGACGACATGCAAATTATATCCAAAATAAATACAACATTTGCATACATTCTTTTTATACCCAAAATAAATTCTAATGGAATCCAAACGTAACGTTAATACGAGTCTATGATTCAACTATAGGAGACAAGAATACATTTGAACACTTTACAATTGGAGCCACAAACACACTGCAGTAGAAAGACGCACAGAACATAGATTTGTGTCCTTGGAGAGAGGGAAGGGCGTTTCTGTACTTGTGCCATTATTCCTTATGCCCTTTTGGGGGACAGTGTCAAGAAATAATCTTGTAAAAGCGAAAAACTGGATAGATTTTATAGGATCGTCAGTAAAGCCGTGTTGAATCCCACAATACTCTAAATCTCGCTCTGGTAAAATGCAAATATAATTTTACTAATTGGTCGTTTAAGAAAAACAAAATACTGGCCACACAGCATCAACTACAATGCATTTTGAAATTATTATCCTGATACAAATTGTAACGAGGGAACAATATCTGGAATTCCTAAAAAGGCTAGCATGTAAAGTGACTTGAAAACCACAAAATAATGAAATTAAAAAAATGAAAGAAAATTGGAAAATCCCAAAAATGTTTGAATCCATTTGAACTAATTCTGGGTTGTTTTGGAGTGAAAACAGACTAAATGATACAAAAACGTTGCAAAATCTTTGGCTAAAAATTGGGCAATTTTGGACTTTGCCAGTTTAGGAGTGTAGCCAAAAAAATGGTTCCAAATTAAATTTATTTGTATTTATTTGCTAAGGTAAATTCTATTTGTAATTCCTCAAAAATAATCCAGATGAACTGATTTCAGAATTTGCTCAAACCCTGTTGCTCAAACCCACTCAAACAAAATGTAGATACAGAAGATTTCACAGTCGTCCTATTGGTCAATTTCAATTAAAAAAAACAACTGAAAATGAACGACACCCAGAAATGTTTAAGACAATTTGGACATTTTTACACAGAACACAGTAAAATAACCAGTGCCAAATAACACTCAGTAGAAAAGGAACATATGTTCACTGAGGTAGTGTTAAAAATTTACTCTCCAAGTTTTGATTCAACAGTTATTTTCAACGTTCTCAAAACCCACCATTATTGAGGTAAACGCTATTACTGAAGTACTGTACACTATTTCTGAAGTATCGTTACTGAGAACCTGGAAAAACTGAAAAAATGTGTATCTGAGTAATAGTGTGTATTGAGAACCTTAAACAGTGTTAACACCTAAATAATAAACGTTTACCCTATACCCCGGTGGACATTTTCTCCTTAAACACTGGTTATTTTACTGCATGTGTTCAGTCAGTTTTCATTCCGAAATAACCCCAAATTTACTCTTCGAGTGTTAATTTAACATTGATTATTTTTAGGTTTACAGTACTCGTGTGTAATTCATTAATGGAGTGTACTTTTGTGTATTTCATTTGAAGTGCGTACTGGGATCCTTAAAGTAGTGTTAAATGAAGACTCAATGAATAAACATTTAGCACTACCTATAAGTGAAGTTGGTTATTTAACGGAGTGTTACATTAACACCGGTAATTTTATTGTGAATGGTACAAATACGTAGGGTGAAATATGGACTATTTTGGACCCAGCAGGTTTGGAGTGTATAGCTAAAATGTTAAGCTACATATTTGTAATCATTCCCAAAATTCCCCAAGATGCTTTCATGCATTTTACCGCAGTTTTGTCAGTTTTTGCTTAACCTTTTTAGTGTTTTGCCGACAAAACGGGTTTGGTCCTACAACAAGTGTGTCGCAACACCCCCAAAAAAATGCAAGGCTTTGCAAAATAACCCAATCTTCAGTTGTTTGGTTAGATATTTTCAAAGCCGACTGTTTTTCTTTAACTGAAAACTGTATTTTCTCCAACTTTGAAGCAATATCTTTCCGTCGATCAAATGTCACACAAGTGGTAGGAAGGAGACAAAAACAAAAGCGGGTTTGACTGTCAATAATGTCCGGAACAGATTCGGATTAGAACATGCCGCTCTTGACCAAGGCGGCCTTGGCTCCGTTCTGTCTCTGCAAGGACGAGAGGACGCTGGCAAACGGGCCGCCCAGGGAGTCCGGGATGGACGTGATGGTCCCCGGGGCGGAGGCCCAGCCTTGGCTTGACGCTGACACGCCACCCACTCCCATGCCGGACGACACGACGCCCTTGGCAGCCTCCGACTGTACACCGGCACCGCCGTTGACTGGCACACCAGTGGGGCTGGGGCCGCCGCAGTTGGAGGTGGGTAGCGGGTTTGGGCCTCCAGTGCTGTCCGGGTCTGTGGATTTGGCGTCTTTGCTGTCGTCGTCTCGCAGGTCAGACTTTTTGCCGGATGTTGATTTAGCGGCAGCTGCGGCGGCTGCAGCGGCGCGCTCTTGCTTGCGGAACTTGGCGCGTCGGTTCTGGAACCAAACCTTTAAAGGAGAGAACGGCTTAATTTATTTCGTTATGTTTGTTTGTATTTATCTTCGTTGTTGTATGTATTGGTCTTAATGGAAGGTAGAAGTAAGAAGGGAGAGGACCCATCTGAGCATCCCGGGCAGAGGACTGGAGGATGCTGCTTGGGAGGGTGGGATGAAATCCCACTTGAGAAGACAGAGCTATGCCCTTGCACAATAGTTTTGCCCTTTACACATTGGTTAACTGCTGTTAAAAGTGTCAATAAAAATTGTTCAAACCTCATATTGTTAGAATATGATATAATGAAATTGTGAATGTATTTAATTGCTGTTAAAAGTGTCGATAAAAACTCATATTGCTGGGATATGATATACAGTAATGAAACTGTGTTAAAAATGTCGGAAAAAATTGTTAAAACGTCAATTCTCAGATATAACGAAATTGTGAATATGCTTAATTCCTGTTAAAATTGTCGAGAAAAAATGTTCAAACCTCACATTATTTATTTGCTGTTAATAGTGTCAATAAAATTCAATTGGTCGAAAATGTTAAATCATCCTCTTGTGTTACCTTTGAAGTATAACACCCCTTCGTGTTAGTGGGTCGGAGGCGACCCGTGCCTCAAATCAGTTGTAAAACACACTAAAAACGATAATACGTCATCCTATTTTTACATTATCTCTTGTTTACATTGTTCGGCAATCCTTATCCATTAAAATGGGTTTTTTTTTCTATATTTTTGAAGTGGTTCTCTGGGGCTCTTTTCCTGTCAGTATACCCCTGAATTTAGATTTTTGTCGTAAAATTGTATAATAGACCACTGGTTTAATTAAATTTTATTTTCTCACTATGGTAAGTTCCCCTCTCATAGGTTATTGTTCAAGGTCATAGCCGCATGATGAAGAAAAATGTCACAAGTGACTCTGTGACCACCCATTTTTTTCTGTATTTTAAACACTTTTTGCTCATTTCAAATAGTGTACGTTGAATAATATTATTTGTACGAGGAAAACATAAAATATACTGTCAATTAGAAGCAACACTGAATTTACTGCAAGTAGGCAGTCGGCAAAGAACGAAGAAGGATGCAGGAAGGATTTTTTGTGTTGTTTATTTAATAAAGATCATAAACTTGTCCACACAAATATACTCCTTTTTACTCTACAAACCGGTAGTCTGACCTCCTGTGAGTAAATAGGTGCAGCGTTGCGTTTGTAAGGTTTGTTATCACCTGAAAAGGGGAAATTGCAATTGGCGCAATTAGCTGAGTCTTTATAAGCATTTATCTTGGGGTCTGCTGTTAAATGTTGCTGCAAACAATTTTTACGTTGTTATCAATGATAATCGAGACCTATTCAATATTATATTCCATTTTATTCTAAATCTAATACAAATGTTGACGTAATGCCTGTGTTTTTTCCATTTGTTGCTCACCCAAAAATAAAGTATTCTCTATTACACATGATATTTGTTCCTCTGCAGTTAAGTTACTCTGAAATTCATCTTTTTAGGGAAAATACGTCATAAATTGGGGTGTCACAATGCACACCTTGGTGCCAATCATTATTCTATAGCACTAAATATTATTAGGTTTTATTCCCCTTGCTTTCGATCAGATATTTGTAGTAGCAGCATTTGTTGAAACACTTGCACAAAATAATCTTAACGTATTTTATGTTTTTTTTCCCTCTATCTGCGCCTTATACTTGCGATTTGATTTCAGTGCCCTCATTAATTGGGTACAGTTGCTTGATTGAATGCGCGTGAAACATTTTGAATATTGTCTTTTTCAACTTTTGAAATAAAATATTTCATAACGTATATATTTTTAATATTTTTAATGTCAATATGTGGTTAAGTTAACAGATTCTGGACCTTTTCACTGACTTGTGAGAACATTTTGTTACTTGGCTTGAATTTAAAAAAAAAAGAAATAATAATTTCCAAGTTGTTGAGCTTTTGATTGGTGAGTCAATAGAATAGAATTGTATTTATTGTCACTGGTGATGCAGTGAAAATTGTTTACAACGAGATGAGACATGACACTCCCGAATTAGTCTGTGATGAAGACTTGAATGGGGAAAAAATGATTGAAAAACGGTCAGGGTGCAGGCAAATATGTTAACAATGTGCGTCTAATTCATCAAATGCGTCTATTTATTTCATCCCTTTCCCTGAGTAGCGACACATACCTGCACTCTGGCCTCTGTCAGGTCGATCTTGAGCGCCAGTTCTTCGCGCGTGTAGATATCCGGGTAGTGCGTCTCTGCGAAGACCCTTTCCAGCTCCTTCAGTTGTGCGCTAGTGAAAGTGGTCCGGATGCGCCTCTGCTTGCGCTTCTCGTTCAGGCCTCCGTGGTCCGTGAACAGCTTGTAGGGTACTGGCAGCAGTGAGGCAGAAATGACTTATTTCAACAAAAATGTGCAACTAAAACATATTGCACTTCTTTGTAAAGTCTGATAAATTAATAGAGATTTATTTCATTAATCAAAATTTGAGTGCAAGTGTAATTTCGAAATGATATTTGAATGTAATACTAATCTAGTCTCAATCCGTTATCTCCTTTTCATATGGCCGTTAATGACATTTCTGTCCAGTCCGAAAAGTTGCCGTGCGTAAAGTGTGTAAATATGTAAAGTCTACCATGAAGAAGCTAAAGTTGTTTTTCAATTTCCATTGATCATCGCGTTTAATGCCAAATAAATCCTGCGTAAAAAAACGTGTGTAAAAATTGTGTAACCATTTTACACCAGATTGTAATCCTACTGGATTCCTGAGTGTCCAAAATTGCGCTTCGGTTGCTGTGCCGGGAACGATGATCATCAAGGAAAGATCTCGTGTTTTAGTGCCAAATGAGTCGTGCGTAAAAAGCGTGCGTAAAAGTGGCATTATCACCTTACGCCAGGTTCTCATAAAAATGCTTTTCAATCAAGTCCAAAATTGAGCTTCAGTGCAGTAAGGTGAATAGTCATCCCCATGGGAGGATCTCGTGTTCTTTTGTCGAATACGCCGTGCGTAAAAAGCCTGTGTAAAAGTTGCATAATCACCTTACACAAGGTTCTCATCATGTTTTTTAAATGTGCCCAAAACTGAGCTTGGGTGCAGTGTATATCGTAGCGATGACCAGTAGGATCCATGTGATCTTTTTAATCCTTCAAAGGCGCAAAATGAGCCACAGCGCCATGCGTAAAAGCTTGCACAAGTTGTCGTAAATGGTCGCAGCCTCGTAGGTTCTCGTCATATTTCTTTATTGATTGTATCCAAAACCGAGCGTAGGTGCCATGCAATAGCGCAGTGATGGCCACTCTCATTTCTGAGATATTTTGAATCCTTCAAATGCGCAAAATGAGCCTCAGTATTGTGCGTAAAAGCTCGTGCAACTTGTCATAAGTTGTCGCTTCGTGCGCTCATCTACAGTAACTCCCAATTTAGGCGCCAATAATGAGTTTTGCTCTTTGCTCATCTAATTATTCGTCTCATCGCAAAGTAAACACATTACGGCTGCTCTCACGCTAATTCTGTTGGAGGCTTTCGGCGGTGACACGTTCCTAACCGAATTAGGACGCACGCTGCCGCAGCGCCGCGTGCGCGCACAACCAGCAAGAAAGGCGCTCATTTGTGTAGGCAAAAATGTTTTACCTGCCGCGTAGGGGCTGCTCTGGTGGTCCCTGAGCGTGCCCAGGCTGCAGGAGCCGGGTGCGAGCGACGGACATCCGCCGCCAGCTCCGAAGGTGGTCCGGATGGGGTTGTACTGGAAACCGCTGGCCTGGCTGCACGAGCTGAAGTCTGCGTATGCTGACGCCAGGCTCGTTGTGTCCATGCCGGCCATGCACGACTCGTAAGCGGACGAGTTGAGGTAAGAATACTCCATTTTATACATTTGGGAAGGGGCCCAAAAGCTGAAGAATCCCGGCGTTGCGTTTTGGTGGCGGAAGAGGAACGCGTGGTTGGGTTTTGGGTTATGTTGAGTTGTTTTTCGATGTTGACTGCTCGGTGGCCGCTCCAGAAGTGGCCTCCTTTATAGCAGGCCAGGCGCGTTTTGTGAAAAGCCCCCTAAGAGCTGCCTTGCCGGAGGTCTCCAGAGCATATCGAGCTCATCAGAAAGAAAAGCTGCGGCGTGCGTGCCGCTTGCTGCTGCACTGCCTCCTTCCTTCCTTGCTCCTGCAACCATCCGCTGCCGCCTCCCTGCTTTACATGACAATAAGTCATCAGTCCATTGGGCCCGTCGTCCGGCGGAGCTGCAGCATCATCCAGCCCCCACCACCCCCCAAACCCCCCATACACACCCTCCCCTCCCCACGCCCCCCATCTGTAATTAGAATTTAATAGCACCGCAGTCGGAGCAGCGAAGGAGAGCATCCCTCCTTTTGCCCTTTAATTCGATCTCGGCACTCGGAAAGAATGAAAGTTGGGTGACGATTCTCCCTGATGCGATTTGCTCGCCCGGGGCTTTGAAGAGCCTTTAAAATGGACGTGCAGACCACCGGATTGCATGCATGCATGCATGCATGCACTCGCCGCAAATCTGTTGGTTTTGTGTTTTGCTGCAAATGTGAAGGAGCTGCAAGCTCAAATAACATTTGCTCATGTACCATGGCACAAGGGGCATCTGGAAAGACTTTGCAACTGGTGTGTTAGGTATTTCAATATGCACACGTACTGTATATTTGTTATCCCTCATTGATATATTATTTTATTTAAATTTACTATTTTTACATCGTTTAGATAATTTTTAGGCATATTTGCATTTTATTTCGTCATTACTTTAAACTGATCCCCCCCAATATCCTTGTGTACAATTGTATAATGACAATAATTGTCATTCATAATTTATTCACTCATTCATTCTTTACAAATACCAAATTACATCCCTGTAATTGATTAAGTGTAACATTTCATATTGAAACATCGTTGAACAGTCGTTTTCGACCATTTTTATTATTATTGGTGTCATTATTGTACTTAGTCCTAAATGAACCTATCAAATTTATTTTTGTGATAGTTTTTCCCATTGTTTTCACATAAAATGTACACATGCATGTCACAGTTCATATTATTCATTCATACAACAATAAAATATGAATTGTCATCAACTAAACCAAGGTTTAAACAACTATCGCTGCGTAAAAATGGTATACTGTACATAGTATTTTGAGTGTACTTAGTACTAGTGTTAATTCAACACTTAATAATACACGTTTCACACTATAGCAGAGAAAATATAGTCCTTATTTACGAATGTTTAATTAAAACTGGTTATTTTACTGATATAGTAATAAAGTAACAGGGATGGAGTAATCATAAAAACAGGAATATAAGCAATGTCAGAGAAAATAACACGTTTTAGTTAATTAATGGCTTCTGGCTTGGTTTTTACTAAAGTCATTCGAACGTATATTGATTATTTCATCAAGATAAATTATTATATGGTGATAAGAACTGTCATAAAATTATAACTATATTATGATGATATAATAATAATGATGATGATAATACAAATATAATAATAATGATAATAAATCATAATTACGTAAAATAAATGAGTTTTTGTGGTACAGTGTCTGCACTTTTAATGTATACTTTGGGTCATTTATGGGTTTTAGGTTTATGGATAGTTATTTTGGATATGTATTCTGTACTTTTTTTTTTTTAATTTTTTGATGAAATGATGCTCCAGACGAAGTTTCGTTGGTGTTTTTGACAATGACAATAAATATTTTGAATCTGAATCTGTGATAATAATGATAATAATGATAATAATAATAATAATAATAATGATAATAATGATAATAATATGATACTGATAACAATAATAATAATCTTAACAACAACTGCAATAATAATAATAATAATAGTTTTATTCACACGCTCCATTAAATGGAATACAAACATAGCTCAGGCATTAAACAATAAAGCTAATTTGTTATACTTATTTATTTATTTATTGTTTGTTTGTATCTTTTAAAACCCGTTATTGTGTGTTTTTTTAATTTAGTTCATTGCCATTCATTAAAAACTGCTTTCATAAAATGTTGCCCATAATGTTTAGCATTTTTTGTTTATAATTAAGATATCAACTAGCTAAATATGATAGAATCTAATATGATTTTGGTAATTCCTTCCCCAAATGTGTGTTTTTTCAATGTGATATTCCATCTGCATTCCCAACCTTTCAAAGAAAATCAGGTGGTCTCGTGAGTCATCCAAATGTAATACCATGCGTCATTATGTCATTTAATATACACGTTAAGAAAACAAAATTCTAATTACTAAAATAAGGATTTATGGCCATTATTTGAAGATTGATAGTTGCATCATCAAAATTTGAAATATAGAAGAAATTCAGTTCATCATTCTCTGACCAATTTGTTCCAATAATAATAATCACCCACAAGCGTGTGTAATTTACATTTTCCTTAATTTATTATGCAATTTTTTCTCCTAACCAGGCTTTCATTATGATAGAAACAGTCATAAGATGTCCATAAAGGCTAACATTTCCCCTTTATTTAAACGACTAAGAAGCAATCATGGCGAACATCTCCATGGTCATTCAATCCACATTCCAAATTGTCTTTATTGCTTCCATGATTTGCTTTTATTGGTCCCCATTGCAATCGAATGATGTTATCACTGCTTCATAATTGGCACCTTAAAAAACAAAAACCTCGTTTTACTTTCTTTGTAAAACTGCTCTCAAAAATTATTTATCACGTCTCCTCTCGCTGTGCAGTTATAATTCTTTGCACAACATATTATGGAAATGCAGTCTTTTTGTGCACACAAGCTGGTGCGAGATGGTCGAGAAAAAGAGAAGTGAAGTAATTCGATTACAGCAAGCCAAAAGGGCCAAATGGCGTGCACACTCCCCTCACCCTCCACGCGTCTGGCGGACAGCAGAAAAAGGAGAAATAATCGAATCAGCCTCAAAAGGAAGCACAAGGCCAAACGCAATTAAAAGCTTGCTTTTCTTTTGCCCCTTCCTTCTTTTATTCTTTATTTCTAAAGTCAACCAGCTCCCTTTTCTTTGTTCTGTAGAAAAGGCAAGCATTTGTTTTCATGTTTTCACCTGCTGCAACTATAGGGACCGGCATAAGTCAAACAAACTAAATGCCGCATGTAATAAATTGATTAAAACCGAAAAAAACAGACGTATTTTTCAAATATTATATGTTTATATTTTGTAGAATATCAGATATTTGGTTACAAACGAAACAAAACTAACATAACAAATTCAAAATATAAATTAATGCGAAATTCACAAAAAACAAACTATAAAAAAGATGAAGACATCAAAAATATACAAAAAATATCTCAAAATTAATAACATGATACGTTAAAATGACATTTAGATCCAAACGTATTGAAACATACTTTTAAAACAATTTATCTAATTCTAAGGGACACTGTGTAATTCGGTATTTGACCATTAGATTTATCTTTATTGTGTAGTGCAACCAAAAACGAATGCTGCAAAACGCATGGAAGAATACAAACTATCGGCACTTGAAGTGACCAACTCGCACCATGCCCTGCTTTATAAACGTTTTCGGGGTACAAGTTTCTTGACCAACGAGTATTGAAAAAAAAGCATGCTTCGACTAAATTGAATTGTCTGTATTTTCATTGTTTGCGACGAGATTAGACATGGCACACAAAGGGAAGAACACAATAAGGACCTAAAAGAGAAAAATAAGATAAAACAATGCAGGATGAATAGGTTAAGTTATTTACAAGGTAGTGCTTAGAGACTGGACTAATCTGTGATAAGAGTGCCTGAAAAGTAGTGCAAAACTAGTTAGCAGAAACAAAAAAATCCAAAATAAGTCGATAAAAAAGATAAGAGTACACATTTTTCAATGCAACTGGCAATATGTATATTTTTCACAGTTTTGCGCATTGGGTGGTGATGGCTCTGGGGAATGAACTGTTTCTGAGCCTGTTAGTCCATGTTTTAAAGGACCTGTAGAACCTACCAGAGGGCAGCAGGTCAATAAGGTGGTGCCAAGGATGAGAGGAGTCCTTTATAATGTTAACGGCTCTGCTGTGGTATCACAAGCTGGCGATGTCTTCCAGGCTGGGAAGAGATCTGCCAATTATTTTCTGGGCTGTGTTGATCACATTGTGTATTTTTTCTCTCCGTTGCTGTACCTTAAGCATACCAAACTGAATGAAAGAATGCTCTCCACTGTGGCATGGTAGAGTGACACAGGCAGCTTCTGTTCCAGTTATATTATAATTAATGTCCATCCATCCATCCATCTATTATCTGCACCGCTTATCCTCAGTAGGGTCGCGGGGGTGCTGTGGTTAGCGCGTGTGTGGCGCAGTTCTAAGGTCTTGGGAACCTCCTGTGTGGGTTCAAATCCAGCTACCGGACCTACTGTGCGGAGTTTGTATGTTCTCCCCGTGCTTGGGTGGGTTTCCTCCGGGCACTCTGGTTTCCTCCCACATTCCAAAGACATGCATTTCAGGTGGATTGGCCGATCCAAATTGTCCCTAGATGTGAATGGGCGAGCGAGTTGTCTGTCCCTGTGTGTCCTGCGATTGGCTGGCAACCAGTTCAGGGTGTCCCCTGCCCACTGCCCGATGATTGCTGGCATGGGCTCCAGCACCCCCGCGACCCTGCTGAGGATAAGCGGTGCAGCTAAGGAGATGAGATGAGACCTAATATTGCAAAACATTTGTGTGAAATGAAATGATCTGCATTTATATAGCGCTTTTCAAGTCAATGACTTCCCAAAGCGCTTTACAATGTGCTTCGCATTTCCCAATAGCGGCCGTGCAGCCATGTAAGGCGCTAACCTGCTCATTGGGGGTATTAGGGGTTTAGTGTCTTACCCAAGGACACTTCGACATGTAACACGGAGGAGCCGGGATTCGAACTGCGATCTCTTGATCCCAAGAGGAGCCCTCTACCTCCTGAGCTACTGCTGTCTGTTTTTTTTAAATAAACAACGTTATTTAAAATGATGTAACCATCTTCAACAACAATATAAATTAAATATTACATTTTTAAAAAGCGTATAAAATCGGATATATTGCCATATTTGATAGTCGTCCTTCTATCGAGAATTAGGAGGCTCAAGGATGTGAGTCCATGTAGTGGCCATTAAACTTGCACATTAATGTCTTGCTCAAAAGCAAGCCACGCCCCCTGGCGGATTTATTCCTCGTTTCAATAAATCACAGGACAATGATTGTGGACCCTCCCCTCAATTTAAGACTGGCCTCATCCTCCCCGCCCCTGCAAAGAACGCCATTGTGAATTGTGGGTAAGGGGGCTGTCACTTCCCATTATCGTCATTAATAAGACCTCCCATTCACTTTCTGCGTCCGTGTGTTTTACAACCTTTTTGGACGTCTCAATCAAGTTGAAATGAAACACGTATCATTGTGAGTGCGCGTGTGTGTAAATCGTAAGGGAATTAAATGCCTCCATCAAGGGTTTGAAGTGATAATAAAACCACAAATCTATTCCCTTGAGAAAAAGTATGGATTTTTAATTGAATTTCTTTAAAAAAATAATTTTAATATTGAACATCATGAACGCTCACAATATTTCTCAATGCATTCTTCAATAAACCAAATACATTTCATGAAAATAAAAACATCTAATACAATAATTAACACCACGATTCAAATCAAATCAGTGTTTTTTAAATTGCCATCGTTTTTGTCCAAAGATGCTCTTGCAAAAAATAAGTATAACTGTACTGCTGAAGAGAAGTTCGATTAATCTGAAAATATGACATAACCTGTTCTCAAACTAGGCAAATACTTTTGTGGTTGATATTCAAAATTCCAATGTATACCTAAATCGTAATTTAATTAACAGTATTTTTTTGTTAAGGCATATTGATAAAACCCAACATCACACATTTTACGATATAAACTTTAAACGTAGATGCAAATATTACAGTTTATTGGGACTCTAATCGTGAATTACTTATAGCATCATAAACGAAAAATTAAAAACAAAAATTTGTAATAAATAACACCTCACATTGACAAAATTTGGAGTCCTCCGATTTGCTAGTGCTTCTAAGCTGAGATGTTAGATTTGACTGCTGAATAGCCAAATTTCCCAACAAGCACAGTGCACTGAATATTTGTCCGCAATCCACCAGTATTACCGCAGTGATCCACCGGTAGATCACTATCTACGTAATGAGGAACCTCCCTCCTACCTGTTCTACATTTCATAAAAATATACTTTATTATGCTTCCCTACTTTACTTCAATTCACCACAACCTAGATAAAGACATTGTGTACACACATCTGCCGGCATAAAGGGAAACTGTACAATCTTTGACCACTAGATGCCGCTGTATTGTGTAATGCAACTGAAAACGAGTCTTACAAAGCACAAAAAACAATAACAAATATTTTTCTTCTTATTTTTTGCCATCCTTTCAGATGTCTTTTTAATTTATAGGGGTACCCATATCAGCAAGATGGCGGACAATCTTGGTGAGCCTCATCATGCGTGAAATGAATGAAAATATCTCAACCTAGGAGTACCTAAAACAAAAGCACATTTATATGATATTTCATGTATTATTACTTATTATTCAGATCCACACTGGTATTTCTCATCAATGAAGTTTTTTATTTACCTCTAGGAAGCGCTAAACAATACATATTGTCCCTTCAATGCTAAAACAGGTTTCAAAATATACCAAAAGGTCTATAAAATCGCATCAAGTCCAGACAAAAACGGTGAAGCAATATATATATATAAGGTAGAGTACTGACATGCACGTATTTTTTTTAATTAAGCGGGTTCGGTGTGTAATTTTTATGTCTGTATTATGCCGCCCTCATGTGGCGAGTGGGCCCACAACAGTCCATTAGGGAGTGTAAAATTAGTATTTACATTGCTCATTGATGGGGCATTTTTTTATCACTTCGCGCCTCCTAGTGGTTAAAAAACTTAATTCATTTAAAAAATATCGATTTGAATGATAAAATAACATACAGTACATGAATTATCATACAGACGTAATTTTTTTTAAATACCCGAAGGTCGAGACATGTGTATTTATTTTCGTTACATGAGTCTTACATAGCTAGAGCTGCTACGGTTATCCCCAAAACCCCAAAACTTTGCGATTAAGAATTGTCGAAAAAATGAGACTAAAACAGTGGCGGTTCTCCCAAGTTTGTATTCTTCCTTGCGCTTTCTAGCACTGGTTTTCAGTTGCACTACTTAATACAGTGATATCCTGTGGTCAAATATTACAGATTGCCCCTTTTAAGTGGATCTGGTTTTCATAGCTCCTATCGTGCACGCACAAAGTGGAACCTAGAGATCTTGAATTGGGTCCTTTGACAAAATGTTGACGAAATACAAATTGAAGGTCATTTTACGTAACATTTTTTGTAAAAGGAAGGTTTTTTTTGTGTCTCGTTTTAGTCTCGGTGACAAATGTGACTACAAAGTGGGGCAGCCAGTTTTCCAGAAGCGTCGCCTTTCCTGGTACGCAGATGGAAGCCGACATCTGGAGAAGACGACAATTCAATTAGCGTGTGTGCATGTGTGTTTTTGTGTGTTTGTGTGTCTCTAGGAACTACAAAAAAACATGATGGGAAGGAACTCCGACTTGTTTTTATGAGGTTGGCTATTTATTAGCGGCAGGTGGTGTCCAGGAGCCTTAAAACAATGCTATATCTTAGATCATATGTGTCAAATAATGAAACACAAAAATTAAATTCTGAAACCAATTTCACCATAATCTATCACAAAAACAGTGAAAAGTATCAAAGAGCCCAGAATACAGGAAGCAGGAAGCAGACATTTAATGAATTAAAAGAAAATAGTAGCCATTTTTTGGAGTTTTACCAACACCAACCACCCAAAACAAGTCTCAAAGACTAGGGTCAAAAATCAATCAAGATGGCAACCATTTGATTGGCAGAGCAAAAATGTAATCTATAAACAGTTGAATGAAAAAAAATAGTAGTATCAGTGTCTGAAATAACGTCTGACCGGACGCCCGGGGCGCGCATCTTTTACGTCGGGCGTACAACTTACAAAACGTCTCCGCTCGGGTGGCCGCCATATTTTTTATGAAAAAAAAAAAATCTTTCGTTGTTTTTTCCAAATCAAATCAAACGTTTGCTTTATTTCGAAATTTTCAAAAGAAGCTAACAAAATTTATGACGCTACAAAACGCAAACGTACATTAAAAGCATCATGGAAAGAGGAGTTCACGTGACTTGTAGCAGACGACGCAAAGCAAACATAGCATGAATGAAGATGAGTAAATTCAGGTACATACTGATGGCAGATGAAAAACAGTGATGTCATATACATGCAATGAATGTTATAAGTAGATTTATAATGAACTTAATTAAAGTGTTGTTCTCATTATCAATCCTTAATACTTTGCAACAATGTTTTTTTTTTGCGATTATTCATCTTATTGCATTTTCAAGTTCTGAAAAATGGGGCACTTTAAGGCTGGGCAGGCAATTTTTCAGAGTTGTCTGCCCTGGTGTCCAGTAACTTTTTGTCATGAGTTTCACACACTGGTTGTATATTTATTATTATTATATTTTTAGTGTCTAACCTTCACTTTGAATTGAAGATTTAAGATGGTTTTTATGTCATTAACATAAAATGCCAATTCAATTTTTTTTGCACAGTGTTTACAGAGGAAGTTGAGAATTACTACTGAAGTTCAAAACAGAAAATAATCAAATCAGAATTATATATACAAAAAGGAAAAACACTGTACATATATGTAACATTTTTCCCAAGATCATTGTGTGTTGTATATATACATGAAAGTGCTGTTGTGTAGTAAAGTGCCTTGTGCTGTGGCTCACAGCCTATAAGTTATTGTTCTGTTATTGTTCAAGTTTCCATGTGGAAGCAGATTCTTTGCTGAGCCTTCTTTACTTTGCGGCAAGTGTTAGTGGACAAGGAAAGGTCTAATGTGATTTGGAGGCCTAGGAACTTGATGTTGTCCACTCGCTCCACCACTTCTTCCTCCAGGAGGAAGGGTGTGCAGTCAGTCATTCTGGACGTCCTGAAGTCCATGAAGATATCCTAGGTCTTCTTTGTGTTCAGCCTCAGGTTTGCTGAACACCACCATGAGAGCTGTTGTATTACCTCTACTTATTGAGTCTCATTGTTACCTGAGATGAGACCGACCACTGTAGAGTCGTTCGCAAATTTTAGAACTGTGTTGGTCATTTGGTGAAAATTCCAGTATTTTATAATAGATCCATTTTCATAGAATTGGATTTAAATGTTTAGCACAGGATGAATCACAATAAAGTCTCACAGATTACCAGTAAACCTGAACAGGAAGTCAGCTGTTTTGTTTTGGCACCACCATTTACAAGGCATCAAATTGCGACGACCATACAAAGAATCGGCCGGCGGGCCGAGATCCGGAGCCGCCTCAACCCTCTTAAGCCACCACCAACTCCCCCTTCCATCAGCTTGTAAGTGACCAGGCAGGACACCCGGGCCGCCGGCGCCATTAGCATAAAAATCTCATTTGGCCGATGAGATCAGGAATCCTCCGAGGCGGCCTTGGCACAGCCGAGGGGATCAATCCCTAAACGACGGCGACCTCCACGTGGACATTAACGCAGGCAAATGCCCATCGACCCGGTGTCCAAATCCGATTTGGCCGGAGGGGAAAAAGACCTGATCATTAAATCTCTTTGCTCGGCGCTCAGGAATTTGATTCATAAAATCGTCGAGATGAAATTCTTATCGGGGGCGCTTGTCATCGTTTGGGTCGGGGCGGCTGCTTAACGCCGCTGCTCGATGGCCTTCATGAGATTTCAGCCTGTAAATAAACTCGTAATTTAATCGCCGCCGCTACTCTTCGTTCGCCTCTATTTATTCGTGGCCCGGATGCTGAGACGGTTACTACGCACCAATAGGTGCGTAAATGTCTTATTTAACCTCTCTTGGATATGGTTGTATGCAGTGATGTTGGAAAGCTTAGTATCTGGTGAGGCACAGTCAGATTTACAAATAAATGAACCTGCGTCTTATTCATCATTTTATTGGCAAAGCAAAAAATAGATAAACCACAGCATAGAAAATAATGTTTTGTTGTCCTACCTTGTCTTCTAAATGAAATTTATCCACTGCTCCTTTTGAATAAAAGCGTCAATAGATAGGTAATCCTCCATTATGAAAAAAAACTCCATACACGAGAGAATAATGACCCGGGGGCTTGTATTGCTGGTAGCTTGCTGGTACCATCACTAATTCCTCTCTTTGGGGCTGATATGTGGGCCAAATCAGAATCTTTGGTCTCACAGTCGCCCTCTGCCGTGAGGCAATGGAATTTGTGCCTCACTTTCCATCTGCAGATGCTAAGCAAAGTAATACGTTACACACTAATGTAATATAATATTACATATTATAATAATAGGCGGCACAGTCCTGAGGTCATGGGTTCAAATTCAGCTACCAGCCATCCTGTGTGGAGTTTGTATGTTCTCACCGTACTTGTGTGGGTTTCTTCCGGGCACCGCGAGTGAGTTGTCCGACTCGGTGTGCCCAAGGACTGCTAGGATGGGCTCCAACACCCCCGTGACTCTGCTGTGGATAAGCAGTGCAGATATTGGATGAATCATATAATGATATTCATAATATAATGTGAACATTTTGCAATTTTGAGAAAAAAAAATCCCCAAATTGTGAACTCAAATAATAAAGAGCTTCAACTTTGAAAAAATATCACCATTTAATATATTTGAAATTTTGTTTTTCTTGAGGACAGGTGAGGCACAGCCTTACTCGCGTCTCCTGACTGTACGTCACTGCCGCTTATTCTCATGAGGTTGCGGGGGTGCTAAAATGTAAACCCCTCACAGGTGACTTTCGGGCAGTGGGCAGGGGACACCCTGAACTGGTTTTTAGACTGTCAGAGGGCACACACTTATTCCTGGGGGAAACTTTTACCTGCCAATTGACCTGTTATGCCTGTTTGTGAAGTAAACCAAAGTGCCCGGATAAAACCCACTCAGACACGAGAATGGTAGCTGGAATTAAACCCAGGATCTCTGAACAGTGAGGCGGAGATGCCAACCAGTCAATCAACATACCATTTCAGGTTATTAGCCAAAGACAAATATTTTTGAAAATATATTTATTGTCCATAGGTTGGTGGTCCGCTAAGAACAATAATTGACAGTTTGGAAGGAAGGTGCATTCATCACCCATGACAATATTTAAGGACTACTTTGGAATGGGGATTGACAAACTTTGATGTGCGCACAACTGGCGGTGCACTAATTTCCTATAATAAGCAAATGTATTTCTATCTTTTGCTCTGCTAATGCTGGTGGATAATTGAAAATATTTTGTAACACTGGTTTTGGATCAGGGATTATTATACCAACGCACACTAGGGGTGCAATGACATCGAGACATGACGTGACATTCAGTGCATGGCCTGAAACATTTTGGTTTGTAGCACGGATTCAAAAAACTGGTCACAATCTCATATCAATAATGATAAGTTTATTTGTTTTTTTTTTGTAACTATAAACTAATCATGAAATTGTGAGAGACAGAACTGGAGTAGTAGTGGAACCGAGCAAGCCTGGGGATAAGAGAGTACTCGGTTGGTTTGGACACATGGAGAGGATGGATGAGGAGCGAATGTTGAAGAGGATCTACAGAGCAGAAGTCAATGGAAGGAGACCAAGATGAAGGCCGTGGATGGACGGTGTTATGAGTGCACTGCAGGAAAGAGGTCTAAATATAGTGGAAGCAAGAGCTCTTGTTGGTGATAGGAATGAGTGGAAATTGTTGTAAGAGGATAGTGGGATGTTTGGATGCGTTCTAAGGGATGGGCAGGGGTAAACCAATGAAAGCTGTCGGGCCCTGCTGTTGAACAGAAAAGTGTGTTGTGTCACCCTGACCCGAGTGACATGGCCGCTTTCTTGTGTCCCGTTTCATCTGGAAGGACGAAAGCCTGACGAACTTGGGTGCCGAGGTGCTTAACTTGTTTGGGTGTTTGGGCATTTGAGTTGGCCATCGTCCAAAAATTGCTGTGTGTTTTTTTGCTACTTTTTCCCTTTTTTTATTTTCTTTGTTTTTGTATGTGTTTGTCTTGCTGTCGGTCACCCCTCTCAAGGGATATGACCAGGGTAGATAGATAGATAGATAGATAGATAGATAGATAGATAGATAGATAGATAGATAGATAGATAGATAGATAGATAGATAGATAGATAGATAGATAGATAGATAGATAGATAGATAGATAGATAGATAGATAGATAGATGGATGGATGGATGGATAGATAGATAGATAGATAGATAGATAGATAGATAGATAGATAGATAGATAGATAGATAGATAGATAGATAGATAGATAGATAGATAGATAGATAGATAGATAGATAGATAGATAGATAGATAGATAGATAGATAGATAGATAGATAGATAGATAGATAGATAGATAGATAGATAGATAGATAGATAGATAGATAGATAGTTCTAAGGGATGGGCAGGGGTAGTGGCTCAGGAGGTAGAGCGCTCGTCTTGGGATCAAGAGATCGCAGTTCGAATCCCGGCTCCTTCCGCTGTTGCATGTCGAAGTGTCCTTGGGTAAGACATTGAACCCCTAATACCCCCATTAAGCAGGTTAGCGCCTTACATGGCTGCATGGTCGCTATTGGGAAATGTGAAGCACACTGTAAAGCGCTTTGGGAAGTCTTGACTTAAAAAGCGCTATATAAATGCAGATCATTTCATAGATAGATAGATAGATAGATACATAGATGGATAAACTAATCAAACAATAATAATACAATAAGTACATAACACTTTGCTCCTTGCTTGTAGTTCTGTTTTTAGGGAAGCAAGTGCAGGGTTATAAGCACTCAGCTTTTGGGAGTTTCACAAATGTATCCACTCACTGATAACGGTGTGCTACCTGTAAAGATTTTCTAACTGCAATAATATACAATTATATATTTTTAAACATGGTGTCAAGATTTTAAAGGCGGTGTGCATGGATTCAACCATGGTGGTCCACTATACAATACATTTGTTTTTATTTCTTGTCTGGTTTTATGAGTATTATCTCAAGAGAGGTGTGCATACAAAAACATTTGGCTTCATAGTACGAGTGCACTTACTGCAGAAAAAATCATATTAAACCCTTGGTTGGATGTAATAATGGCATTGAAATTGAAAAGTCTTGCCAAGACGACCGCTTTGTGATGTTGTGAGCGTTGCATCAAGATGCTGAAAAGGGGGTGCGCATCTTGAATAGCTTGACGTATGGTGAAGGGCGGCGGGTCTTGTTTGCCTTCTCGTTGCCGCACATTCTCTCCAAAATGTTTTTCAAAGCATCTTGAAGCATCATCAGTTTTATGCCGTGAGGTCAAGGCATATTTTATCGTCCGCCACGCAACCCCCCCCCCCCCCCCCCCCTGCCCCGGCGTGAGCAATCGACATCGATTAGGCCCCGGTGGCCTCATAAATCAGCGGCGTGACCCGTTATTATTGTTGAATTCAATAGCTGTTGGGGAAGTGAGGGTCAGTGTCATTAACTGGATCGCTCCCTCTCCACGCCGCGGACCCCCGCCTTATGCGTGGGCCCCCTGAAGGCATGTGGCCCCTCTATACAAGGACCTGCTGGCTAATAATGCCTAAAAGCTTAATCACACATGCATTAAGCGGCAGACAGCGGCCCTTTGTGAGCGCGGCCGGCTTTACTGGAATGAGGCGATTAATGGTCATCTGAGCGGCAGGCGACAAGGCGGCGCAGAGAATGATGGAGCTTTTTTTAATGGCGCTGCGCGGGCGGGCGGGCGAGTGGGCGGCAGGGGACTCGCCAAGAGGAAGCGCAACCGGGCGGGCCGCAATTACAGTAACCGCCCCCCCGCACTTTTTCCTCGTCATCCATCATAAACCGTCAAGGTCGTAGGGTGCTATTCGGCGCTTTGTGATGTTTATATGAACGGCCTCCCGCCAAGCACGGCGCTTTATCGTGTATGCCAACACCTGCCCCACCTACCGTGCCGATAACAAATTCGGTTGTGGCCACTTGCTCCAGCCTGCGGCCTCCACCTGCAGCAACAAGGCATCACGCTGCTCTTTTGCATGATTTCTGTGAGGGAAGGAACTCCACAGAACATATTTTTAATCTGTGCATCCTATGCGAGAATATTTAAACAACACCAGAAAAACCTCTATCATGTATTCATAGAAGAAAGTATTTGATAAAGTATGGCAAGCCGCCTTGTGTGCCACCATGTGGAAATACAACACGGGCCAGTTCAACTAGTTCAGACCATTAAACAGCTAAAGCAAACAGTACAGTACTGATCAAGGGTATCTATCAAGCGTGATTTTAAACCACAGTCGGAGTGACACAACGCTGCATTCTCCCTCCAACTTTATCCAACATCTTTCTGGAGAGGATCGTGACCGAGGCCCTGGACCATCATTAATGTACAATCATCATTTGAATGAATGAAAACTTTATTCGAACGTCAAGATAAAAACAGATCAAAGACAATAACTCAACAACAAAATAACGTTGTATAATATGTTCGAAAAGGGGTAGTAAGAAGCAAATGCTTATATTACCTACCCCTTCATCTTCCCCACCAAATATACCAATGATATAACAATAATTGTAATGATATTAATAATAACAGTTTTGATATAAGAATAGCAACAAGTATAATGATAGCAACGTCACTGGGGAACAACGTCACTAACCTCCGTTTTGCTGATAATATTGCCGGACTGACAGGGGAAGAACAGGAATTTAGAGAGCTGGTCATTTGCCTGGACAAAGCATCAATTCAGTATGGGATGGAAATCAGCACAGAAAAAAAACAAAAATAATGACCAACAGACAACCCATAAGGTATCGCTACAAAAATCCCCATCAATCACCAAGAGCTTGAACCTGTCACCAAATTTAAATTTCTCGGAGCTGTCATATCAGTGGAAGGGTCAGAACAAGAAATCATGACCAGGATAGTTTAACCAACAGCCGCACTTGCCAGACTCAAAGCCCTCTGGAAGGACATGAACATAGAAGTGAAATCAGAGATCAGGCTCGTGCAATCGCTAGGTACTTCCATCTTCCTCTACGCTTGTGAGACAAGGACTCTCACAGCAAAGCTGAAAAGGGAAATCCAGGACATTGAGATGCGAGGCTACAGGAAACTTCTAGGCATCCAGCCCATGAGACATACAAAATAGACCGCAACAACATCAGAATTCACAATGGACCCTACGAAGAACTGTTGTCAACAGTGCGCAGACAGAAACTTCAGTAATATGGTCACGTCACGAGATCATCAGGACTGACAAAGATAATTCTCCAGGGCACAGTCCAGGGAGGCAGGAGGAGAGGAAGACTAAAAAACACCTAGACCGACAACATCAAGGAATGGATTTGTGCCAACTTTGCCACGAGCCACAAACAAGCCAGGAACTGTAAACAGCGCATCCTCTTTGGTGCCTCGATAACCCATGCGGTTAAAGGATCGGGAATATGTGCAACTGGTATCTAGCAGATATATGAAAAAGGACTTTGAGATAGAAGCAAATATGTACCTAGGGAACTCAATTTATAAGAATACTAGGGTGGGACAGGTCGAAATATTGATACTATTAATACTGAAAAAGTATTTGGATTGTATCTATTTATTTTAGTCCTTTGATACATTTTTAGCGAAACACTCATAAGGGACTTTTACTGTGAAGCAATCCCATCTGATGACTTTGATGTCTTAAGTTTCTAGGAAACATGATTGGTCTTATTTTGCGTCTCCGTGCGTAGGATCCTTCTCTCCTATAAAATTTTATTTCCTTATTGTAAAACACTAGAGGAGAATCAATTCTGGGATTGGTCAATGCTTTTGCCATTGAAATCAATAACTGTACCTGATATTGTTGTCTTGAAAGGCAGATAAATTCGGTATCATTTTACATAGCGTTTACAATATTATATTTTGACCTTTAGGGTTTGCGATAACTTGACACTCGAGGTATTTTGACCGTGGAATGTCCAAGCATTTGCGGTGTTTTAACTAATGAGTTTCCTTTTTTTTTTGCTTCCAACGACTCAAAATGTTCAGGGTGACCTTAGCTGGCCATACATATGAGCTTTTTTTATGGATGCCCTCAGTAGACGGTTTTTAAATCCTTTTTCTTTGATGATAACTCACAAAAACCATCAAAAAGACAAAATATGTGAAAAAAACCCAAAGGGGTTAAACTTGTTTTATAGTAAAATAAGAAAAATATCCTTTAAAAGTAAGCATTAGTTATGGTAAATCCTTTTGTCATTGTATTACATTTTTAGTATGCAATAATCAAGCAAAATATGATGCCATTTTTCATTCATTTTTCTAATTTTCAGAATGAATTGTCTTATTGACTTGAAATTAAAAACTACAATAAAAAAGTACTTAAAAGAAAAATTTGATTTGGAAATTAGATGGATCGGTTAGAGAAAATCTTCTGCCATTGGTCAAGATTTTATCAGTAGATCATCCCCTATTGTGGATCAGGGATTTGAAACTCATATTAGCTTGGGGCACATGGTAGAAAAACTATTCCCACTCTGCCATACTAGTAAATAATTGGCATATGAAATGAGCATTAGCTGGAGAGCAGCGGATCTTTTTCGGAGACTCTCAATGGAATTATGATTCAGGGATGTAAAATTTAATCATAAACAATTATTGAGGTTTTTTTTTTCCTCAATATTATTTTCCTTTACTAAGGGCCCGGTCACACAGCCGTTTGCGGCTGAATCACGGCCAGAAATTTCTGCCTGTGAGGCGGACGCTATTGGACGCTTTGAGATCGCCATACAGACGAGATACAGCAGTGCTTAACACGCGGTCGGAAATTCACGCGCGGCGGGCCGCGCGAAAAAGTTTTGAGCTGCTCAAAACTTTGAGCACGTGTTAACCGCGGGCGGCACACGAGGTAATGACGCGGAAATGACGCGGAACGACGTGCTCTGGCCGCGGCCAGGGCGTGGTTACACATGGGTAGGACGGGAAATTTCAGCGGGTAATCGTGGGTGGAGCACGGTAATAGCATGTTCTGCGCCTGTATCGCGGTGTTATTACGTGAAATTAGCGTGTTACGCGTGTGACGGTCAAACGCCTTTCTCCGCGTATATACAGCGCGATTTGCCGAGCACACGTCAGTTGTGCTCGAGACGTCAAGGGGTGGACATGGATCCCCGTCACCGTAGTGACCTCGTCTTAATCCATTTTTATTTCTTGACATTTCTTTTCATTTCATAACAAGATAATAAAATAAAAATGAAAAACTATTACAATAATAACATATTGGCTTCTTCGGTGCCATATCTTGAAATCTTGATCTTCACGGGACTGTGTCTTGAGCGGTTATGATTTCTACAGCCCGGTGTTATGCCGAAAAATGCATCCCTGCCAAGATTTGCATCCCCTCGCTACTACAACCACTTTTACCTCGTTTTATCTCACTTTTATATCACTTTTAGGGAATGTAATGGCGAACATATAACCAAAACCACTTCGTCTTGCATTTGTTGGGAATGTAATACAACTTAAACCATTCCGTCTTTGTTTTTGTTGTGAACGTAATCGAACGGTAATGCACACCGTATATAAAATCCTCCCCCCCTCGCGTGAACGCGAATTCTGCTGCGCTTCCAACAAAAGCGGTCGTATTCTATATAAAACGCTTATTAAAACAATAAAGCAAGCTAATTATAACAATTGGGAGATCCTAGTCTATATAACGCGTTTATTTAAACAATAAAGTGCGATCGTATTCTACAAAATGCGTTTGTTAACGCGGATGAAAAAGTCACCAACGTCAATGCACGCTTCCAACAAAAGCGATCGCAGCAGAATGCGCGTTCACGCGAGGGGGGGGGGGATTTTGCGTAGAAGTCGGATTTGGGCAAAACACCGGCTCGGGAGCTTTTATACCCGTGGTTCACATGAGAAAATGACGCGGAAATGACGCTATGAGGAAGCGTAACAGTCGCCGGCGTCTGTTTTGCGGGCATACCACCGATGAACAGCGGGTTGGCCAATTTTGCGCATTTTCCATCGCGGGCAACCACGGGCCAAAAAAAAACCGCAAAATTTTACCCGCGATACAGACGCAAACGGCTGTGTGACCGGGCCCTAAGATTGAATCTCTTGTACTGTTTTTTAACTGTGTATTTGTGAACAAACATAAAAAGAGAAAACAACAATGGAATTAATTGCCACTCTAGGTTATTTAACTTATGCAAACTGGAAATTGAGGAAAGTTACAAAAATATCAAACTAGCTTAAATTATTGCTTTAAAGATTTAAAAGTTGTCCTGCTTTTTAATTTCATTTTCTTATGAAAATGTTTACCTGAATATCAGAACTTTAGTTTTAGATTTAACATCTATCTCAATGTTCTCCAGTTTATTAATGGCGCCATCCACACATGTTTAGGTCAGGTCTGACACTATGAAGCCTATTTTTCTCTTGTGCTTCCCTCAGCATTGTCTCGCTGGCCACGTAAAATAATTTGGTGGCCCACCTTTGGACGGCGGGCCATCCGTATGAGACATGTGTTGTGGATGCAATTAGTTCAAGTTCTGAAATATAGCAGCAACAAGTATTGAAAACCTTTTGTCCACTAGTTCATGTCCAAGATTTCCTTCCATCGATTTTGCATCCATGCAGCAGCGCTCCCCGTCTTCTTCGCCCTTTCTCCCCGCTGTTTCATCCCGACGTGACAAATCGCCACGTGGGCACTTTTGCAAGCGAGCTCCTCATCATCGCCGGCTGCAAATCTGATCAGAACCCACCGAGGGGATCCCCAAGTCCCCCCCGGCCGTCTGATGATGAATCGTCTCATTAGTGCTCATGTTTATGCATGATGCTCAACCTCCAAAAATGGCTGCCGCCGTTCTGGATGGATGAAAATCCAAGCAGGGCAAAGGTGACCCGTGCCTGAATTTGCGCGAACCAAAACCTGCCAATGAACGCTCTATGGCAGGAGTAGGCAAATTTTGGAGTCAGGGACCGCATTGGTTTGAAAATATTGACACAGGGGCCGGATCGTGGATTGATGTGCTTATTTTTGTATACAGAAACTGCCCTACTTATGAACGAGAAGGCTTGTATAAGAAACCTGTATTGTTTCCTATTAAAGAATAAAAATTTCATAAAATAATATACTTTATAAAGATAAATAAAGTTAACTTACTTTCTGAAGATGCGCTTCAAGAGCTCCTCCTCTGTGGTAAAAAGTGGCTGAAAAAAAAGCGTTCCAACCATTTTCTCAACCACATCAAGCTTTCTTATTCTACTTTAATTCCAAAAGAAACTTTTCGCCTCTTCTTTACACTTTACACCAACCATATTGAATGATGCATGAGATATTAAACAATAAAAATGTTAAAGTTCTTAGAGCGCTGGAGACAGTATAGACATAGTATAGATAGTATAGAATGTTTACACCCGAACTAGAAAGAGGAAGTGGATTTCTTCTTCGGGGTGGATGCTGGGTGACCTCTCACAGCGCCACCACACGCTGGTAGCGGCGGAAAGAAGCACTACAATACTTTCCTGTCCTCGAAAAAGGTGCACACAATACAAAATCTAACTTAGAGCAATGCAAGGATATTTTTCGACATACCGAAAAAAATGTTCATATCTACCATCCTATGTAAGTCGAATGGTCGTAAGTAGGGTAGCGTCTTTTTGTCCATAGAGGGTTGTTAATCGAACAACTTGGCAATACATAAGAAAAGGATAACAGCCTATCCAGTTAAGTGTCATTGTATATTTGTTTAAAAAGGGACAATTTCTCCAATTGGGTTTGAAACAGTAAAAATATACAAAATACGTATATTTATTTACAAATAAAAACTTGAATTAAAAGTAATAGATAATTATTATCTCTCTTTTCTAAGAAGTATATTTGATAACTGTGCGTTAAAAACCCAATACAAAAAGGGCTACTTTAGGAATGTTTTATTGCTTGAAATGTAATATCTTGCTATATCAAATTAATTCAAAATACAAATTTTTATAGAGTCACACAAAGGGACATGTGGTAAGACAGGCACCAAAATAACTATGCATTTTTATTAGTAAGACGTTTTTATCATATATGAAAGCATTATGAATTTACTTTTGTTCCGCGAGCCTTGTTAAAACGCTGGAGTAAATGATTGATTTGAAGAGACAGCGGGTAATATTTAGTGCCGTCCAGGTGTACAAAAAAAATGTAATTTAGTAAAAAACAACAATATTGATTTGAATTCTTGGCAAAAATACATGAACTATCATACCAATGTTAAAATGTGTATTTCTTATTTTAAACCTCCGCTTAGCCCACATGTTGAGGTTTTTGAGTTTTTCCTTGCCCTCGTGTAGGTTTTAGATCAGGGGATGGTGTAATAATAATCTGTAGTCTGTGCAGCTCTTTGAGACTCCTTTTGATTAAGGGCTATACAAATAAACATGACTTGACCCGACTTGAATAGTGGAGTCACTACCTAGAAGTCGCCGCCATGTTTGTCTGGCATCTTACTTCTTTGCTGTGCTCTGTGGAAATGAAATGAAATGATCTGCATTTATATAGCGCTTTTCAAGTCAATGACTTCCCAAAGCGCTTTACAGTGTGCTACACATTTCCCAATAGCGGCCTTGTATTGCAGCCATGTAAGACGCTAACCTGCTTATTGGGGGTATTAGGGGTTCAGTGTCTTACCCAAGGACACTTCGACATGTAACACGGACAAGCCGGGATTCGAACTGGGATCCCTTGATCCCAAGACGAGCGCTCTACCTCCTGAGCTACTGCCGCCCTTGAGAAGGGACATGAGGTAATCCCCTTTCCAGGACGACCAGGCTGCAACGGATGTTGCAATAACAAAAAATACACAGATATTGTCAACATGAAATATAGGCACTGGTTTTCGTTCGTATTAGACATACTGTGCCATCTAGTGGTCAAATATTACTCACGGGGCTATAATGATAAGGGTATTATTCAGTTTTTTTTTTTTAATATTTACCTTTGTAGCTAGATTTTATATCTATTATAGAAAGAAGCTACTGCTCCTGGGCAGCACGGCGGCGCAGTGGATCGCGCATGTGCGGCAGAGTTTTGAGGTCATGAGATCGAACCTCCTCTATGGAGTTTGCATGTTCTCCCCCTGCTTGCGTGGGTTTCCTCTGGGCACTCCGGTTTCCTCCCACATTTCAAAAACATGCATGTCAGGTTAATTGGCCGGTCCAAATTGTCCCTAGGTGTGAATGAGCGAGTGAGTCCTCCTTCTCTGTGTGCCCTGCGACTGGCTGGCGACCACCTCAGGGTGTCCCCTGCCCACTGCCCGAGGATAGCTGGGATGGGCTCCAGCACCCCCTCGGCCCTACTGAAGATAAGCAATGCTGATAATGGATGGATGGATGGCTACTGCTTCTGTAAAGGGACATTGTGTATCTTTTAACACTTCGAAGTCGTAAAAAAAAATAACATCATTTATTTAAAAGAAAACAATATCAGTTTGAATCATAATCAAAAATACATGAACTATCATACAAAAGTGCATTTTTTTTAGATACTCGTCGGTGGAAAAAATTTATTCAACATAAGATAAGGATCATCAACAGGGAGCTGACATATATTAGTCAGCCATCTTGTTGCTAAGTGTACCCCTCAAAAAAGTATTTTATTCTTGTTTTATTTCTTTTGTTGCCTCTTTTCTTTCTGTTTTTCTTCATTTTATTTGTCTTCTTTTTGCCCACTCTTTTTCTTTATTTTTTTGTCTCCTTTCCTTCTTTTTCTCCCTTTTTTCTTTGATATTTCCTTTGTTTTCATGTCCCCCCCAGTTTTTCATCGTTCTTTTCTGCTCTATGACGTCGGGGGGCAATGCGGAGTCGGTGCCTAAGCGTGAGAGGAGCAATAAAACGTAATGTGATCACGGAAGCAACCCCCTCCCCCAGATCCCCATTTAACTGAGCCGAGCTCCTCAGAATGCGCCAGGCGAAGGCATGATGAAGTTTGGATTGGATTTGCCAAGAGGCGAGTCGGGCGTCGAGCGCCCCGAGGCGGCTGTGGAGATGAAATTGATAGGCAATATGTGTTCATAAGAACAATTACAATGGCAGAGATTCGCCGGATTGCTGGGCAGAAAAGAAACCTTCTGAAAAGACTTCGGTTGACGGGGGTGATGAGGGAACTAGATTGTGCCGAGCAAGAAGCGCACCTCGATGGATTAGGAATTTCTGAAGGTATATGAATATCATCGCTAAAAGAGAATAGAGTTTGATTATTAATTTTGTTCTGTACAGTACGGAGAATATCAGCGTTTTCGTACTGTATTCAGTTGTAGTTTGTAGGTAAAAATAAACCCGCCCACCTTTAATCAATGTTTTTGATGATTGAGGGTTGTATGTGACCAGAGGTTTCAAAGTATGTTGGCAATGAGCAGAATGAAAACTAGTTTTTATGGGATCACACGAAAGGACACAAGGTAAGATAGACACCAAAATAACATTTTTATTAGTTGGACCTTTTTATCATACACAATAGCATTATATAATTACAACTTTTGTCTTGGAAGCGGGGTTAAAACATTAAATGATTGATTTGAAGGGACAGCACGTAATATTTAATGATAGAAACAAGACTCTTATGGGGGCTGGTCTAGTAGAATATAGAGAAAGAAAGAAGGGGAGAAGAGAGGGAAATAGTAAGAGAGAGGGGGGAGAGAGAAAGAGAGAAATAAATAAAAAGGTGGATGGCATGAAAGAAAAAGAGAGAAAGAGGGAATAGGAGAAAAGAGAGAAAGAGAGAGGAAAAAACAAAGAAAAAGAGAGAGAAATGTAGAGAAAGTGTCAGGAGGACCAGAACAGAGCAGGAGACCCAAGAGCGTTCGTTACAAGTCTTTTATTTGGGGAAGCGTACAGGGTTAGCGGGAGACGCGATGACCGTCGAACGTCAGCAGCAACGCCGTGAAGACAACTTCGGAACACGTAGCCAATCGTAGCGTGGGACGGAAGCAGGTCGAGGGTACTGGGACTGGAGAGAAGATCGTAGCGTGGGACGGAAGCAGGTCGAGTTTACCGGGACTGGAGAGAAGATCGTAGCGTGGGACGGAAGCAGGTCGGATCGGAGGCAGGCAGGCAGAATCAGGTAAACAAGAAGGCACAGGTAATCGGGAGAGTCATACGGGGTACAGAAGTATCCTCACACGAAGAGGTCTCCGCGTAGCGTGCTTAAAAAGGGAACATAAACCAATCAGGGAGCGCATTCCAGCGCGTCAGATGATTACCCCAGGTGGCTCCATTTAGGTAATCATGACAGAAAGAAAGAGAGAAAAAGAGGCAGGAGAGAGTTAAACAGAGAGAGAGAGAGAGAAATAAATGAAAATAGTAACACAGAGATAAAGAAAGAGAAAGAAGGAAAGAAAAGTGGAGATAGAATGAAAGAGAGAGGGAAAAAAGTGAGACATAAAATAAGTCAAGTCATCCTTATTTGTATAGCCCTTAATCACAAGGAGTCTTAAAGGGCTCCACAGAACACAGCTTATTGCAAAAGAGAAAAAAGATAGAAAGAGAGAGAAAAATGAGATAAAGAAAAGAAAGGGAGAGACTAAAATAAAGAGAGAAAAATAGAAAAGGAAGGGACAGGGAAAGAAAGAAGAGAGAAAAAAATACAGTCACAGTTGCTATGCGAGTGGTGCTTGGCTTGGCAACATCGAGTGGACATATTTTTCTCTTGTGCTTCTCTCACTGTTGCCTCACGGGCTGAATTCAAGCTGTTGTCGGGTCTGATCCGCCCCGCGGGCTGTAGGTTTGACACCTATGTTGTAGACAAAAAAAGGGAACAGTCAGCATTCAAACAAAATTGTAGTTCATGATCTGATTTTAATAAGTAGCGAAGTAATAAAACATGTTGTTACGACAGTTCAATTATAAAATGGTCTTAATAATGGGTTACAATACTCATTACAGAGAAAAGTAATGTATTTTAGGAATGTATTCTTTTGTATCTCAGAAATTTTCCACACTCTCATCATTCCCCTTTTTATACCACAGCAACAAAAAAAAGTTTTTATATTATACTTTAATTATTGTATATTTTATCTTTAATTTTATTGTTTTTTAATCCAACATCGATTTCAGCCTGGTCGTCCTGGAAGGGGGATTACCTCGTGTGCGGTCCCCTCTCAAGGTTTCCTAATTTCCTCATGGTGAGGTTTTGAGTGTTTCCTTGCCCTCGTGTAGGTTTTAGATCAGGGGATGGTGTAATAATAGTCTGCAGTTTGCAGTACTCTGTGCAGCCCTTTGAGGCTCCTTGACTTGACGAGCAGTTTTTATTGTCCGAAAAACAGATTAACAAACATTAAATGATCTGCTAGTCCTAATGATTAGAAATCCCCCAAACTCTTTTGAAAGACAATTCACGCCATTTTTATCTGTATATCGTAAGATTTCATGTCACGCAGTAAATCAATTAGCTTTGGGACCAGTCAGTTACATAAGAGCAAACAACAACAACGTGGTGGGGGCCAGATGGGCTCTTGTTCGTGTTTTATAAAGAAAGCCGTCCCACACGTAGAAAAACAAACATTCTGTCCACCCACCGACCCTTCCTTCTTTTTGCATGAGAATCGGCGTGCCGGGCCGAGCCGGGCCGGGCCGATCCAGTCCACGTGGAGCGGATTGATGTCATTGTCTCGTCACGCTGACCTTTGCTGTAATGGCCGCCGCAGACATCGCAAACTCTCACATCAATTTGGCCCAATTGGATGTGGCATGTCTCGGCTAACTCGATTTGGCCAGAAATGCACCTGTCTCTGCCTCGCCTATAGCCCCCCCCTCCCCTGTATATTGACTCCCGAGCGAAGGGGGGTGAGTCAGTGGCCCGAGAGCCGAACCCCCTCCCCTAAAGAAACCCTCACTTACATGCACATCAACACAAAGTTCTCATCTTCCACTTACGTCTTTTCCCTCCTTCTTACTTTGCAGATGTTGCCTCTGCAGTGTGTGCAGAGGGAGAGCCATTAGCTGGCCTCTAATCACATTAGTGAGACGTTAAAGGGGGGATGCGAGTTTAAACAGCCAGTAGCAGAGACAAGATGGTGGAGGGCTGGTGGGAGAAAGGGAGGGGAGGCTAAAACTCGGTATTAAGCCGATGTGTGGTTTTCTGTATACGGTGCACGTCACGTACAAGGTCGTTGCCTCCATACGTGGTTGGCATCATGCCCCATTTGCAGCATATAAGCAACCAAAACGGCTTGTTTACGTATTTAAGTGTGCGTTTGCGTGCAAGTGCATGTGTGTGAGCCAAGTGCACGTCAGCGATGACAAATGGGCTTTGCTCAAGCGAACATTAGGTAAATGAGTCTCGTGCTGTGAGGTGGAGGAGTGCACTTTCACCCTCTATCTCCAGGCAGAGGCTGTTGACCAATAAACACCGATTTGTGGTTTACAAATTTGGCATTAGAGTTTGGAAATAAGTACCTGAAATGTGAGTACTTCTCTTTCTTTTAATATACTATTATGATCCCTTTTTTCCTTTTATTTTTTGGGAGGGGGTTGTTTTTTGTCTTTTTGGTATTTTGGTATTTCAGAGGCTTGTATGTTTGGGGAGGTTGCTTCTTTATGAATATTGAGTATATTTTAAATTGTATTGTATAATCAAAAATATTGAATAGCACAAGTTTTTATTATTGTCAGGACCAGAACGGAAACCGGACCCAATTGCGTAATGTTTACCACAAGTTTTATTGAAGGAAAGAGGAAGGGATGTGCCCACGATTCGGTGTTAGCTGGACGCGGGAAGCAAGTCGCTCTTGTACTCGGATTGTGATCCAAACACGTTGGTGGATCTTCCATAGCGAGCGATGGCGTGTCAGGGACGGAAAAACTGGTCTGTAACCGGGACTGGGAGAGGAAAGCGTGGTCGGGGTCGGAAAGGAGTCGTAAGCCAGGACGGGAGAGTAGACGTGGTAAGGATCAAAACGGGTCATAGCCGGAGACAAACGGGAGCAAAAATGGGACAGGCGGGAGTCAGGGTCGAAAAAGGCTTGCCTTGTATAAACAGAGGTTCGCAGACAGACTGACAACAGGGGATTGACAGGACTGGGTTAAAATAGGGACAGGGAGCCAATCAGAACCATCGGCGGTTGGCACTAAATGAGTGGGCATTGGTGATTCACATCCGTAATCATGAAAATTATCTATTTTATCTTTGCAATGGAGAGGGAAAAAAACGCTATATGATTACCTGTTGAACAGTTTTGTCTATCAATAAAGATAAAAAATACAAGTTTTTGATCTTTAAAGTGACAGTGTGTATTATTTGGGGCCTCCCAGTGTTATAATTAAATCAAATCAACACGTTTATGTGTAGAAATTTTTATAAAACCAATTGCAGCACAAACTGCTGTATAAAAACATATAATGTACAGTACGGGCAGCACGGCGGCGCAGTGGTTAGCGCGTGTGCGGCACAGTTCTAAGGTCTTGGGAACCTCCTGCGTGGGTTCAAATCCAGTTACCGGACTTACTGTGCGCAGTTTGTAAGTTCTCCCCGTGCTTGCGTGGGTTTCCTCCGGGCACTCCGGTTTCCTCCCACATTCCAAAGACATGCATTTCAGGTGGATTGGCCGGTCCAAATTGTCCCTAGGTGAGAATGAGCAAGCGAGTTGTCTGTCCCTGTGTGCCCTGCGATTGGCTGGCAACCAGTTCAGGGTGTCCCCTGCCCACTGCCCGAAGATTGTTGGGATGGGCTCCAGCACCCCCGCGACCCTACTGAGGATAAGCGGTGCAGCTAATGAGATGAGATAATGAGATGTACGGTACATGAATTTATTGATGAATGCGTATGTCAGAAAACAAATACAATAAAATAAAATAAAATAAAAAGTAAACTCTTATCAAGGTTCAAACAATCAAAATATTACCATACACATTTTCCGTACATTTGGATAATGTCAAGGTAATCATCAATTAACTTTTCATCAGGGCTGCACAATCAACCGAAATCTAATCGATTTTGCAATATGACTTAGTGCAATTTTGTAATCACAAGACGCTACCATTTTTTTTTCAAGGATTCATAGTTTCATGTTTTTCCCCTTTGCTATTTGACTGATAAGAGAGTTTGGCCAACCAGAATTGTCACAGTTTGAATTTTAATGGCACGGGCCAATCAGAGGCCAGTTTTAATGGCACTAGCCAATAAAGTCAAGGCAAAATCTGCAAGCAATGTGTATATGTGACCAAGAGGCCGGTGTATGCTTTCAGTCAAACAAAAACCAACGACAGCAATACGCAACAGATGGTAGTTTTAGTGAAAAAAAATCAGCAATTTAAAACGGACTCAGAAGAAAGTCAGAAGAGCACAAAGAAATGCTCAGTGGATTGTTATCCCGTCCGGGAATCGACTGAGGTGGCATCGGCAGAGAAAGCAATAGCGAGGCTGCATGTCTGTCCTACTGCTAAGGCTAGGCTATCACCTCTTTTAAGCAACCCCTGTAAGTAATGCCAAATCCATTACCCATGAAACGGATAACGTGGAGCTACAACTCATGTGAAACCTCTACATTCATGTGTCTTGTATTTTAAGGATTGCGGAGACTTTGCTGAAGTTGCTATTACATGATGCTAGCGCCCAGCTAGCCAGTTGCTCTCTAAATTGCTTTTCTTACTCTGAAAGGAGACGCCCTCCAATGTTTTTACACTTTTGTGTCATGAAAATTCATAAGTTTTCAACTGCAATTGTGTTTCTATTTGTAGGAATAAAGTTGTTATTTTTTTACAGTTGTATACTCTCAGTCGGTAATGATGTCATCTTGGGGTTAGTTTGCATGTCACTTCAATAAAGTTCGCACAAAAAAAGAAAACTAGCACAATAAATGCACTTTTCTTTTAAAATCGAAGTCACATCAAAATTGTAATAGATGAAAAATTAGGTACTTATTAGCAATTAATTTTTTTTTTCCCAAATCGGGCGCTCCTACTTTTTATTGATTCGGTCATACTAAATTGCCTATAAAATAATGATAAATACATGTAAAAATCATTTTTTCATCATATAGATAGACTTTTTAAAATGTATTTTAATTCAATTTTAAGATTTATTTTTAGAAATAATAACCAAAACTGTTGGCTAAAACTATTCAAATGAGAAATTACATTTTCCTAATTAAATCTAAAGTATTCAAACACTAAAAACTAATAATCACAACAGATAATGTGTGTATATAATGAATGCATAATAATTAATACAGATGACGGATATCACTTTTTTCACAGGCCGATACCATTGCGAGTAGTTAACTCAAGTTCTTAAAATAAAAATAACCAGTGTTGAATGAACAATTAAAAAGTAAAGTTTTAACACTACATATGGTCCTTATCTGCAGAGTGTTAAACTATCGCTACTCATTTTACTGTGCATTATTCCAATTTAAACACAATTTTCTATTCTCATGGTCATAAATCATAACAACTGTTCGGGTATCAGCGATACTTGTTATCACGACACACTGATATTTTTAGTAGCTCATTGCCTTATTGCTGGATGCTGTGCCCCGGCCTCTTTTTTCCAAAGCATGATGGGAAATGCAAGTGAGGGTCTGCCAAAAAGCGCAATCGCGTGACCCCTACTGCAGGCCCCTCAGCACCGGCGGCGTCCACTGCGAGGACGCTGAGCACACAGTCCAGCAGCCCCCCCTGACCTCACAATGTCCCCCATTATGGAGCAGTCAGAAAGCTTTTAGGGGCTACGCTAAAGGCTAAAGATGGATGGAGGCAAATGAGGTGGGAAGGGGACGGGGTTGGCGGTGGGGTGAGGTGGGGTCGGTGTTTTGGGGTAGGGGGGAGCAGGTGGCTAAGAAGACGGCGTCTCACTTAATGCGGCTAATTTGATAATTAGGAAAAGTGACTTTGGGAACACACTAGCACACACAAGGAACCTAAAATGGGTAGATGGTGGAGAGGTGGATATATGGATGAAAGGATAAATGAATGATAGATGGTAGATTAAAATTATTGATGGATGATAGATTATGAAGGTTAGGAAGGTTGGATTAAAGAATAGATGAAAGGATGGATGGATGGACTGACAGATGATTGGATGAATGGGCAAAATGGAACTGGTTCAAAAAAGATAAAGTTTTGGACAGATTCTGGGATGGATGGAAAACATAACTGGATGGATGGATGGATGGCTGGATGGATAGATGGATGGATGATTGGATTGATTAATGGATGGGTGGATGGATGGATACATGAATGGGTGGATGGAAGGAAGGACAGATGCATGGATGGAAGGATGGATGGATGAGTTGATGGATGGATGGATGGATGGATGGGCAAAATATAACAGGACGAAAAGATGCATGTTTGAACAGGTGGATGCTGCGATGGACACACAGCATTGTTTAAAGGATGGATGATTGATGGCTGGATGGGTAAATGGATGGATAGATGAATGGCTGGATGGGTAAATGGATGGATAGATGGATGGATGGATGGATGGATGGATGGATGGGCAAAATATAACAGGACGAAAAGATGCATGTTTGAACAGGTGGATGCTGCGATGGACGCACAGCATTGTTTAAAAGATGGATGATTGATGGCTGGATGGGTAAATGGATGGATAGATGGTTGGATGGATGGATGGATGGATGGATAGGCAAAACGGAGGAATATATTCTGGGAGGTATAAACAACATAAATGAATGGATGAATGAATTGACAAATGGACAGACATGTCTACAAAAAGATGGTTGAATGGAATGATGGATAAACTGGCGGATGAGTAGACCAAGGGATGGACTAATGTCCTTCAGACAGCTGAACAGGACAAAATGTATCTTTATCCCCGTGTTGGGAAAGATGGATAACGGACGGATATAAAAAAGATCCAACGGAAATCAAGAGGCCCCGCCCACTAGATAAACGCTAACGTCACCTCAGGCGACTTTTCGTTTTGCGCTCAGCTGACACAAAAACAAACAAAGCGAGCGTGCGTGAGTTGGCGCGCGAAACTCAAGTCACGTCCTGATGTGATTACGCTCCATTGCTTCCTGTAATCACATCACATGACCTCCTCCTCCTCTCCTGTTTATTGTTCACCACTCGAGTAAAACACGACCGCATCCCGCATTTACGACACTTTCTTTGTTTGGACAATCCAACCCTCGCGTGTCGCTCAAACAAGATGGACGCCGGGTTTTAATGTTGATCTTTTACCTATTGTGGGTCTTTCTTTAAATCTAATGAAAGAAGAGATCGTCGAGGCTGAATCAATACCATTTGGTCATTAGCTGTTTGTTGATTCTAAATTAGCCATTTTTTATTAGCATGTCTGCGCTAGGACGTGGCTTTGAATCAACTCTCCAAAGCTCAATATAGGCAAAGTAAGTGGTCGGAAACTTCCGCCATTGAAAGATGGTCGCTTTTACAAGGCCGGACGGGGCCGGAGAAAAATAACCCAAACGGGCCGACTCTGACGGCCGCTGAATATATCGAGGCACTCCGCCCCGAGTGTGCGCGTGTGGGTTGGGCTGTAGCGGGGGGCCGAAGGGTTAAGTAGGATAGAAGGCGGCCATACTTCAGATTGGCAGCAAGCTGCTGCAAGGATAATCAAATCACAGGATGCAATTCAATTAGGGCCGAGGGTCTCGGGGGCCGAGCAGCCAGCCAGGCAGCAGCCGCTACTGGGGGGGAAGAGGATTGGCGGTGGTGAGACGGGGGGGATTTCTCGCCTCCACTAAGACCACATGAATGCAGATGAAATTTAGAATATGAAAATCTGACATAATTTATGGACGGTGTCACGATTTTGCTGGAGGCGATGGGGGTCTGATGGGTGGGGTCGAAGTTATGAAGACTGAGGTGTATATTTGTTTCTATTTATGTGTAGTACATTCTGTAAAAAGACAGACTGACAAACAGAAGGACAGACAGATGGACGGACGGACGGACGGACGGACGGACGGACTGACAGATAGATAGATAGATAGATAGATAGATAGATAGATAGATAGATAGATAGATAGATACTGTAGGTTGACTGGTCAGTGGATGGTTGGATGTGTAGGTTGATGGGTAGCTTTAGTAGTGGGTGGATTAATGGGTAGGTTAGCATGTGGCTTGACAGGTGGGTAGTTAGGTTGGTGGGTTGGTAGGTTGGTGGGTAGGTTGTTAGGTTAGTAGGTGGGTTGGTAAGTAGTTAAGTGGGTTAGTAGGTGGGTTAGTAGGTGGGTTAGTAGGTGGGTAGGTAGGTAGATAGGTAGGTAGGTAGGTTTGTCGGTTGGTGGGTAGGTTGGTAGGTTAGTAGGTGGGTTGGTAGGTAGGTAAATAGGTTAGTAGGTAGGTAGGTAGGTAGGTAGGTAGGTAGGTAGGTAGGTAGATATGTTGGTAGGTGGATCAGTTGGGTGGATTGATTAATGGTTGAATAGATGGATAGATACATATTTTAAATAAGATCAGCATTGTCATATAATTTTGATTATTTAAAGTATGTACGTATAGTTTTTCGCTGAATAAAATTGTTTTTGTATTTATAAAATTACATATACTTAAGTGAAGCAAAATTAGCTTTTCTTAGAAGATGGGAGAGCATTTTGCCATTATAAGAATTTGTTTTTGAATTTGGGGAAACATTTTTTATCAATACCTAATAAAAAAAATGTAGCCAATTTTAAGGATATATTTTTCAGTGGAATAGATAAAATATCTCCAAAGAATAAAATAATGTACTTAAAGGGAGATTGTGTACTATTTGACCACTAGAAGTTGCTGTATGGCGTTGTGCAACTGAGTCCTGAAATGCACAAGGAAGATTACCAAGCCTTTCACATGATTTTTTGAGGTACCCTTAGCAGCAAGATGGTGGACATTAACTAACAGTATATAAAACACATTTTTTGACTGGCGAGTATTTAAAAAATGCGTGTTTGATGATGGTTCATGTATATGTGCTTATTTATTCAATCAATGGTGTTTATTCTGAATGAAGCGCTAAATAATAAGAAATATGCTTTTAAAATAGGCAGCATTTTCTTCCAATAGGATAATATATATATTTTTGTCGTGATTGTACTGTATTTGCTTTTGATACATTTAAAGTTCAGTGGACACTCAAAATAAGGAGAGAAGACATCTATGGATTTTGAACATGCAAGGAGAACGGGGTGGCAAACTCAAACCTCAAATCAGAAATTCCAACCTGTTCTAAACCCCCACCCCCTGAGCCCTTTCTTTTTATTAAATATCCTAGGTAACAAAAGCAGATCGGTCCTAAAGTGATGGAAATAAGAACAGCAACATGATTGGCTGATAGGGACAATAACATAATAAGTTCATCATAGTCAAAACAATGAACAACAGTGTGCAATAATAGTCAAAATTAACAAACAAGCATCCTATGCAATCTCTTTGCAAATGTCCAATGCTAAAACGGAATAAATGTATCAGTTTTCATTGGTAATGAGTATTTTTTTTCCTTTATCATGGTGTATTTACAACAGAATGTCCAAAAATATATATTTTATTGATGAAAGCGTGTGCGTGTGTGTGCTTGCGTGTGTGTGAAGCTCTTGGCCCGATTATTGCTCATTAGCGGCATCCATTACATCAAGAGGAATCCTTTTTCATTTACACAAATCTGCCCGGTGTTTTTTTCTTCCCCCTTTCTTATTTATCCGGGCGTCCATTATCGGTGGCGGGAAATCGGATTAGGCTGCGATGATTCTCCGCTTGCCAATAATTCCCCCCGTCGAGTATCTCGGCCTCGTTTTGACCCTGCAGCCATTCGCTACAACATAGCCGTGATTATGTTACATGAAATGTTGGGTTTGTGGGTTTGCCTTTATAAAAAATGATGTATATTTTTAATTAATGTTAATTAAATGGACAATAACGTACTTGTAATAAGTCTTTTGGAGTATTTTACTGTTTATTTAGCTGTTTTTACCCACCTACCCTAAACCCTGCTCTCACCTATTTGATAGCCACTTTTTCTTAGATACCAATTACCGACACTTGAATAGCAGATACTGATGTCAGATGCAAATTTTACTTTGTAATAGTACTAAAGCACCCTTCCCTTATCCTGTATTATAACAGATTTGTTTGTAATCATTTAAATCCCAACATACGTTTCTCTAAATTTTCAAGAATTTGCACGTGGGGTCACATTGCCTTCTCTGGCAGAATGAGAACCATGACGGACGACAAGAAGCACCCTAGCGGACAGCACTTGAATGATCATTTGAGCTGAAAAAAAATGTAAATAATGGCTGAATCCTACCAATATAATGCAGATAATAACTGATGACTATAACGTTATGGATGCTAAACCACCAAAGAAGGATCGTGATCACAGGGGACGTGTTATTGAAGCCTTAATTCGTTCTCTAGATAGTGAAAACTGCAATAATACAATACAATGCATTGAGACAATGTGTCAATATGCATGCGAAAATAAAGTGCACAAACTTTACATCTCTCTAAACTAGTACAAATTGTAATTACACTTACGACATTGCCTTGTTAATCCTTTGACATGGATGGAGATGGATTGGACATGCAACAGTCATGTCAGCCATAACGTGAGTCTACTGTATACAACTAGATCTCGAACCGGAAGGGAAATGTGAAACACTAAGGTAGCATTATTTCGCTATATTTTTTTAAACTTAAAGCCAAAATAAACACTAAATAATTATGTAGAACACTTCTTAATGAAATTACATCAATTTTTACCTTTTATCTATATTTTGAACGCAGTAAATTATTTATTAAAGAAAAGCAATTGCCTTTAGAGTAGCACACTACCCACCTGGCCTCATAGGCCACTATAAACAAACCTTGCAATCAGGCAAGACAGGGAAACTGTAATTTTTGACCACTAGATGTAGCTGTATTCTGTATTGCAACCAAAGATGAGTGCTACAAAGCACAAGAAAGAATACCTACTACGGATATTTCAAGTGACCAAACCACACCATTTTTATTTTCATTTTTTGACCCCGCCTTTCACAAGGTTTTTTGTTTTTGCCGGTACTGTGGCAGCAAGATGACGGACAATTATGTCAGCTCTTGGTGAGGCTCAAAATATGTAAAGTAAATCAAAATTTCTTGACGTATGATTAGTTAAACAAATGCATGTTTAATTGGTAGTTTATGCATTCGTGCTTATTATTTAAATCAATATTAGTTTTTCTAACAAACTACCGTATGCGTTTTTTTCACTAATACACAATGTCCCTTTAAATACAGTTGTTTCATAAAATTGTTTCCCTGCAGGGGAAATGATGGCCATCCCCTCCACTTCCTGTCAGCCTCGCAGGACGTTGTGTCGTCCGGAGTTCGCAGCAGATTACCGCCTAATTAGGCTTCAATGCCGCTGTGCACCGACTGCGGGATGAGGGTCCGTGGGGGTCTCGATCTGGTGGTTACTCTTAACCCCCTTCCCCCTACTGCAGGAATCCCAGCTAGCGTCATTGTCGCAGAGGTCAGCGTTCTTGTTGTTGGCCGGCATGGCGGCCACCAGAGTTGCTGACGCCGCCGTCGCCATCAATCACTTTTTTTCGTAGTCCAGATCATCGAGTTCCCGCTCCGGCCATCCATTTTGTAAGTCCAGCACCACCGGCAACTCTCCGGCAAAAACCATTTTCGCTCCCCCGGCAAACGCATTCACCGTCTCTATCGCTCTCATCCTGCAGCAGACGGGATAAACGAATTACCCGCCGACATCTTTCTTGGAGGTGGATGTTGGGTTGAGGGGGGAGGCTCTATTGAGCGGGCGGTGGTGGGGGCCCGGCTCTCCACTATCCGGGGCTCTTTATTGAGGCGTCTATGGGGCTTTATGCCGCTAGCGCTCGGCCTTGCCCTCGTGGTCATCAATCATCCCGCCGTCCGGACGCTTCGGCCAATCGCGGCCTTCCAGGAAGCTCTAAAGGAGACAAATAGAACATTGGTGTGTTGACGCCGCTGCCTGTCATGCTTTTGACTGACAGGCAGGCTAAGATGGAAGTCGGAGTCTTTGGTGGGACCACAACAGAACTCAAAGCATTAGTGGTAGTCAATCTTCGATTAATCAAGGCACGCCATCAAAGAAAAATGTCACCAAAGGTATACGTCATACACCAGTGGTTGTACACCAGTGGTCGGCAACCAGCGGGCCGCGGATTGGTGCCGGGGCGTGGGTAGTTTAAAAAACGTTTTATGATTTTATTCATTTTTTAAATATTTTTGTTTTACCGACACCCCTACACTTTAGTAGGGGGTTGGACAATACAGGGATTTTTGGTATCAATCCGATCCGAGTAAACACCAACCTGATGCCGATAATTTTGCTTGGAGATGTCACGATCATTGAATAGTTGACCCCTCTCACCTTGATTCTGTTCACAATTAAAATACAAAAGCCTAAAAATTGTCTCGTTTGTATTAAAAAAACACTATTCAAACTTAAATAAGTATTTCTATTACAACTTTTTTAGAACAAAAGTCAAGAGAGTCAAACAAAAAAATAACAAATATAACAAAGTCAACATGAAAAATATAATACCTTCCATTGCACAATATTTTGAAAATGAGGTCAAAATGCAAATAGTGTAAACAATACGATTTTCTGGACAAGGGGAAATAAGAACTCCAGACAAGACGTTCCCAAAAACCCCAAATTATCCAGGGATTCAAAGGTGTGCCTTAATAGAGCGGTAATACGCTAAATACATTTGTCAATGCATAATTAGCAAAATGCTTTTACATACATACAGGAACCCTTTATAAATACTGTAAATCAATTCATTTTAGTTGTGGAACTAGATTATTCTTAATATTCTTTTTAAGTTCTATGCAATATGTGTTCTATGTTCTGTTTTAATCCCATGCGCCTAATAGTTTCATGCATCCTACGTATATATGAAAATACATTTTCCACAAGGGGGTATTTTTGAAGGCGCGTATATAATCAGGTGCGCCTTATTGTCCGGAAAATATGGCACCTTTCATTGCACATTATTTTGAAAATTAAATCAGTTGTGCAGATAAAGTGTAACCACAATTGGGTCGAAATTGAAAGTTATAATGTATGTATAATCAGAGGTGGGTGGCAGCGTGTTACATTTAATCCGTTACATTTATTTGAGTAAATTTTGGGTTATTTTCTAATTCTGGGAATTTTTTTAGATCACTATACTTTTAACTTTTACTTGAGTACATTTGTGAAGAAGAAAGGGTACTCTTACTCCACTACATTATGCTATATTAAACCGTTACTAAGTAACGTGTTTCTCCTCCATGTAAATACGCGCATTTCCCAGAGTTTGTTGCTTGATTTTTTCTGTTGGGTGTCCCCTGAGTGAAAGCTACCGTGCCGCCCAAGCCCCGACCCTTTTAAAGGGGCAGCGTCACATGCTAAGCAGGTGGCTGTTTTAACGCGAACTGGCGTGTGTAATCGTTAATGGAGCCCAGAGGTAAAAATCCCAAAACAAATGCACAAAAAGTCACACTTAAATTAGATTAATGTTATTTTATTTACTTAACCTCTTCAAAAGGTTGCTCTTTTATTATTATAAATGAATACTGCGTTTCATTGCATTCCTCTTGATGGCTAAATAAGGGGCACATTACACGCCTTTGTTGTTATTTTTTCTCAAAATTAAAATGACATTAAATTTAGTTTATTTAGTGGATTTTTTAAAAATGTTATCGAAACAATCAAACATTAAGTTATTTATTAATAAATTAACCAAGTTAAACTTCTGGCAGTGTCATACAACAGAATAGTCACGCCATTTATTATATATAGCATGCTGAATCCAATTTAGCCATTTTGATAGTAGGCTAATGTCTAGCATATAGCATAGATTGCGTTCATTGCAAGGCTTTTATAATCTTTTAATTTTCTGCAGCCCCAGACAAATTGTTTTTTTTGTTGTTGTTGTTGTTTTTTGGTCTAATATGGTTCTTTGAACATTTTTGATTGCTGACCCTTGGACTAACTCGTTGTTATGCCTGCAGTGCTTGTTAAAAAAAGTACCGGGGTGTTAACTGTGTTACTTGTGCCTAATTTATTTATTAGATTTATACTATTAGTATTTTGGTGTTTATTAAAGTACTTGAATTTACTTGGACTATTTTAATCATTTTTTGAATGTAATTTATAGTTAATTGAATGGACTATGACGATCTAGTCAAGTCAAGTCATAATAATTTGTATAGCCCTAAATCCCAAGAAGTCTCATGGGGCTGTACAGACAATACACAGACATTATCAACATGAAATATAGTTAATGACGGAGTTTTTAAATATTTCTCGAGCTCACAATATCCCTAACCATTATCTAATAAAAAAACTCTCAAGTAAAATAGTGTTGCAGATCACCAACTATATCAATTTAGTATTGTTTAGTATTAATGTAGAAGTATGATCTGATTGAATGGTGGTTTAAAAAAAATCAATAAATAAGATGTGGCTACAGTTCTTCAGTATTTGAGTATTTTTTCACCAAGTACTTTTCGACTTTTACTCAAGTCATTATTTTGTTTACTAATGTTTACTTCTGCTTGAATCATATTATTCTGAAGGAACAGTACTTTCACTTGAGTAAATGTTTTGGCCACTCTACCCACCACACTAACAACAGTATCGTAGTGATAGTTGAAATGGGAAAACAGTATCGATCTTACGCTTCTGACTGAACTTGAACCGGGACTTTGAGTTGGTACGTTTGATTAAAATCAATGTGGCTCCCACAGGCAGGTGCAGTTGCCTGTCACCTTGTAAACAAGGAACCCCGCCGGCCATAGATACAGTAAAGGATGAATCAAAACAAACTATTACGCTTGTAGCCAACCAGCGTGGAGAATGGACAATTATTTCATGATAGAACATTTGTAAACAAACTTGGCGCCATGGCAAAACCTTTGGCTACCAAGTTGGAGGATGCATCGATCCCTATGTCAAGAACACAACACTGGGCCCACATAACACCAACAAACCTTTCACGAGGTTGGTTCATTTTGGGAGTTTGTACTTTTAGTTACTTGCCACGAGAATCAAAGTGACGTATTTCGTTAAACGTTTCAATATTGACCACGGTGTGTTACTATTAGCATGTCCGTTTCACAGTTAGGAGGTCGCAGGTTCAATTTCAGCTACCGGACTCCTTGTGTGGAGTTTGCATATCTCCCTGTGCACTCGGGCACTCAGGTTTCTCCGATATTCAAGTACTACAATACGATTTCTCATCTCATCTCATTCGCTGCGCCGCTTATCCTCAGTAGGGTCGCAGGGACAATACGATTTTACAATACTAAATGTTATGTTGTATTTCAAACATGGTAGTAGAACGGCGGGTGAGTGGTTAGTGCGTCCGCATCACAGTTTTGAGGTCATTGGTTCAAATCATGCTACCAGCCTTCCTGTGTGAAGTTTGCATGTTGTCCCCGTGCTTGCGTGGGTTTCCGCTGGGCACTCTAGTTTCCTCCCACGTTCCATGAACGTGCCTTTCAGGTTAACTGGCCGGTTTAAATTGTCCCTAGGTGTGAATGAGCAAGTGAGTTGTCTGGCAACCAGTTCAGGGTGTCCACTACCCAAACATAGCTAGGAATGGGCTCCAGCACCCCTGCGACCCTAATGAGGATAAGCGGTGCAGATAATGATTGGACGGATTTGAAACACGACACAATCCACAGCTGATTTCTGTTTATTTCATTACGCTGTTGGGTAGTATTTGTCAAAAAAAGCTAACAATCTTTTATAGCATTCGCACAATACCACCGGTAGGTATCACTTGAAATTGTGAAAGTCCATTTTCTCTCTCTTGTCTTTCTATTCTCCCATCACTACCAGCAGCATCTTGCCGCTGCCTCTCTCTCCAAGTGGTCCGGGAAGAAGAAATAGTGGAGGGGGTTAAATGTGATTACAGAGGTCTTTTTTTTTTAACAGTAGACGCAGGCAGGGTGCAATAAAGGGGGAGATCACGGAAACGGGACCGAAGGCCCATCAATTAGATGTCTATTAGCAGCCAGTACAGACCTCACATCAGGAAAGGCTACCACCACCCAGTTACGCAAATAAAACCATTCTTCAGGCACTGCCATACTGTATTTACAAAAGGAGGTGCTAAAAAGACATTAGAATATGCAGTATGTTGTCTTCAATGTAATTCTTTTGAATAATCATAAAGTCAGAATATCAAATACATATTTTAGACGAGTCTTTTTATTCTCAATGAAAGTATTCTTATTTTTCTATGATACAAACATAGTATTGTTATACTATTTCCATGGTTTGAGGTGTCCTTAACCCTCGGATGCTCAATGGGTTGGTATTCTTCAAAATCTTTAAAACTTAAACAAAGGTAATATTGTCATATTCCAGGTATTCCTCGTAAAACATGTTTATGACATGATGCCATAAGTATTTCTATTTTTTACCCTACTCATGGAAGAGTGTGAGTACTGGTAGGTAGGCAACCAAGGGTTAAAAAATTGGGAAAAATATGTTTTTTATTCTAAGTATGCATTAACACTGCCCGACTGAGGCCAGAGAGCCCTATGTGCTTTTATTTTACTTTTAGCAAAACTTTTCAGTGCATAACACATTATGTAGAAGGAATGGGGGGTAGGGAAGAGTGACGTCATGAATGTACCAAAGAATTTTGTTTTTGTTTCTTTTTGTTAGTGTAGCATGGAAATGGTCAAAGTAAGAAGAAGCCTTCTTCAAGTACAGTCTGAATGCCAACCCAAAACCGAAGAAAGAAATATAAATAAGAGTGTATTAGAGCGCGTTTAAAAAATGCATGTTCTTGCATGCGCATCATGAACGAACTGAAAGAGCCAGCAATGATGACACAAGCCAGGAAATAGCAGCCACAAGTGAGAAAGTACCATATTCTGTACAGCTCCTTTAAAGTCAAAGTATAATTACAGAAACTTTTTTAGGGAACTAGGGAATTAACTTGATTATTTTAAAAATATGTTCTTTTTAAAAAAGTGGTTTGAAAAAACTGGATTAGATACTGCTGTAATACTACACTTCAAACTAATATAATCATTTCCGGATAAAAATGTAATGTTCTCTCTTTCAGATAATTTTTTTAAGTTATTTTTCTTTTTCTACTTTCACACCACTGTGATATTTTACTTTAATTCCATCCATTGTTTCAGCCATGAACTGCAAAAAACGACAAACATAATAAATTCTTGTTTTTGGGAATCACTTCCTATTTGCTAGCTAGGTGGCTAACGCCTGTGAAATCTGCTGGTAGTTTAGGTAAACTAAAGCCGATATTCTAAATGTGAAAACAAACATACAGTACATGAAAAATAAATATTAATAGTAGTAAAAAAAAAATGTTTTGACCAATATTTTTATCGGCAAATCCAATGAACTTTCGTTTTTGGGAGTCACGGCCTTTGAGGCTTACAGAATCTAATAGCAAACGTTATCATTGCATTAGCTCAGTTAGACGATTACTCTACTGACTGCGCACCCTATTTTTCAGGTACCATTCATCACCGAGTGTTCAACCCATGACCCACAGAATGACGGAGAGAATCTTTGAAGGCGTCCGCTTTCAATGGTATTTTCCCACTGTGACTACAACCGCAAAAAACGACATTTTAAGCAACAATAACTTGAAAATATCCGCATTATTTTGATTGTCAGCACACAATTGCTGCTGACACGGCCTGCTTTGGCTGTGATTACATGGTGCAGGTGTACCCAATGAAGTGTCTGGGTAAAACAATGTTGTGTTTTATGTACTGTTGTGTGTTTATTCCTATAGCTTTTCCCTCACTAAATCAAAAGACACCCATTTATCATGGCGCCCGGACAGCTTTCTTATGTTGCTACCTTACGCCGCTCGCTTCCAGCCACGGAATTACGTATTTTTATGGAAAACCGCAGTCATTTTGATTGATGAAATCCAAAGATGTCCAAAGCAATCCGAGGGATCCCCGACTGTGGCGCACCGGCGGGGTGCTGCACAGTTGCTTTTGTCCCGTACAAAGAAAAGGGGAGCGACGTCCCAGGAGGGTATGAATCACCATTTTAGCCTTAAAAGAGACTTTTTTTCAAAAAGGCAAAAGTTTTCTTTTACAGGCAGTGGGAAAGTGCAAAAAAGTGTTTTCCTCTTGTATCAACGGAAACAATGTACTTGTTCTGGCTGCATTCATCTTTAGAGACAAGGAATGGGTTCATAGAACACCCTTAGAATAATGAAAAGATTGTTGACGCAGATCCTTATGAGAAGCTTGTATTTGGGGTAATGGTTTACCCCATTAATCTCTCACTTAGCAGTGCGCATATCCAGACTTTAGTTCAAAAATGTAAATATGTTTACAAAGCATCATGATATCTAATGGCAATATCTACCATAGGAAGACTCAAAAAAATCAGTAGAGGCCGTGGCCCAAAAAATTACAGGTTCAAAGTGGCCATTGTGGGGGCCAGTTTTCCCTTTTCTGCGGTCCAATAGAAATGTATATATCCTTAAGTAAATACGCAACATAGGATTTCATAGCGATGCATACCATAATGAAGAACACAAGATTTACCTGCAACTTTTACAAAAAGGACGTTCATACAAAGTTTCAGGAAGCAATTTGTGAAAATACACAGGAGGACACCAATCTGGCTCCAAAAGACCATCCATCCATCCATTATCTGCCTTGCTTATCCTCAGTAGGGTCGCGGGTCCAAAAGACCATTTCTGGGTAATTTGGACAATTTTTAAGCTACGTTCGCACTACAGAGAAATTATTTTTTTTTTGCACAGACGCAACCTGAATCTGATCTGTTTGAGTCTGTCCGAACGGAACTTATCTGCTTTTTTCAGACCCACCAGACCTAGGCCACTTACATATGTGGTCCTAAAGCCGATATGTATGCCATCTTTTTAAATGCAACTGCTGTCTGAACGGTCAAGGTGCATCAATGCGACCTATACATCATCATCATACACGGCAGCGGTTACTATTCTGCCTTCAACCAGGCCGGAGGAGGCAATAACCAACAACAACGGACAAAAACACATAGTGTCTAAAAACACACATTCACTTGTTTGTTTTCTAATTCACAGAACAGCCAACATCGCATCGCGGATTCACAACATGTCGCTTGAGTTCATTCTTCATAGTGTTTCCGTATTGCAGTGGTTAGCACATTTGTCCCCGGTTCAAAACCGTATGGAAACATTAGTTGGCCTGGAGAGGAATGGGCACTATCAGGCTGTACTGCCCACCCATACTTTAGTGGTGGTTAATATTCAAATCCTACCACACAGACAATATTCAATGCAAGGTTTTGGATTGAATTGATAGTAGTGGGGACAAAGCTCCACTCTTTACATCCCAAAGTACTTCCTCAAACATGAGTGCATTGCGTGTGACGTCACGTGCATGCGTTACAGTTGTGGCGTGTTCACACAGGAAGAATAAGTCGCATATAAATCACATTTAGTTGGTAACGTGAATGATCAGATTTCACCCCAAAAACGTAATTGTGTGTGAACGTAGCCTTGAAGATAAGTCAGTAAAATATCATCTAATAAAAATGTGTTACACAACATTACTCATAAAATGTCCCTTGGACACATTCTCGAAAATACACAGAAAGGTCTTTATTTTGTTTTAAAGTGACCCGTTTGGGGTTATTAGGGCCATTTTCGAAGTTCATTAAAGTTGGACAAATGTTCCAATGTCATAGCAAGAAGGAAAATATCTTGGGGATTAAAACCTTTTTAATGCAAGTCATGAAAAATGTTCACTGCTTACTGCTTGACTTTGTCATTTTTACTACTTTTACCCTATGTTTTTTTTTAAAAAAAATTTCTCTATCGAGATATTTATTCATAAAAATACAGTACATAAATATTTGGAATTTAAATACAAAAAAATGAAAAACGCAAAGTCCTTTACCGAACAAAGAGCCTTTGAGCCATTAAGATAGATAGATAGATAGATAGATAGATAGATAGATAGATAGATAGATAGATAGATAGATAGATAGATAGATAGATAGATAGATAGATAGATAGATAGATAGATAGATAGATAGATAGATACTTTATTCATCCCCGAAGGGAAATTCACATTTCCAGCCGCATCCCTGAGCTGAGAACAATACATTAATAAAGCAAAAAGAATACAATATACAAATACCCAATGTGATGTGCGAATGCCCACTGTAGCGTGTTATATAGAATAACTAAATAGTGCTACACAGATTACATATTGCAATAAGATTCGGTAATATGCAATGTAGGTGGTGTGGTTTACTGTGGGCTTTTACTCTGCCGGGTAGAGTTAAAGAGCCTCATGGCATGAGGAAGAAAAGATCTCTTCAGTCTGTCTGTAGTACAAGACAGTGACAGCAGTCTGTCGCTGAAACTGCTCTTCTGTCTGGAGATAATGCTGTGTAGTGGATGCGATGGATTGTCCATGATTGACCGCAGCTTTAATTAACCTTAACCAAAGATCCACATTCACGCTGGACTGGATGATGAGGTTTTTATTATTACAGTTTCTGCAAATGGATGAGTCACAACATTAGCTTTTCTGCTGGTTTTGATCTCTTTGATCTCATTGCAGTTCTCTCTGTCAAGACTGCCAACAAAAACATATCAAAGAGCTTAATATGTCATAAAAGCAAAGAATGTAACAACATCACCACTAAATTGTTTTTTAAACAAAAGGATTAAAGCAGCAAAGTGATACAATCCTTTCTGTACAATTTGATACTCAAAATGTCCAAACAAAATTGTTTTTTCCCCAGGTATTTAGGATCAAGTACCGGTATTGTCACACGCCACTGCTTGTCAATCTCGAGGTCTGTCTGGCTCATCTCTAAAGGCCGGGATGACTCTTAACACTGAAGAATAATGGCGACCATACAATGAAGGTGCTGTATCTGAGTCAGATCAGGAAGCTTCTCCTGCTATTGAAAAACATGAGGCAAGAGAATTGCTTGCCTCACTGCATCGGCAAGTCCTCAGCACAGGTATGCGTTACATACTGCTCCGTTTGAACAAACGCATCAACAGATGGTTATTTTTCAAATATGAAAAAAAGTTATTGAAAACAGAAAAAACACAGTATCACTTGACTTGCTGTTAGCTTACTAACGCTATCACAAATTCTATTCTTTCAGGCTATGGTATGCACCAAATCAGAACCACGGTCTTACTATTGCCCTTTGCTGTGAGGCAAGATAATTGAGTGCATCTCTCTGCATCTCCAGACAATTGTATTAATAATATTTGTACTATTATGTGAAAATCAGCGTATTTGAAAAATAAAATCCCAAAATGGTGAGAGCACTTCAACACTGAATAAATATAACCATTTAATATATTTCTTATCCTATATTTCCATGATGACAGGGGAGGCACAGCTTCATCTGCCTCCCCTGACTCCACGTGCTATCAAAATTTGACCCCAACATCCATCAAGGGTAGAAAGACCAGAAAGTCTCCAGATGCTATGTAAAAAAACATTTTGGTCCAAAGACAAATTGTAGGAGTTTGTTTTCAATAAATGTGAAAATAAAAGCTACTAATTTTATCAGCATCAAATCGTCAACTTACTATGTATGTCATGATTACCAATTTTAATCACCTGTGCCCGCTCATTTAGCGCCAGCCAGTGCTCTCTGTCCCTTTTTTAGCCCGGTCCTGTCGCTCTCCTTTTGTCAGTCCGTCTGCGAACCTCTGTTCATACAAGGCGAGCCTTTTTGACCCTGACTCCCGCCTGTCCCGTTTTTCCACCTGCCCGTTCCTGATCTCCCCCTTTGTCTCCGGCTACGACATGTTTTAATCCCGACCACGTCTGCTCTCCCGTCCCGGCTTACGACCAGTTTCTGTCCCCGATCACGTTTTTGCTCTCCTGTTTTTTCCGTCCCCTACACCGCCATCGGCCGCAACAGAAGATCGTGGGCGCAGCCCTTCCTCTTTCTTTCAATAAAATTTGTGGTAATCGTTACGCAATTAAGTCCTGATTCCGTTCTGGTCATGACAATACAACCAATCCTAACGATGTACATCAGTTTTCATCAATTGTGCATCGTGTGTTTTGTTTTTTTATTTTTTTTCCTTTAAATTAGAATCAGAATGGTCTTTATTGGCATTGAAAACGACATACTGTAGTTTTCATTGTTTGCAACGAGATAAGACTTGGCACTTCAGGATAAACATGTAATTGGGACAAAGAAAAAAAATGATAAAAACGTTGTCAGGATGGGTAAAAAATATTTACAAGGCAGTGCGTTGGGACTGGCTCAAATGCAACATTTACCACCAATCCTGCAAAAAAATGTGTCACATGACAACGGCTGCTGGAATTACAGTCCCAATGCACCTTGCAGGGATTTGTTCCAAACAAGTAATTTGCCTCATATTTTTCCCATTCCACCTGTGACAACGTGATGCGAGTTGCTTTTATTTGCTTGTCTCGTTTGCGCGATGATTCATATCTCCTGTCCAGTCTAATTGGCCTCTTTTATTAATACCAGCAGCGTGCCTCCCCTTTGCACCCAATAAGGCCCTTATATTGCCTACTTAATACCACCTCGCCCAAAGGGAGCTACAATAAATCTCCCTTTAACCACTCTGTTTTTCTTTTTCCGCCCACCCTCGGCAAAAAAGTGTCCTCGGGGCGAGGAGGAGACCGTGTCACGGCGCTGATTGTGCGTGGCGCGGTGCTTAGGAGCAGCTGCCGTCGCTACAGACAAGGCCTTGTCAAATTAGAGACTGACAAGCTGCTCCTCCAGATGCCCGCCAGTGATCCATGTCGACCGCAGCCAGCAGGCTCTGTCGCCTGCGGGGCCCCGCAATTAGGAGCCATGTCAGGAGCCGGGACCTACGCGACGCGGGCCGGAGCTAGCACAACGAGCGTACATGCTGTTACAGCTCGGTTGCTGTGTCAGTTTTAACGACCATACAAAAGAAATTGTACCAGGACGCCAAGCCTGAAAGGATCTGAGATGTCTGCGATTATGGATTCTAGAGTCAAGTCAAGTCAAGTCACATTTATTTGTATAGCCCTTAATCACAAGATGTCTCAAAAGACTGCACAGCTTACAATTATACCATCGCCTGATTTTAAACCAACATGCGGGCAAGAAAAAACGTAAAACCTCAGCATAAGGAAAAAAGAAACCTTGAGAAAGGGCCTCACAAGTGGTAATCCCCCTTCCAGGATGACAAGAGTGCAATAGATTTAGCACTGGATAACAGTACACAATAAAAGAAAACAATGGGTAACATGTTGAAATTTGTCCACAAAGTGCATGAAGCAACGACGCCTCAAGCCTGTAAAATAGAGACAATTTTGGAGTAATTTGATGAAATACGCTGTAAATCTGAATCCCACAATTTCCGGAACACAGCCCTAAAACTTTGTTTTAACTAGCTCCACAACGTTTTTAAGGAATATCAATGTTGAGTTCTAAAGACAGAGAGATCTCTTTCCTTAAAATTAACATTCCGCAAGACTTCAACGAGTGAAACAAGCTGGACCGGAGTTTCTGTTGAGGTATTATTATAATAAAACAAATAAAACAAATAAAATACTATGTTCTGGGCCGTTGAAATACAGAACAAGCTGTTTGTGAGTGTAACAAGTGTGTCGACAGCATGGTTGACCATAGTATCTACACCAGAGAGAGAGAAAGAGGCTGTCTCTAAGAAGAACGAAATTTGAGGAAAGGCCCCTTGACAAAAACCAGGACAAGTCTCGAGGCACTTCTGAATAGCAATCTAGATATCAATTGAAACAGAAGTAAATACCTTAATATATGGATAACCATAAGGTGGGTTTATTACAATTAAATGAATAAGACACTTAAAATGATAACGTGATGATTAGAATAATCAACGGAAAGTAGTAGAAAGCTCAATCCGTACGCAGTGATATATTTCAATATCCGAACAATAGTTTAAAAAAAATCCTTTCACCAAAACATAGAGGAAATCAGCTATTTTAAATGAATAGATAATGGACAATTTTGTTTGTGAGAGTTTATCTTTTTCCACAACATGATCGTGCTGATAGTGACACTAATTCGTGACAATTTGTTACAATTAACTGGCAAAACAAGTTCAACAAAGCAGCCCAAGACCACCATACTGCGACCACCATGCTTTACTGTTGTCATCATGTTTTGTTTTTTTTGTCAAATGCGGTGCCATTTTTCCCAGATGTAACAGGCTGCACAACTTCCACGAAGTTCAATATGTGAGTCCACAGAATGTTTCCCTTGACGTTAGTCAAGATGCTTTCTGGAAAATGTGAGACGACTCTTTGTGTTTTTGTGACAGAAGTTTGCCTGGGAACTCTCCCATGGCCTGTGTCTTTCCCATAGTGGAGTCATGAACACTAAACTTAACCTTGGATGTTTTTCAAAGTTCGTTTGTAACCACCTTGATGAGCCGTCTTCACGCCTTTAGAGTAATCTTAGTTGGTTGACCACACCTTGGAAGGTTTGCCACTGTTCCCAATTTCCTCCATTTGTGGATATTGGCGCTGACAGTGGTTCGCTCGACCCTTACAGCCTTGGAAATGGCTATTTAACCTATTATGAAGTGATAGACTCCAATCATGTTTTTTTTTTATTTCTTCTGAAATGTCTCGGTATTGTGGCAGATCACTTGTGTTCTTGAGATTGTGTAGCCTACTTGACTTTTTCAATTTAAGTGATTTCGTGATTCAACAGAGGGGGTGGCAATCAATTTTTGTTGTGGCCTGTGGGATTGAACTCAGCTTTCTCAAAACGGTGGCTAGTCACAATTACTTTGTGATTTACTTTTTTACATAAGGTCAAATAGGCCTAGTTTTTTTGCACCTTAATACATGGGTTACGCTTTTCAAAACTGTGTTTTGTATTTCCTTGAGTTGTCTCTGTGTGATGTTAAAAACGGGTTGATGATCTGAAACCTTTGTAAGTAATAAATATGCAAAAAAAGGACAGAATTCAGAAAGGGAGCAAATACTTGACAGTACATTCTTGACCCAAGATGTTCTGTTGTTTTTGCCCCAACAGTTTTTATAGTGTGGCAGCCATCTCAGGGTAATAATTCAAAGAGTGATTTTGTCCAGTTTCCACAAAATGTGACCCATTTCTGTCCCAGCAGAATATTTTTGGCCCGGCCAGAAAATAAGTCAAAAAGTGTCTCCAGCGCTGTCACAACTCTGACAGCTCACAGACAGATCGCTCACCAAGCCCCTTTTGTACGCCATGTCACAGCTAGCAGCTGGTGGTGGCATTCCGGGCCCTCGGACGCCGGCCTTTGACCCCAGGCGAGGGGCCGGAGGGGGTCGAGCGCTCTCCGGACAGGGCGGTCGCGATGGCTCGGGTCAGCGGGGGCCCGGTTTCCAGCAAGGGAAAAAAGGCAGACAAAAAGCCCCAGAAACTGGCCATGCCAGTGGGATCATTAGTTGGAACGTTTGTTTAACTAATTAGCAAGCTGGGCAAGCCCGGGGAGGCTTGTATGGACAACGCAGACATCATACATAAAGGTACAGACATCCCTCGGGGAATAGAAAGAGAACTACTCAGTTTAATTTTATATTGATGGGCTGACAGTCAGATGTAATGCATAAAATAATGCATTTAGGCGAGATTAAAATTTATACGAATCTGTCCGAAGTTTATTTACAGTTATTGTTATTTTCTTATCCCCTCCTGATGACCCTTGATGCCAACCAAAGCAATGAACTATTCTTGTTTACACTCTTGTCATACCTGTAATCCTCAGCCAATTGCTTCCCTTATTAACAATTGCAACAATTAACAATTCCCATAATTAAGCCATGTTAAACCCTACAAACACAACGCAGCACCTATTCACTCACAGCAAGAGAGACTACGTAGAATAAAAAAATATATAATTTGTGTAAACAGGTTTATTCTATGCCCTGCAATTGGCTGGCAACCAGTTTAGGGTGTCCCCTGCCCACTGCCCGATGATTGCTGGGATGGGCTCCAGCACCCCCGCAACCCTACTGAGGATAAGCGGTGTAGCTAATGAGAGAGAGAGGTTTATTCTATTTACCTAATAAACAACGCAAAAAGTTATTTCAGCATCTTTCTCTGTTCTTTCCCCATTTGCAGGAAATTTACTGTCGCTTATTATGTGAAGCAGTGCAGGATTTGGCAGACCTAATGTGTTATACAGATTGTTTTATTATGTAACAGAAATATTCACAGTTTAGTTCAATTTACAACAAAGATAAAAGAGTATCAGTTTTGTATATGTACTTATCTCAGATGGCAGATTCTCTCACTGTCGTATTAGAGTGAGGAAGGCAGTGCAGTACGGTAAAATTTAGACGATAAGACTTTTTCTCAAGCTTCCAATCCTGCCGCTTATGCAACAATGCGGCTAATTAGTGTATTTTTTGTGACGGCCGACAGGGGCACCCGAGAAGTAAAGGTAAGAGCGAGACACGTGAATAATATCTGTCCAGGAAGACGCAAGTTGAATGTAACTTATTGCTTTTTGCATTAATAAAACTAGCATGAGCAGACCCTCATTATGGAAAAGGTGTCAATCGAAAGAGGAGCGCTAACAGACTACTTACGAACATTCGAGTTACGAAAAATGGTACATACAAACATTTTTTTGGGGAGGTTTATAAATATCCAGACATTGCTGAAAGTTAGATTTTGTATTGTGTGCACCTTTAGCCGAGTAGAGGACAGTGCTGTAATGCTTCTTTCCGCCGCGTGGCGCTGTGAGAGGTCACCCAGCATCCACCCCGAAGAAGAAATGCAGCTTCTACTTCCTGGTTTGTGTGTATACACACTGCACTGTGTCTCTAGCACGCTAAAAACGTCGACGTTTTTATTATAATATCTCGGGCATCCATTCAATATGGTTGGTGTAAAGTGTAAAGAAGAGGCTAGACGTTTCTTTTGAAATGAAAGTAGAATACGAAAGATTGATGCGGTTGAGAAAATGGCCGGATCGTTTTTTTTTCGGCCACTTTTAAGTCGCCTAAATATTCCGAAAGTAAGTTAAACTTGACTTTATTTATCTTTATAGTCAAGTCATGTTTATTTGTGACGCCCTTAATCACAAGGAGTCTTAAAGAGCTTCACAGACCACAGAATGTCAACGCCTAATTTGTAGCTTAGTTTTTCAATACTATGCTTTATCATTCAGCCTGCTTTTTAACGTTATCAAGCATATTATCTTATTAAACGTTTATTTTTCACTTTACACCAACCATGATAAATGGATGCAGGAGATATTAAACAATAAAAATGTCAAAGTTCTTAGCGCGCTGGAGATAGTATGGACATAGTATAGACAGGATAGAATGTTTACACACCGGAAGCGGATTTCTTTTCTTCAAGGTGGATGCTGGGTGACCGCTCACAGCACCACCATACACTGGTAGCGACGGAAAGAAGCACCACAGTACAGTCCTGTACTCGGAAAAAGGTGCACACAATACAAAATATAACTTACAGCTATGTCCGGATATATTTCGACATCCCTAAATAAATGTTTGTATCTAATGTTTTTCATAAGTTGAATGGTCGGAAGTATGGGAGCATCTGTAATAGGGCATACACAATTTCAAATGATAAAAAAAACAAATCAAAAATGGTGAATACATATAACTTGAAAGGTATGTCTATTTTATCCTCTTTATATACCTTTAGCATTCATACATAGATAAACGTTTGTTGGCAATAAACATGTAAAGTTTCAACACAAGGACATGTTTTATGCTGTAATGTCATGAAGGGAAAATCGTCTTTTGTTCTATTTTAATATGTTTTTCTATTAGAAAAAAATAACACTTAAAATCATTGCTGAACTGTGTAGTGCAGACAAAAAAGAGTGCTAAAAAGCACAAGGAAGAATACAAACTACTGAAGCTCAAGATGGCCAAATCGCATAGTTTTTCTTCCAATTTTTCCCCATAGCTTTTCACAAGGGTTTTTTTTCAGCTGTGCATGAATTTTAGAAAGTTTGTGTAACAAACATCCAAACAAAACCAATACGGGATTTATCTCGGACTGTGTCTTTCACACAAAATACAGCAAGAACATGCACAGCTTCTGTCCATTCTGTAATAAAATAAATTGGTTAAGTGGGGTAATCGCTGCTATCCAACCACCTTTTTCTTTTCCACAGAAAATAGGCAAGCAAGTTTTATCGATTTATGACAGAAGGAGTCTATTTGGACCATACCTTTTACACAGAACCAAGTGAAGTGATGTATATGTGTACGTTTAGATATCCCCTTTATACTAAAAACACAGATGCAATACAGATACAAATGTATTACAGGAGATATATAATGATCACCCGCGGACTTTTCTACAAAATCCTGTAAAGAAAATGCATGGCAATATGTTCAGGAACACTGTTGAGGGTTCAAAGTAGCTTTTGGGGACACTGAAGTTCAAGAACAGAGCAAACAGCACATGCCAACAAAAAGGACGCCAGCAGAATGGAAGGTTTTGTTGTGGTGGGCGAGGCGGGGCGTTTAAGGTCCCGCGTTAAATATGGGAACCTTGAAGCAAGAGGGCAAAGAGGTCAAGAAAAGTCAACAGGAGAGCAGTCTTGATGACAGAAGGAATTTGATATCAAAAATAGATAAATCTCGCCGGCCGGGGCAGCCACACAATAGCCACAATGGAGGCGAGTGTTGGAGTCAACACACATTTGATGTGGGCCATTAAATACACCGCATTGACTTGTTAACATTTAACACAAAACGGTGAGGCGAGAAAGGATTGAAAAGGGGAGAAAAGAAAAAAGGGGTTCTGAGATGGAGTGGGCGGGGTAGTTGTGACATGCTAAAGCTAGACGGGTGAGTCACACACGCCTCCCAATTAAAGAACTAACAATACGATGCATTTTAATGCTCTTTATTTGCCAAGCATTTCTGCCTCTTTCACACAAAAAACTGTAAAATTATCCACATTCCTGTTGACATCCCATATTACCACAAAGACCCCGCAAAGTCAAAACGTAACCTTGCCACAAAGATCCAGGAAAATAACCTCAGATTGCCTCTTTCTCACTGAGAACCTGCATTATGATTACATATTGGCACTTGATGTTGCAGAACTATAAAAGATGGCCTTTCTGGCACATGGTTTGTGAAATGATAGGCCTATTATAAAACAAACGTCAGAGATTCTCCAAAGAAAAAAGTTATGAAATCGCAGCTTAATATTGCAATTTTTTAAAAACCAAAAAATGTACTTTTTTCAAACAGTGATCCTTTAGAATAATGAATTCCAGTCTCTCACACAATGTAAAACAGGGGTCTCAAACTCAATTGAGTTGGGGGCCGCTGAAGCTAGGGTCAAATGGGGTTTTCTACAAAATCAGCGCTGAATAAAACATTCAGCTGTTCTTAACGTGAACGTGTTTTATATTTGTCCACTAGATGTCGCTGCAATGTGTAGCGCAACCAAAAATTAGTTCAGACTAATAACTATGTAGAATAAAAGTGAGCAAAAAGCACTCTTTTTCTTCAAATTTTTACCTGGCCTTTCTCAAAGAAAGACAAAAAGAGGATAAAAATATCTTTTTAAAGGAATAAAAAATAGGGAAGAAGGAAAAGAAGGAAAAAAGGAAAATTGGAATAAAAAAGTAGGGAGAAAGAGGGCATAAAAAAGAAAATGGAAAAAAAGAAAAAGAAAAGGAATGCAAGATTAGAAAGGAATTAAATATACAAAAAGACAACAAAGAAAAAAAATCTCCCTTTTTTTCAATTTTTTCTTTTTCTCTTTATTTTTCTCTTTTTAATTTATCCCCTTTGTCTTATTTCTTATTCTTCGTAAATTGTTTTGTTTTTTCTTTTTTTGTCTTTTGTCTCTTCTTTTCAAAAGTTTTGGTAACTTTAGTCTCCATATTTTCTCTTCTTGTGTTTTGCTTTTAGCAATTATTTTCCTTGGCACGATAGAATACAGCGACATCTAGTGGAAAAATAATACACACTGTCTTTTTAACGTTCATATGAAGGCGGGGGCCTCAAACTATCATCCTGCGTGCCATTATTGGTCCCCAGGCCGCGGGTTTGAGACCCTCTAATGTAGCCTATAGCCAATTTTTTTTTTAAATGCCCCAAAAGACTACCCTCAATTTTGCACAAAACACTTTGTCGCTGTGAAATATAGCCTTATCTGCACAAAGATCCCACATTTGAGTTTCACACAGAGACACTGTCAAACTGAAGTCTCCACTCTTTTATGCTTAATATAAGTCACATTTTACGACAGAAATCCTGCAAAATTGTCATGGCTAAGACCTGTCCAAATTGTCCAAGGACGTTAACTCGTGTTACACATATATTGTTAAAACGTGACTATCTATTTTGTAGCTACTTATTTAAAAAAAAATGCAACACGACAACTGATACACTTGAGCTACCTAATCTGCATTTTTCTTTTCATTGGCAACTTTATTTGATTTCATAGGCAGCGTGGGGCTTGTTACTGGAAAAATGTGATAGGTTACAGTTACTGGAGTTACTTCAGTTAAATAGTAATTCAGTTACCCTCCCACTATCCTGATTACTGACACCAAAAAGTAGCATGTTACTCTAAAAGTAATTATCCAGTTACAAATTACTATATACAGTATACTCACATAAAAGCCGACCCCAAAAACTGCTTTAAAAGCCACATAATAAATGAAATAGAAGAAAACACGTACAAACACCTTTGGAAGCAGTGAACCCTTTTTACATTTCACACCTAATACAAACTTGAAAACTAATTCTGAGCTGAGATACTTCTATCCATTTTGTCTTTGGTCTTCAAACCACATGAAGATCTCCTTCTCCATTTCTGGGTACTGTCCAAGATGTTTTCTTTTTTCAGCTATGCATGGTGGATTTCAAAAATATTTTTACGAATAAAAAGACCATAATTCAATACCTTTATTCTATAAATTCTGTGGTCACGTTAATTTGTTGTTCCTGTGTAAGCCACGCCCACCTACCTATGTGCTGCCTACTAATGTGACAAAATACCAAATGTGTGCTTATAAACTGACTCCCAATTTCCCGTATTTTATATTGTAGTTGTAAATTTGGCTTGGGTGCGGGTATATATAGTAGGGAGAATATCTACATAAAGAGAAATTCAGCATCTTCATAATATAAACGGTGCCCCCATAACTGTATTCAGTTGTATTTTGTTGGTAAATATAAACACCCTTCAGGTACCATTATTACTGCAACGAGGGGTGTACGTGACAACATTGAAGCAATTATACTCAACATTCAAAGGACACTATAATTAATATTCTGCATTTGTAAATAAGTGCAGTAATGCAGCAAGTAGTAACAATTGTAGAGTTACAAAATATTATATTCGTAACCAGTGAAAGTTCTCCTTACAGTGAAAAGTAGTTGCATTCAGGGAAGGCGTTTCCTTTGTTACGTGCTGGTCCCATCACAGTCCGGAGGCATACATAACGTAGCATCTTGAGAGTGTCCTCACCAGGCACTGAGAACTCTCCATGACCTTCAACCCGGGCCCCCCCACGGCAACTGCCCGCTGTGCTCCCACCCCTCCTCGCCAGTCGCACACTAGTCTGAATTCCATAACTCTCTGGGGTGGAGAAAAAAAATTGTCCTTTTTGACAATTTAATAGCGCAAACCAATCACGCATCTGACACAGGCCATTGTTCTGGTGGCGGACTCACAAAGAGTTTCTCGTGGACGAATCGGTCGGGGACGGCCTTCCATTTCCACATGGAGTGCACAATAAAGGCATTGTGCGTAGCCGCTTCGTGGCGATGTTTGGCGAGCCACCCAAAATTCAGCATATCAAATGCAATGCATCTTGAGTCTAGGATGAAAAAGGGGTCGCACTAAAACCACTCAAGGACAAGGCAATTTATGGCCTTAAAATTGCATGTCTGATTTGCAAAAAGTAACATAAAATATGTTTCTCATTAAAATTGTAAAACAGCAAATAACAATAGTATTCGTTATTTTAAGATCTATCTATCTGCCCTGGTCATATCCCTCGAGAGGGGTGACCGACCGCAAGGCAAACACATACACAAAAACAAAGAAACAAAAAAAGGAAAAAGTAGCAAACAACACGAAAAATTTGACCGGGGCCAACCCAAATGCCCCAACACCTAAACAAGTTAACCACTTCAGCACTCAAGTTGGTCATGCTTTCGTCCCTCCAGATGGAACGGGACACAAGAAATCGGCCATGTCACTCGGGTTAGGTTTGACACAACAGCTTTTACTGGTTTACCCCTGCCGCATCATACAGGTGCCCTGTCCATCCCTTAGAACGCATCCAAACATCCCACTATCCTTTCACAACACCTCTCCACTCATTCCTATCACCAACAATAGCTCTAGCTTTCACTAAATTTAGACCTCTTTCCTGCAGTGCACTCATAACACTATCCATCCACGTCAATCGCGGCCTTCCTCTTGGTCTCCTTCCATTTACTTCTGTTCTGTAGATCCTCTTCAACATTCGCTCCTCATCCATCCTCTCCATGTGTCCAAACCAATTGAGTACTTTCTCATCCACACACTTGCTTAATTCCACTACTACTCCAGTTCTGTCTATCAAAATTTCATTTCTCTATCCAATTTTGTCACTCCTAACATACTCCTCAAACACTTCATCTCAAAAACATTTAATTTCCTTTTCAAATCTGCGTTCAGGCTCCAAGTCCAGGCACCATACAACACAGTCGGCACAATCCCACTCTCATACAGTCCTCTCTTTACATCCATACTCATACTCTTGTATGAGTATGGATGTTCAGTATATTTTAAGATAAAAAAATCTAAATTTTATCCCGGAAGTTCCATTCATTATCGCTGAATAATATCGCAGAACATTGTTTGGAACGGGAGTCGAACCTGGATCGCAGTGGTGAAGGTGTCAACACAAAACAAAGATCATTAATAAACTATAGAATAGAAGTGTGTTTTAAGCCAATACAGTTCCACTGAGGTTGTAGATTGAATCTCAGGGGGCAGAGCATTCCACAGCACCAGGGCCTGAATGGAAAACCTCTCGAACCTGAGGAACTCTTCTTGGCTCTTGGGATCACTTGTAGGGGGGTGACCTCATGTGCGGTCCCTTCTTAAGGTTTCTTTATTTTCCTCATGCTGAGGTTTTGAGTGTTTCCTTGCCCTCGTGTAGGTTTTAGATCAGGGGATGGTGTAATCATAGCCTGTGGTCTGTGCAGCCCTTTGAGACTCCTTGTGATTAAGGGTTATAAAAAATAACATGACTTTACTAGGCTTGACATTCAAAAGGCAAATACATATAGAGATGTTCCCGCCACTTTGTGTTATTTCACTTTTTTTATTTTATTTTCTTAATCATTTACTTCCGCTCGGGTTGTTTTTGTTTTCTTTGTTGTTGCCTGAGTGCTTGCCCATCTCATTTAAAACGAAAGTCAAGTCATTAAGTTTCTTCAATACATTTTACTGCTAACCTTGTTTCACTGAAGAAAATGTATTTTCTTTTTTTCTTGCTCATGTTTTTCGAATGTAATGTATTTGTTTTTGAAGTAACCATTTTTTAAGGAAATATTAAGAAGGATGATCAAAAACGCTACACATTTGAAGTTTGATTTTTAAGTATATTAAAAATGGGTCAAATAATTATTTTGGGTCAGAACTTTACTTTTAAAATAATACTCTTATAAGAAAAAATACTTTAAGTGAGCTATCTGAAATGGTGGTGGTTACTGTGTTTTTCAGCCACTTACTGAACAATCAAGAATTCCAGTGTCCTGTGAATGTGATGCCGTCAGAGTGCGACAATGCTGAATTTCTCCTCATGGAGATATTCTCCCTACGATGTATGAACTTTCATCCATTCGGAATTTAAAACTATGAAATAGTGAAATCAGGGGGTAAGCTTGGATGCACAATTATGGCTGTGTGTCACCAGTAGGGAACGGTAGTGGGCATATACAACAAACCAACTCAAAGAGTGCTACATTTTGTTCTTTTAATGTCAAATTATTTTTGCAATTCATCCCTGCCTGCGGAAACAAAAAACGTCTTGGACATTACACAGGAATGTAGTCGACTGGAATCGAGTGGTTTAAAGACAAAAATGCATCTGGAATGTCTCAAAAGTGTTGGGTTGCAAACTCACTCAAGATTGCACAACCCAAGAAATTTCAAGGATTCACCAATTCGACGGGTTAGTGTACACATTTTCTTCCATTTCTTTTATAATGAAGCTATTATAAGGAATAACACAATTACTGTTTTAATTAAATAACAAGTAACCGTAACTAATTACTTTTTTTCAGTGAGGCGCTCAACACTGATTATATGACCGTTTATTTTCGCTTGTATTTTAATGGATGTTTTTTACCACAAGGGGGCACTGTAAAATACACAATTACCCTGAACGTCACATGACTGAACTCAGAAAACTGGTGAGCCCTTTTACTCAATTATTCACACCCTAATAACAGTGGTTACCTCTACTTACAAATTTAATTTGTAACTTGAAACATTTGTAAGTAGAGACCTTTTGAATGTAAATGTTCTAGTCCGTTCCAAGACCTGCAAAACTATAATTTTTAATAAAGCATAAAAGAGCATCAGAACAAGAAACAAATACATATTAAGAATAGATTACCGTACAATAAACATAAAACGTGAGGCACATAATGTTTGGAAAAAAAAAAGAATAAAGGAAACTATTAATTTGTTTACTGTCCTCAGCAGTATTTTTGCCTAGTGACGAGCATGCTGGGATTAATGCATACATACCTTAATGAATTTTCGAATTTGTATCTAGATGCAACATTTTCTTGTTCAGGTACTTTGTAACTTGAATCTTTTGTAAGTAAAGACATTTGTAAATAGAGGTACCACTGTACACATTTTTTGTTTCTCCCGAGTTTGTTTTAAAGAAACTTCTGTCTCATGATGATGTCAGCATTTTTTCTGTCCTCTGATTGGTTGGCTGGTGCAAAACAGGTTTGATTAACAAAAAGAGTCAGTATTATGTTTACATTGACAGAATCCTAGTTAAAAAACATTGAGTCTTTATTGTTTTTTGTTCTTGTCGGGTTTTCAATATATATTGAAATTGCTTGTATTTATCGAACAAAATGCATACCTGTCAACCTCCACGGCTCCATGCCCTTACAAGATGTCGTATTTTCCCTTACAAAATACAAAATAATCTTACACCATATTTTTTTCACAAACGTGTTTATTTATGTAGTGTTATATTCTACATGTGTTTCGTTACATCGTATATATTGTTAATAAACATTTTGTTGTGAGATACTGAGTTGCTCGACATGAATGAGGTTTATTACGAAAAATGTTAAAAAATTAAGTAGCTTGAACGTTCACTGTAGAAGGAAAAAATACATGCAAATATAGGTAGAATAATACATTTTCTTATTCAAATTATTAATTCATTTTCTGCATTAAATTATTGTTGGTAATATACTGATTAAAGGATAACCACAAACCTGTCTTTTTTCATTTTCTCCTCTTATACTTCCTGTTTTTCTTAACTTCTTTATACAACATAATAATTCGTATTATAATGCATCAAAGCAAGTGAGCCGTTTGAGAGCCAGCTCTCCTTAATGAGTTGAGCCGAAAAAGCCAATTCTCTAATAAGAGACGGACTTCCTTTCACTACACAACTCAAACTCGTTTGACTTGATTGATTTGCCGTTTCGTGATAGTCGGTGTATACCGGATGGCACCCATAATTGACAAATTTGCGTTTTTCTGTACAGATTTTCTTGTACGTCGTACACGTCTTAAAATGCATAATAAACGTACTTTGTACGGCAAAAATGTACAGGTTGACAGGTAAAAAAATGTGTGGTTGAAAAGGAGAAGAAATTGTGGTTTCAAGAAGGAAAAAAAACTCCTCGGGTGCGGTGATTTTAACCACCCCCTCAAGTTATGAATTTGTTTCCGAATCAATTTAGCCGTGCAGGCATTTTCCCCAAACATCCACCAACAAGCGAAATGGATCTTCTGGGACCTCACCTCGGAGTGCGCCTCAATAACAGAGACATCAAACTCTGCGTATAATTTTTAATATATATGCAATAAATGTTCAATTTGTTTCCCAGGGAAGGAAGGCAAATAATAATGGCGAATTTTTGCAGCACATCCATTACACACAAACAATGTGTGCTTGCGCGCACGCGCGAGTGTAAGTGATTAATTCGCCTTTTGATTGTGTTGGAGGACGCAATAAAAGCCGCTTGACTTTGCGGCACTTTTGACCGCTTTAGTGCAGAGCAAATATTTTTGCATGATTTCTGTTTTGAAGTCTTTTGTTCTGTTTTCCAGCTGGGACGGACACATTTCCATACAGATCACCCAAATAATGAATGACGTCTTATTCGAGGTGTCAGCGTTGGTGTGCACGTGGAGAACTGTTGATGTGACGTGTATTTATTTATGATCACAATTACATAAATGCCAACCGTTTTATTTTATAAAGCAGTACATTTTAATATGCCCCCTATTTTACCCGTAAAACACAATATTTCTTACGAATATTCAAAAAATAAAATAAAGATAAAACGTAGGTTTGTTTAAAACCGGAAGTGGCTAACTTTTACAAGACAGAAATCCAAAGTGGTCTCCCTTCAAAATAAAGCAACCATAGACTAAAATACTAGTTCCAAGATTTTTCTTTATTGTTTAAATTGGATTTTGGTTTATTTTTAATTATTATTAGGCTTTTTAGGGGATGGGGGGGGTAGTCTTACAGGTAAAGTAGTAGTGTTATTAAGTATGCAATTACTTTTGCGCGTGTCATGATTGCCAAAATGAAGACACCTGGGGCAATCGTTTGGCGCACAGGAGCGCGCTCTCTGATTGGCTGGCACTCTCCTCTTAAGCTGTCAGCGTCCATAGGAGAGTGTCAGACCGTACTTATGTCTCCCTGTGTGTTTTGCCAAATTCCAGTACCAAAGACCTTTCCTGTATGATTCCTGCCTGCCTTCGGTGTCGACCTGTTTTTACCCCACGCTTACGACCTGCTCTCCTGCCCTGGCCATCGACCTGCCGGCTAAGCCGTATCGATTCTGCCTACCTGTCACAGAAATGCCATTCCGTCCAACCCTGCTAGCGACCGGCAATCATCGGCTTCCTAAGCAAGCTCTGTCAGCTCGATCCAATAATGATTCCTTTAAAACGCAATTGGGTCCAAGAATCTCATTCTGGTTCCTGACAGTGCGATTTCAAGAAGAGATATATATATATATATATATATATATATATATATATACATACATGTCTATATATACGAGCACATTGTCTGTCCCTGTGTGTCCTGTGACTGGCTGGCAACCAGTTCAGGGTGTCCACTGCCCGAAGATAGCTGGGATGGGCTCCAGCACCGCTGCGACCCGACTGAGGATAAGCGGTGCAAATAATGGATTTATGGATGGGCTTTTGTTAAATATGATGAAGCAAAGAGTCGCATTCTTATCGGCCAAGAGCTGCATGCGGCTCTAGAGCCGCGTGTTTGCCACCCCTGCAATAGACACAGTTTTAATAGAAATATTTGTATTTGTTTTTTATGCTGTTTATATATATATATATTATTGGGCTGGAGAGGGATGGGTGACACCAGGCTAACTTGCCCAGGAAACGCCAATCGGAAATGGTTCCCCGACGATGCATGTGCTTAAGGGATCCACCCACCCTCACTTTGTTTATCAGAGGTCAATTTGAATCCTGTCCCGATCTTCCATCCCTGATTAATCAAATGGCGTTTTTTTTTATTTTACAATTTACTCAATCGTTGCTGTTTTGGCCTCTTGTCTTACCTTTACAAGCCGCACCCTCCAAAAACATGTTTAATTAATTTCTCTATGTGGGTCTGAAATCAAATCCATTTAAAGAAGGCGGGAGTACTATCAATGACTGATAACCGACTTCAGCCAATCAATCGTTTCCAAACCATTACGTCACCTATGCGCTAGTGAATACAGAAGCTTAACGAGCAAAATAGGAATAATAATTTAAAGCTTCTCCGAGTAAAGCAAATATGGCAGAAGTGAACGATTTTTTGCACCTCACAACAGCCGCCTCAAACACATTCATCTTTTTTGAAAGGGGATACAGTTGGAACCTCAGTGCGCAAACTGCGACACTATTTGTGACTTTGCACGGAGTAGTGATGTTATTCATGGGCTGCCAACGTATTGAGTGGGGCAGCGGTAGGCAACAAGCGGCTCTGGCGCTGCAAGCGGCCCTTTGGCCCTCCCCAGTAGCTCCCTGGCGGTTTTCTCAAATGTTTGATAATGGAAAATGATACAAACATTCTTAATGTTTTCCAATGAGTATATGAATATATTCTATAGATATACAGCACGTGTTGCCTTCCTTAGAAGGCTTATATAAAGTTTTTAATTATTTGCGGCTCATAACATTTGTTTATTTTTCCGTCCAGCATGGCTCTTTCAATACTCTGGGTTGCCAACCCCAGACTAGGTCTAGCACAAAGAATTGTAATCTCTAAAATCGAAACCATACCAACAATTCGGAAATTGGAATCCACTGATGAAGTTTGGCCAAATGATACAAAATGGAAATATTTCCATTTTTGCTTACAACCCTCCTCTTTTTAACCACTAATTCAAAACGCGCACTCACACGCACACACTGTATTAATAAAACAGCTTTTTACTTCTGCCCAAAAAACTTCCTTGTTGCCACGTATAAACATTAACAAGTGTTCTTTAACAAAATAGGTTATTTTTAGATATTGAGCCCAAAGATGTTTTTACTTTAATTTTTATACATCAGCGCGTTCCATCGTTCGAATTATCTAGAAGGCGATTTGACACATTTTTGCACTACAATAAATACATTTTTTTAAAATAAAATCCCCCAACCCATACCGGGAAAAAGGACACATTGTGTTTAGATCAAAACTTATTTTTCCTCCATTTTGACATTGTATTTGTGCGCGTGTGGAATTGAGTGTGCATTTGCGTGCGTTGTTTAGTTTATAAAAAAAACAGTGAAACCAGACGTTTCTAATACTTAAACTATTTTCCCAAGTACACAATAATAAACAGCAATCTCTTTAAACATCACTGTAAGTAAAAATGCAGTTTCGATTTTGTTTTGTAGCAATACTAGCTTGGCCCGAATGATAGAGGTATATTTGTCTATTGCAATGAGGAATTGATTAAAAATACGCGTTTTATATAAACGAAAATCTTGCTTACTGCTTTCTCAAGGAAAATGAGGATTTATGAAATGTCGTTTTGTTTTGATTATTATTTTTTGCATGGATGGAATGAAAATGAAAAGGAGAATATGCAAATAGTGAAAAGGGTCAAAGGGGAGTAAATCCTCTATATTCAAGAAACATGCTCTCCCTTTTAAACGCATACATTCGTTAAAAAACGCTTTGTTCCTCTTACCCAGGAGTGTTAGTGCATGCGCCAACATAGAAATCAGGCGCTTTTGATCCTTTAATATTTTTGTGAAAGAAATTATTTCTGCACATTCATCCCCTAAGTGCGCTGTTTAATGGCGGTACGGAAAATAAGATCGATTTATGCAAAATAGTTGATAATTGCATTCATTGCGTGGTGATCCTCTTATGCGGAACATTCAGCGTGTCCTCTTTTTTTCCTCGCTTGTCCGAGCATGAATTCCATTTGTTTCGACTCCAATGGCAACACAAAGCGCCCGTGCAAAATGAAAACCTCTTCTTTACATCTTTTCTTAACGCTTTAGTCCGTGTCACTTTGATTTTTCTTCTTTTTCGTTTTCTTTTTTTGCTCTCTGTCTGGAATGGTTTAAGATGAAGGAGGGAATTGGAGACACAACAATCAGATATGAGCTATCTGCAGACAGGCTATTTTTATTATTATTATAATTACTATTGTTGTTCTTATTATTATTGTAATTGTTATTATTACTGTTTTATCAATAATGTCGTTGTTATTATTACTATTTGTACAATTGTGAATTTCCCTGCGGGGATGAATAAAGTATCTATCTATCTATCTATCTATCTATTCAGTAGTGTTGTGGTTGTAATTGTTAACAATATTCTTGAAAAATACAATGTTGGCAAATTGTATAATTTTATGCCTTACAAAGTTAACAAGAATATTGAATAATATATTTAGAATTCATAACTAAGATGATGTGCTCAAAAAAACTGTTTTTTCCCTTTGTTTCGATGTTTTTCTTATCTTACACACACTTTTCGTTACACGTGTGATTTAAAAAAACTCAAACAAAAAATAACAGTTCTATTTTCCTAGAATATAAAAATCATTGTACATTTTTATGCAATTAACTGAAAGAATGTTATTCATGGATATGACCGGTTCTTTTAGTCTGAAGTAAATAAATAAATCAATAAAATGTTAAAAAGGAAATTCTTAGATACACTTTTCGTTACATGTGTAATTACAAAAACGAAAAATCCATAGTTTTAAATTCAGAAAATAAATCAAACGAAACAAATAATTTCTCAATATTTATTAATACCGAAACACATTGTTCATTTTTTTCTAGTTCATTAAAAAAGAATAATTCATGGAATTGATCCTTTATTTTGTGAAAAAGTATATTGTTAGGTACATTCAAGCTGAATTACTTATAGGGCCTACAATAATTCACAATAAACATATCTATAATTCCAACCTACTAACATATAGGTCAAAATAAATCATATTTTCTAAATGATTTGCCAAATTGTGCTCGTAACAAAGCTACAAAATACCTTGAATCTTTTAGTTGATCGGGTAAAAAAAAGCAAATACACATGTCAAATACAAATAATAAAATAACATTTACAATAAAAAATATATTTGTTTTTTCATGTTAAATATTAGACTTTACTTTCAAAGCAACCAATGCAGCATTTTACCTTGGTAAAACAGATCATATTTTCTTTCATAACCCATCGTCCGTCAAGCTTAATGTCCCTGGGGATTAATTAAAACGAATGATCTATATGCCCCATTCATTTTGCTGACACGCTTAAAGTCAACGCACGGGATAGGTTTTAAAAGGGAAAATGCGTGCATGCAATATATGAAATCTTACCTATAAACGCAGTGCAGTGTGTGTCCTGTTCCTCTGCGCCATCACTTGGCTAAAAGCTAGCAGCAATAGCACAAAAACATAAAGCATGCAGCCACTTTCCCTTCGCATCATTCCCTTTAGCAAGTGCAAACTTTGTGTCCTCCTGCAAACCATTTTATACATGATGAGCCACCAGTAATGGGATTATTAAACAAAAAAACGTTTCAGGCGCTGGCGTTAACCTTTTTTAATGCCTAATTAGGTTTTGCAAAGAAATAATTAGATTCTACAGTGCTTACACACGCTGCCTATATTTTCAATTGGCGTGTGAGCGAGAAAGACAACACTCTTGCCAGTGAATGTAACATCAAAGTTGTTAGAGTCTAGTGGAAAGTTTAAAAACAAGTCGAAAAGGAATAAAGTCTTAAAGCTAAATTGTCTTTGCGACGCGTTTGCTCAGGCTTGGTTTTCTGTCAGACAGCGTCCTCTAGTGTCAAATCGAAGCAAACCAGTATACATGAATATAAATCGGGACGAGTTCAGCCAAACTATCCACACATTCACCCAAATATACATTTCAATCGTAAAAGTTCTATAAGTTTTGACTCGTTTATGGTTGAGTGAAGAGAGGTAGAGGCTGGTCCTTCGTTACGCATGAAGCGAATGCGCAAAAGTGCCTGGCTGTGTCATTCAGGTGTCATGGATGGGGGATAGTCGCCCTCCCGTGGTCAGGATTGGTATTTTTTAATCACACTAACCTACTTGCGTTTTCTAAATTTTGTCAGTGATTTAGTTTGAATTTTTTAGTTTGATGAACACTCAGTGTCCAAGGAATTTATAATATACTTAAGAATCTACCCCTTTTCTTGATTTAAACACGTCATTATTTTTGTTTTATTTCCTTTTGTCTGTATTTCTACACCACCTTCATTTTATTTTTTTACTTTTCCATGCCAATCTTGTTTTTATTTGCAATATTTGATGTAAAAAATCATCCAAAAGCAAAATAAATAAATAATAAAAACAGAAAAATCTTGTGTTTCCTTTTCATCCGCCATTGTTTACAAATGCATGTGTATAAATTTGAAGTGAGAAGCTAGAAACCACACACACAAATCATTCTTAAAATTACACACAAATATGAAAAAAACGTACTCGAATTTACAACGAGACATAATTGTTGTGTATGTAGTAGGATTGTAATAGATTTTAAGACGGACACGGACCATACGAGACAGACTGTTTACTCCACTCTTCATCGGTAGATCAAGCACAAGTTCAAGGCTGCACCGCAGGAAGGGGAGTGTATTACACAATACCACATATTCCCCTTTTGTTATAATAGGACACAAACAGTAGCATAAGAATTCTACTCCATTATTGGCAACTAGAAATAACAAATAGAGTAGCATTAATCTGAAATAAGCAATAACTCTTTGGTAAGTATGAGCTTATAGAAAACATACACTTCAATATTCATTACCAGATTAGAGGTAAATATTTATCAAAGGTAAGCAATATTGTAAGAAATTACACTGTCAATATTGGTAAGCAATAAGTGTGTAAACCTTGTAAACGTAAGCAGACTGTATGAGGATCACAATCATAAACAAACATGACAATTTTTAAAACAATGAACATTCATGTCCTCTCTTTTTTTTTGAACATCACATTTTTTCTGTATCTTTTTTTTTTTTTTAAAGTCACGTAATCTTGAAGCCATGCAGGAGCATGTCGTATTCTCAGTGCACTCGGAGAGGGATGTGGTGAGGGCACAGTTCCACTCTCCTGTAAACGATGGAGAACGGCGTTCAATCTGGCATCATGAATTTCAGGCGTATCCCCACTGACAATGATGTCGTCCAAATATCACTGCATACCCTTTTGACCAGCCAGGATCTGAGACATCATGCGTTGGAAGGCACTGGGTGCTGAGGCCAGGCCGTAAGGCACTCATGTGAAACGAAACAGTCCATCTTGCGTTATAAACGCTGTAAGATCTCTACTGCTTGGATGTAGCTGCACTTGGTGGTATGCATTTTGTAGGTCAATCGTGGAAAACATTGTAGCTCCACGGAGCTCAGTGAACACCTCCTCAATGTGTGGCAGCGGGTGACTGTCGATCACCACAGCCTTGTTTAGTTCACGTAGGTCCACACACACACGAAGGTCACCTGTTTTCTTGCTCACGACCACCAGAGGCGACACCCAGGCAGACGCGTCCACTCTCTCGATGATGCCATCAGTTTCCAGTTTCGTCAGCTCCTCCGACACCTCGTCACGCACGGCATATGGGAGTCTGCATAGCTTTTGCTGGACTGGAGGCACGTCTGCACGCACTTTAACTTTGTGTATAAAACCTTTCGCAACGCCTAAAGCATTTGTAGTGTTAACAGTGGGACTCATCTCCGATGCAGCAGGTGTTGCAATCTGCCCATCTTGTATGTGAAGGCGAAGTGCAGTAAACAGGTCCATTCCCAGTAGTGTGTACCGTCAGGAACTATGTAGAAGTCAGTATGTGCACTCTGGTTGCAGTATGTAGCAGTAAGTTGAAGACAGCCCAACACTGGAATTGGCTTCTTCATGTAGGTGACCAGGCGTACAGTAGGCTTTGAGAGAGGCACGTGCATGAATGAATGTCTGTGAATGCTCTCTGGCAGAATTGAGACTGCTGAACCAGTGTCCACAAGCAGGTCAGTAGTAAGTGACTGTTCATCATTCGCATGGAGAGCAACTGTACACGTAAGGCGCTTTGAGACTGCAGCTGTAGGGGCTACATGACACACAGTAAGGTCTGGGACAGTAACTTCTCTCACTGATCGCGTCAGGACTGCGCTGCGGCACACTTTACCAAAATGTCCAATTTTTCCACATTGGTTGCATTTTACAATTTTAGCAGGGCATTTGGGGTCATTTGCTAGATGACAGTTGGAGCCACAATGGAAGCAGGTTTTGTGTTGAGAAAAGCGCTGTGTATGTGTGTTGCTCCGATGCCTTTTATTCACAGCGTGAGCTCTCGGTTGCATGAGCTTCACAGGGGCGTCGGGCACATGCACAGGAGCAATAGCCTACGCTTCTGCCATATCGGATTCGATTTGTGTAGCAATAGTGATCGCTTTGTCTAGTTTTAAGTCCATTTCCAACATCAAGCGTTCTCTGATCCTCGAAGAGGACGTCTTCTCAATGAATTGATCCATAATCATACCATCTTCAAACGTGCCAAAGTCACAGTTAGTAACTAAGTCCCTCAATGCGGCAATGAACTGAACAGTGGTCTCGCCAGGTCTCTGAGCACGCTGACGGAACTTGCTCCGCTCAGCCACGACATTCACCTTCGGTACAAATAAAGTTTTAAGCGCATCACAGGCGGATTTGTAAGAAGTGCCAGTGTCGGGAAGGGAAAGAAAAATTCTCTGCCCTTCTGAGCCTAAACAATGCAGCAGTAGTGCGCGTTTTCGTTTGTCCGGCATGTCGTTTGCAGTCAATGCTAGCAGGTAATTTTCAAAAATCTGAATCCACGTGGTGTACAACATCGTAGGCTCACCCGGGGTTTCAAGCAAAGCAGGGGGTTGTGAGATTATGATACAAGTCATCCTCGTCGCCAATATGTTGTGTATGTAGTAGGATTGTAAGACGGACACGGACCATACGAGACAGACTGTTTACTCCACTCTTCATCGGTCGATGAAGCACAAGTTCAAGGCTGCACATTAGTATACAGCGACACCGCAGGAGGGGGAGTGTATTACACAATACCACAATTATATAAATAGCCTAATAGCCTAACACATGAAAGGAAACTTTCATCCATACGGTACTAACTAGATTATTTACTTCAAGTTAAATGGCGTGGACAAAATGGACTGTATAGCTTTACAGTGTTTGACAGTTTAATAAGATATGATAATAATTTCTGGTAATTAATTAAAAAAATGTGTATCATCGTTGTCATGTAAGAAACACAAATCGTTTTTTTGTTTGTTCATTATCTAAATTATCCTTCAATGATTCAATGGATGATCCATGCATGATTTTGTATAATACCAACGGAACCTTAAAATCGCATCTTAAGCTAACAGGGAGCCAATACAGGTGAGCTAAAATTGGGGTAATGTGATCAAACTTTCTTGTCTTAGTTAAAAGCCTCCCTGCAGCATTTTGTACAAGCTGAAGGCTCCTCATTTTGGACTTCAGGAGAGCGGAGTGTAGTGCATTACAGTAATCGAGACGGGAGGTAACAAAATAAATAAATAAATGTTATTTTTACCTGGACACCGTGCAATATTTGACTGTTAGATGTCGCTGCATTGTGCAGTGCAACACAATATGAGTGCTATACAGTATAAGGAAAATAACACACTCAAAGTGACCATTTTTCTTCTCAATTTTGTGCCCGCCTTTCAAAGTGCCTTTTTTTTACCTGTAGCAGCAAGTTAGCAAACATTCATGTCACCTCCCTCTAGCTGACCCTCATATTATGTAAATATAATAGTCAGTTTCTTGACTTTGGTGTAATTTTGTCAAAAAATGCACGTTTATAATCGGTGTTACCTATTCAATGATCCCCCTTTATGTGGGTGTTGGGTCCCAAAATGAACCCCTCCGCAAGTCAGAGCCTTTAATGTTTTACAATTATCATTCAATTAAATACTCAATTATAGTGCAGCACGGCAAATGAGTGGTTATCGCATCACACTTTCGAGGTAATCAGTTCAAAACCAGCAACCAGCCTTCCTATGTGGGGTTTGCATGTTCTTCCCTTGCCTGTGTGGGTTTTCTTTGGGCACTCCGGATTCATCCCACATTCCAAAAACATACATGTCAGGTTAATTGGCCGGTCCAAATTGTCCCTAGGTGTGAATGAGTGAGTGACTTGTCTGTCTCTGCATGTTCTCTGCAACCAGTTTAGGATATCCCCCTGCCCATCACCCAAAGATGGCTGGGATGGGCTCTAGCACTCCGGTGACCCTAATAAGGATAAGTTGGTGCAGATGAATCAAGGAAGCAAGGTTTTGGGTGCTCTGAGGAGAGTGAAATTGTGAGAGACAGAACAAGTAGTAGTGGAACTGAGCAAGCGTGTGGATAAGAGAGCACTCGGTTGGTTTGGACACATGGAGAGGATGGATGAGGAGCGAATGTTGAAGAGGATCTACAGAGCAGAAATAATTGGAAGGAGACCAAGAGGAAGGCTGCGATTGACATGGATGGATAGTGTTATGAGTGCTCTGCAGGAAAGAGGTCTATAGGAATGAGTGGAGAGGTGTTGTGAAAGGATAGTGGGATTTTTGGACTCGTTCTAAGGGATGGGCAGGGCACCCGCATGATGCGGCAGGGGTAAACCAGTGAAAGCTGCCGGGCCCTTCTTTTGAACAGAAGAGTGTGTTGTGTCACCCTGACCCAAGTGACATGGCCGCTTTCTTGTGTCCCGTTTCATCTGGAGGGACGAAGGCATGACCAACTTGGATGTCGATGTGCTTAACTTGTTTGGGTGTTTGGGCGTTTAGGTTGGCCATGGTCCAAAAATTGTTGTGTGCTACTTTTTCCCTTTTTATTTTATTTATTTTATTCTATTTTATTTTCTTGATTTTTGTATGTGGTGTCTTGCTGTCGGTCACCCCTCTCGAGGGATATGACCAGGGTAGATAGAATAGTGCAAATGATGGGTGGATGGATACTCAATTATACACTGAAACAAGTAAAGTCAATTCATGTTTATTTGTATAGCCCTTAATCTCAAAGGGCTGTACAGACCACAGTTTATTGCTAACTACAGACTATTATTACACCATCCCCTGATCTAAAACCTACACAAGGGCAAGGCAAAACTCAAAATCCTCAACATGAGGGAAATGAAACAGACAAACAACCCCTTTTTAAGGGCTTAAGTATTTGATTAACCAGTAAAAGCAGCCTACTGCATAAACGTTTGTTTAGAAAATATATTTTTCAAATAACTACTGTATTGTCAAACAATGATAAACTGTTTAGCCAATTAGAATGCTGAACACAACACACAAAGCTCACTCGCAAAGTAGCATACCTGTCAAGCTGTACGTTTTTGCCGTACAAAGTACGTTTATTATGCATTTTAAGACATGTACGGTGTACGAGAAAAACTGTACGGAAAAACGCAAGTTTGTCAATTATGGGTACCATCCGGTATACACAGACTATCACGAAACGGCAAATCACTCAAGTCAAACGAGTTTGCCACGGTGGCCTCCATCCCTGTATCGTTTTTTTCGTTGCAAACGAAGCGAGCGGTTTGATGTAGTGAAAGGAAGTCCGTCTCTTTTTAGAGAACCAGCTTTTTCGGCTCAACTCAAACGGCCTACTTGCTTTGATGCATTATATTATGAATTATTATTTTGTATAAGGAAGTTAAGAAAAAAAGGAATTATAAAATTGAAAAAAGACAGGTTTGTGGTTATCCCTTATATCAGTATATTACCAACAATAATTCAATGCAGGAAATGAATTAATAATTTGGAATAAGATATTGTATTATTCTACTTAATTATATTTGCATGTATTTTTTTCTTCTACAGTGAACGTCCAAGCTACTTAAATTTTTAACTTTCTTTTGGAATAAACCTCATTCATGTCGAGCAACTCAGGATCTCACAACAAAATGTTAATTAACCACATATATATGCTATAATGAAACACATGTACAATTTAACATGTTAAACTACATAATGGCGGCGCCCTCTGTTGGCTGCGGCTGCATCGACCCGCTACAACGGGTCAGGTGTATCGACATTTCGTTCTGTGTACATTGTTACAAAGAATGACAATACAAAGGAAATTATTATTATTATTATTACATAAATGAACACGTTTGAAAAAAATATTGTGTAAGATTATTTTGTAAGGGAAAATACGACAGTTTGTAAGGGCATGGAGCCGTGGAGGTTGACAGGTATGAAGTAGCAACACCGTGAAAAGTAAACTGCATTGTTGCAATGGATTGCTCTGTTGTTCCTTTTAATGACATTTATTTTGAAACCACCACAAGACGCTAAATAATACACAATTTAAAAAAAAAAAAAAAAAAAAAAAAAAAGGTATCCATGACGTTCATATCCGCGCTCCTTAAAGTCGATTAGAGGTACCGGTACTTCACCGATCCCGGAAGTGTCTTTTTTGCCATCATCGCGTTATTTTACGAGATTGTCGTGGTCCAACCAAGGAGGTCAGCTGATCATTCACTTCAATCGCGCGTGTGTGAGAAAGCTGATCGACCCACTAAAGCAGAATCAAATCGGGAAAGTGATTTCACGTATCAGCACTGGCAAGTTATGTCTCTTATAAAATAACAAAATAAAACTTTCCTATTACGCTATCCAAACAGAAACGTTCAATTATAACGCACCGGTTGGGAATGACGCCATTAGCCTAGCCCCTACCGTTAGCCAAAAGAGAAGGTTCTCGATTCACCTGCTATGAGTTACCGCTGACGAAACGTTTGAAGGCAAACATTTATCGCCATATAATAACCCGACTATATTCTCTGTCGTTGGGCGAGTTTCCCCTCTCTGCTCAATGTAAATCTGCGGTTTAAAGCCTACTAATATGAAACTTGTACAGTATAGCTTGTTGGCAGGCATGCTAAGCTATAGTGATGCAGCAACTCTGACCTAAATGTTACGTTCTTGCAATATGCTATGATTGTCAAAATTCTACCATCGAACAGGATGGCTCGGTGTTCTTACATTGATAATCTAATGTATGATCTGAATTGTATTCCTATTGATATCTACTCCACCTTTTATTATTTAACGCATCTTGAGTTAATCTTAATCTTTTTAATATTTGTAATATTCTTTTATGAATACATCTTAGTTCTATTACGCTGGCTACTGTGTGGACTGCAGAGTAAGAATTTTACAGTGCAGGGAATCGTGGTTCTTTACTGTGCATATGACACTAAACAATTTGAATTTAGTAACGCAGTTCTGATTTAGTGTTCCCTTAACCACCAAAGTCGCAGGGGAACCATTTCCTGTGGTGTGTCTTGGGCAAGTGCAGCCTGGTGGCGCCCATCCCGCTCCAGGCCATCAATTCAACTCAAATGTCGTTTACATTTGTGAAGTGATCCATGCTTTTAAATACTCCCAGCACAATATTAATTCGTTTCAGGAATTTACTTCTTACCGATAAGAAAGTTGACTGAATTTTGTTTTTCTTTCCTGAACAGATTGACAGAAAGTACAAGTGAAAATGGCAGACAACGGCCAACAAAACTCTCAAAGGCCGGGGCCTCTGGTAAGTTAGTCGCTTTAATTCACATCAAACAAAAAGCAAGGGCTTCTCTTAATGGTACAGTGTATACTGTATTATCAAGCACATTTTAGTGGTAAAAATCAATATTGACTGAAATAACGAAGGGGGGAAAATACCTGAACAATTGTTTAAAAATGCATTTTAAAAAATACTCCTAGTTTGAGAAATTTGCATATAAGATGAGCCTCACCTTGAAGGACATATAATGATCCCCCACCTTGCTGGTATGGGTACCTGAAAACAAAACACTGTAAACGGCTCAGCAATAAAAAAAGAGATGTAAAATTATGGAATGTGGTAACTTGAAGTCTCCATAGTTGGGATTCTTTCTTGTGCAATTGGTACTTACTGTATGTAGAGTTGCCCGACAATACAGCGACATCTTATAATACAGCCCCTAATAATTCCTGCTTAATTTTGCTAGAGGTGCAACAACTAAGCAATTAATCAAATTAATTGACAAATATTTTTACAACCAATCATTCATATACCAATTGAATTTTAAGTTTCTCTAAATTCAGAAAATAATACGGGTAGTGTCTTTTTCATCAGGGGACTATTTCTATGGCATTATTTTTCGATGCACTTGCAACTTAGTCCAGTCTCCAAGTACTACCTTGTAAATGTTTTACATTCTTTTCACTGTAAAGTCTTTATCATGTGTTCATCCTTGAGAACAATGTATGATCTCGTTGTACATTGTTCACTACTCTATTAGTGACAACAAAGACTTTTGTAATTCTTAAAACTAAATATTTGACATTGTGTAGGTAATTCGTTTACATGATGGAAGACAATTTAATTGTTAAAATCAAACTTTTCACTCATGGGTTTACCTACAATTGTCACAATTCTTAGCACCAGTGTCATGATTTTCCAAATTTCCTTAATACTGATGCTCCCACACATAGAAAAACTAGTAACAAAATTTTCATCTAGTTTTCTAGAGTAGTTAAATAATCAAATTTTCTTTCTTTAAAATATGTGGATTTAAATGAAAGCCGTTTTCATTAAGCTGATTTCACACAAATTGATAATCTATCACAATATTGATTACTTTTTAGATTTGAATATGACTAAATATGTTACACAATGTCAGACACATCGAACACTACTTTGTGTTAAGTAATCTTTTACCATTGTTTTGTAGCAATTTTTATTGAGCAACAAACTGGATACGGCCATGTGGTTGTCCCGCCTCTTCACCGTCTACTGCTCCATCATGTTCATATTACCAATCTTTGGGTGGGTATGCACAAAGTTGGTCGTCTGTTTGTCACGTTACCTAAACCTCTCGTTGTGTGCGGATCTTTTTATTTTAGGCCTCACACTTCGTCCAATTTCTACCAACGGGCACTTCTGTCCAATGCTCTCACCAGCGCCTTGCGCCTTCACCAAAGGCTTCCTAGGTTTCAGTTAAGCAGGGCATTCATGGCGCAGGCGCTGCAGGAGGACAGCTGCCACTACCTTCTCTATTCGCTCATCCTGGTCAACTCCTACCCCATCACGAGTATCCTTCACTTTAATCCACTTGCTTTTAATGGTTTGAACTAAGACAGGGATTTTGGAGTGAAAACCACAGCAATGTATTTCATTATTATTTGTAAACTGGATTATAGTGGTACCTCGACTTGTTATTTTAATTCATTCTGTGAGTACCTTAGTAACCTGAAAGCTTCGTAAGTAGAGACATTCTGAATGTAAATGCGCTAATCCGTTCCAATCCCTACAAAAGTTCAGACTTTTTTTTGTAAATTCTAAAAAAGCATCAGAACATGAAACAAATACATTTTAGTGTTAAATTCTATCCATCTACCTTGGTCATATACCTTCGAGAGGGGTGACAGACGGCAAGACAAACACATATACAAAAACAAAGATTATAAAAAAGGTAAAAGTATCAAAAAACACAAAAAAATTGACCATTGCCAACCCAAACACCTAAACAAATTAAGCACCTCGGCACCAAAGTTTGTCATGCTTTCGTCCCTCCAGATGAAATGGGACACAAGAAAGTGGCCATGTCACTTGGGTCATGGTGACACAACACACTCTTCTGTTCAACAGCAGGGCCCGACAGCTTTCACTGTTTTACCCCTCCCGCATCATACAGGTGCCCTGCCTATCCCTTAAAACACATCAAAACATTCCACCATTCTTTTACAACACCTCTCCACTCATTCCTATCACCAACTAGCGCGCTCGCTTTCACTATATTTAGACCTCTTTCCTGCAGTGCATTCATAAAACTATCCATCCACGTCATCCACTTCCTCCACTTCCTCTTGGTCTCCTTCCATTTACTTGTGCTCTGTAGATCCTCTTTAACATTTGCTCCTCATCCATCCTCTCCATGTGTCCAAACCGAGTACTCTCATATCTTCACGTTTGCTCAGTTCCACTACTACTCCAGTTTGGTCTCTCACAATTTCATTTCTCAATTTATCCAATCTTGTCACTCCTAACATACTCCTCAAACACTTCATCTCAAAAACATCCAATTTCCTTCTCAAATCTGCATTCAGGCTCCAAGTCTCTGCACCATACAACACAGTCGGCACAATCACACTCTCATGCAGTCCTCTCTTTACATCCATACTCATACTCTTGTTACTCATCACTCTCCTCAAAGCACCCAAATTCTTGCTTATTAAATTACCACATAATAAACATCAAGCATAATGTAATGTAAAAAAGGCAGACATCAAAATAACAATAGCCCGACTTGTCAACACTATTTCCGAGTAGTTCCTTTTCGTAAATTCCGAGTCATCATGAAATGTGGTTGAAATGTCTTTGATTTGGATTCAACAGGGTTCCCGTTGATTCTTTAAAGTCTTTAATGGCAATGAATTCTATATTCTAAAAATATGGCCTTAGATGGCATTAAAATTTCTTCAATCCAATTTTTAAAGTCTTAAAAATGATAACAAATTCCTAGGATTTATAATTCTTTGATCTAAAAATATTTAAGATTTATCAATAGTCTTTTTTTTAATAATTCACCTATTTACTTTAGTGGCAACAGTGGGTTATCACAGTAACAGAACTATCAAAACGGTGATTTGGTTTCAGTTGGACCGCTCAAAGCAGACACATGTCTTAGTTTTAGCCACAATACACATAGCCACTTCGGACAGAGACGTTTATTTTGGACCATGACAAATAGTCAATTTAAGTAGAAGTGGCTATCCTACTAACGTTTTTTGCCAGGGACAAAAGCTGTGCCAGGTAATGTGTATGAGGCACAATGTATTCTGTGCAAGAACCATTTCTACTTTATTTGTCTTGTTTGATTCAATTGTGTATTTTTTGTCAACTTGTTCTTAAATTTGATTTCAAAAGCCATTAAAAAAAGTCTAAAACGTCTTGAATTTAACTTACCTTAGGCTGTAGGAACCTTGTTAAATGATAGCTATGTCTTCCTTCCTGCCATCTTGCCGGAACCCCTCATCCTCCATGTCTCTAAACTCTAAAGTGTGACAGTAACACGAAAAGCATGCTCTGATATACGGACCCAGTTTGTTAACGTTCTGAAAACTAAGGGAGCAGCGCATACTGTATTTTTGACTTGGTATCCCTAAATGACCTTTCTAAGTATAGGCAATATTATCCCGTACAAGGAACCACTTAACCTGAAACCTTCGTATGTAGAGACATTTGTAGGTAGAGGTACCACCGTACAAAAGTCTTGTTTGTGTTTTACAAACGTATGACCTACACAGGAAAAATGTGATTGAATCCTCAGTTGGCTTCTGCTCATTTTTGTTCCCCTCATCAAGCCAGTTTTATTAATTTGATATTATTCCCTTTTAGTTGTCTACGTTGTTGTTCTTAAAACCATTGTCTCAGTGAGCATTTTCCCAGTTTTCCTCTTCTCCCTGCTACATGCGACCACGTACACCAAAAGGGTCCTCGATGTGAGTATACCAAGGCCGCCTACACTGGTTGTGAATTGTATCCCTTTATCGTATGGTGGGTGGGATGCACCACATACTTTTACTATAGTATGCAACATTTATTTACCTAAAGAAGAACCCAAAGTTTGGGTGCGTGTGAAAAACACGAGCTAGGGTGACAAACTCAGATGTATTGGTATTTTATTTGTGTAATGATTTGTCAGTCGAATATATCGCTGACCTCAATTGCAAATTATTGAATGTTCTCATCTCAACATCTCTCGGCCTACAAGACTCACCTGTCTATTTTTTTTGGGGGGGGGGATCAAGAAATTGTCATTTTTTTTAATTGACATTGTTGTTTCTTGGTTATTTATGGTGCATTGATGTCATCTGCTGGAAACTTGCAGTATCAGCGGGTTTTATGTGTGTTTTCTTCAAGTTGTAACGTTGTCTCAGAAAATTGACTCTTAAAGGGACAGTGTATGTTATTTTGCGGCACCTAGATGTTGAAATACATGCAAACAGAAAATGTAGTTTTAAAAAGTAAGTAAAAATACTTGAATGATCTTATGAACATGCATTTTTAAAAATACTTGTGTCGAGAAATTAGCATTTATTTAACATATCATGAGCTTCACCTAAAGGGAGCTGACACAATAGTCCGCCATCCTCCTGCTAAGGGTACACTAAAAAACTTGTGAAAGGCTGGGCAAAAATGAGAAGAAAAATGGTGGGGTTTGGTCACTTTTCAGTCTCTGTAGCTTGTATACTTCTGCTTTTTAACTTGTTTTCTGTTACACTACACTTTGGGTGCCCCCCAAGGAAAGCTGAGGTGCCAGCAGACCTGTTCTGATAATAACCGGGGTCATTATGATTTTAAAGTTACATTTTTTTGAGTGGTTGACTGTGTCAACTAACCCTACTTCCAATAACTGACCTGGTGATAACATAGTAACAACATAGCAATAATATAAAGTGTTATTTTATAAATGCATATCAAACAAAATGCTGTTTGCGCTTACTAGTAACAAAAAGAAGCTCTTAGCTTGAAAAATGAGACCTGCAAAACACACCATACAGCTACATCAAGGGGTCAGATAATACACATTTCCCTTTAAATTATACTGTAAAGCAGAATTCAAAATCCCAAAATTATTTTGATTTTTAAATATTTGACAGCTTTGCCTTATGTAAATTTAATTTCAATGATCCACTTCATCATACTGTTGATGAATTGAAATAGCAATGTGGTAGAAATAGATCCGTCTAATTCATCTTTAAACATGGCTGTACATAATGGTACATTTTTTTTGTGGACAGTCGGTGGGCCCCACCAGCATGATGTTCATCAGGAACCTCCTGGACAAGATGTCGACCAATCAGCAGAACATCCTTAAGTTCATCGCCTGTAACGAGATCTTCTTGATGCCTGCCACTGTCTTCATGCTCTTCAGGTTGTCTGCATGAATCCCTAACTTCTTTAATTTGGAAAAAATGAAACCTACTGTATTTTCCAGACTCTAAGGTGCATCTTAATACAAAAGATTTGTGGAAACTTTGGAGCTGTGCATTAGAGACTGGAAAATATCAAAAATAAACTGAAAAAGCATACTTACAATGAAACATTTTGTACTTGCAGTTTATTCTAGTGGTAAAACAAGATTTCATAATTATAGTTTGTGTTAGAAAATAAGTTACCATTCTTTTCTAACGTTTTTCTTGCTGATGCAACCTAGTCCATCACAGAATAATTGAACGTGCCGTATAGTCCAGTGCACCTTTACATATAAAAAATATTTCCAAAAGCCTATTTAGTCTAGAAAATGCGATGACAAAGTTGCCATTGTGACTATAAAACAAACCTAAATCGCTGTTGCTTCTGTGCAGAATATATAAATGAAAAATGTAATGGGTTTTTAGCATTTTTGTTTTGTTTTGTCGTTCATAATATAATATCTTTCTTTTTTGTCACCAGCGGCCAGGGAAGCTTGCTGCTGCCGTTCATCTACTATCGCTTTCTCAGTCTGCGCTACACGTCCAGAAGAAACCCATACTGCCGGTAAATCCTGCAACAAACATTTCAATGTTCCGATCTCGCTTTTTTTGATCGCTACTGATTCTCCCCCTTAGCACTCTGTTCACGGAGCTGCGAATTCTTCTGGAGCATTTCATCATGAAGCCCGCGTGCCCCGCCTTCCTCCGGAGGATGTGCCTCAGCAGCATCGCCTTTGTCAGCCGCCTGGCCCCAACTGGCGTCTGAAGCACTTGCCTCCAACTCCCCTTTTTGCGTTTGGCCAAGGATGAGGATGTGACTCCAATTTTGGATAAGGACAAATGACGGTTGCATCAGTGGGACATGTTTGTTTTTATCCATACAACGACAACTTGACAATGAGCTGCATTTCAAGACCAACCTGTAATGCACTAAAGGTTATTTTTTTGTGTTTCCTACTTTTGTTTTCCTCCCATCTTAATGTGACCTCATCCCGCCATGAGGTGGACTGTATGCTCTTTCATTACACCAGAGCGAATCTTAAATATTGTCCTCTTATTTATTAATGTTCTGAGATTATTAGAAAAAATATGTAGTACATGACTAAAATATATATTTACTTTCATGTTTTATATACTCTTTAAAGCCCAACTTAACTCTTTTGTCACTTCTGCTGTATTTTATAGACCAAGCTTTAAAAATGGGACAATAGGCTGTTGCATTCTTTTTTAAATGAACTCCGTGACGTATGTCACCCATGAATTGGAAGCTGCACTGCTTTTTGATGCTTAATGAATGATTCAATTTCTTTCTTTTTGAATGCATTGACTACCTATGTACTACATAATAGCCTTTACTTACGCCTAAATTTCTTTCACCCGTGTTGACTGTCTATTTAAGAACTATGTTTTGTCACGAGTTGCGCTCTTAACTGAAATAAAATGAATGAACACCATGTTTTTGCAATTGATTCTTTTACAAGTGACTCAAATGTACATGATGATAACACTGTATTACTGGAATAGTGTTTTTCTATCTTGGCAACATTGCATATATTCACTCACACTTTTCTAGTCTGAAGCTGGTATTATAAATCATGCGTTTGCTACCTAAAGTCCCGGGTAATATTATGTATTACTCGCCGGTCTCTGTCTAGCATAAAAAATGTGCATCTGGTACAAAATGCCACAGTGAGGCTTTTAACAAGGTCAAAGTTTGATAACATCATCTTGATTCTAGCTGACCTACTCTGGGTCCCTGTCAGTTTTAGATGTGATTTTAAGGTTCTGTTGGTGTTATACAAAATTTTGCATGGACTTGCCACCTCATATCATTCAGATTTATTTCGCTATGTTCCTCCTTGAATCCTTCGCGCAGGAGACGCTATTAGTGATTCCAAGAGCCAAGAAAAAATCTGCAGGTTCGAGAGTGTTCTCCTTTCGGACACTGGTGCTGTGGAATGCTCTGCCCTCTGAGATACAGGCTGCAACCTCAGTGGAAGTGTTTAAATCTAAGCTTGAAAAACACTTTTGAGTGATTGTGACCTCATACTGTCGTCCTCATGTCCTTGAGGGAAAGGGATAAGCCTGGTTGTTGCACGTGCATGGATTTCGAGGCATCGTACGTCCTGGCACTTGGACCTGACGTACTCCATCCAGAACACAGGTGTCAAACAGGCGGCCTGCGGGCCAGATCAGGCCCACTAATGGATTGAATGCGGCCCGTGAGGCAACACTCAGAGAAGCGCAAGAGAAAAACAAGCTGCAGGTTGAAATATGTGAACTTGATGTTGCCAAAGTCAGGTGCCTCTCACAAAGACACTGTACTTGTATTTATTTCTCTCTCACTCTCTCTCTTTCTTTTCCACCCCTTTTCTCCCACTGTCTCTTTCACTCTCCGTGTCTCTTTTTCTCTTTGTCTCTTTCTCTCTCTGTCTTTTAACCTCTTTTGCTCTAACTTCCTTTTTTCTCTTTCTCTCTTCATACCCTTTGTGCTTTCTTTTCTCTTTTCTCTCCTTCGGTCTTTCTATTTCTCTTTAGATTTCTTTCTTGCTCTCCCTTTCTTTTCCCCCTCTCTCACGACTTTTTATCTTTTGTTTCTCATGCTCTCTCTCCCTCTTTTTCTTTCTTTGTCCCGCCCTCTCACCTTTTCCCTCCCTCCTCTTATTTCTTTTTCTTTCTCTTTAATCTACTAGTCCGGCCCCCGACAGAATGTCTGTTCTATCGTGTGGCCCCCGAGTTAAAATTAGTTTGACACCCCTGATGTAGAACCTGCTGCATCGGTAAAGATTTAGAGACAGGAAGCTGTCAACTAGACGTTCTGTTATTACCTATATTTTATGTTTATTTTGATAATGTCTGAGTATTGTCTGTTGATGCCCTTGCAACATTAATTGCAGCCTGGTCATCGTGGAATGGATGTGCGGCCTCTTCTTAAACTTTATTCATTTCCTCATGCTGAGGTTTTGGTTTTTCCTTGCCCTCGTAAAGGTTTTACATCATTACATGTTGTACTGGTTGTCTGTGCAGCCCTTAGGGTATGTTAAGGGCTATGCAAATAAACAACACTTAACTTGAAATGCTAGGCGGCTCCCATTCTTTATGAAAGAAAACCATCCAATCAGGGGGCGTCTTAAATACTTGCTTTAACATCCAATGATCGCGCAGGTTTTAGCAGGCCACAACGTTGCCATGGAAGCTGGCGGAGGAGCAATGTCTTATTCTCGCACTATTTGGGTCGGAATATCCACTCGAATTTTGATTTCTCTCCTGTTCTCCACGTAATTTTGCCTATAATTTCTCTAAAACGGATGGTTGTCTTTTTTTAGTACTTATTTGTGTTGATACGTCACGGTAGCTAACTAGCTGACTGTGTTAGCACGTCGAGCTAATCTCCTTGAGTGGTTAATCCTCATGTCTTCCATCTCCTCTCTTCTCACGAGATTTCCTTCAAATGTTAGCTGAAGATTGTGACTGACTAATGGACCGATAGGTTGCGACTTTTGTGGCCGGATAAATATCTTTTCGGTCGACTTGCATTGTTTTTCCCCTCACCGGAGTCAGGAGTTTCCCCAAATGAAGATGGAGATCCATCTAAACAGAGTTGACTACGTCCAGGTATTGTAGGTTATTATTTAGGGTTGTGTAAATATCGTTTCCTTTCATGGTGTAGTGGATGATCTATATCTGTTTGTCCTGTACAGCTTGGTGTCACATCCCAAAAAACAATGAGGGTGCTGCCAACAGTTGGAAAAAAAGCCACCCAGAAGGTATGAACAATAATGAATTAATCTTAACGCAAAAATAAATAAGTTCTCCAAGTCATGTGGGTTTAATTTTGACTCATTTCCACAGGTGGCCGTCGCAGATAATGATGGTGTCTTGACATGTTTTGGGGTGAAGAAAGGCGAGGCAATTGTGAGTTTAGTTCCCCCCCACTTCTGTCAATGTTAAGTTTTGTTAGGTTGCTAACCATAATTTATTTTTCGCAGCCTGTCTTCAAAACACTCCCGGGGCCAAAAATATCCCGAATGGACTTGGGCGGCGCAGCTGGAACTCCGCAGGAGAAGATTTTTGTCTGCTCCGGATCTCAAGTGCGAGGATTTACCAAAAAGGGCAAACAATTCCTGACTTTTGATGCTAATCTCACTGAAAGCATCAATGCTATGTGAGGAGCAACTCCATGTTTGTTCTGGGGGAACCAACGGTCCATCAAGCCATCCTTCGTACATATCAGTAATCCTCTAGTATGAATTAATTGAAATTCCTGTTTTTTGCCCAGGTATGTATCCGGCTCCGATCTCTTTTTATGTGCCAGTTACATCTACAACCATTACTACGACTGCAAGGACCAAGACTATTTTCTATCTGGGGACAAGATCAACGATATTGTTTGTCTGTCCTCTGAGAACTTGGGTCGCACTGTCCCTGTGCTTGCGTGTCAAGATCGCATCCTCAGGGTGCTGCATGTAAGCGAAGCTCCTTTTAAGGAACAGACTAATGAATATGAATGATCCCAATTAACTTATTTCTATCATCAGGGATCTGAACTGGCCTATGAGGTGGAAGTGCCTGGACAGCCATCGGTGTTGGAATGCTTCAACAAAGACGGAGGCAAGTTATTTAGTTGTTCGGATGTCAAATACTTGGCGACCACAGTCTGCATACTTTGCAGCAAATCGGATAATTTTATCTCACCCTGTCTCAGGTGAGGACATCCTTTACGGGACAACGGATGGCAAAATAGGCCTGATTCAGATGGGCGAAGGTTCGGCCACGACCAAATGGGAGATCGAAAATGACAGGAAGAAAGGAGGTACTGCATTGTGCTGCTTATCTTGTGTGTGACTTTGGTCCATTTACTGTACCGTGGTACTTTGCCGCATGTAGGAATTCTCTGCCTCGACACTTATGACATCACCGGCGATGGCGTGAGTGACGTTCTGGTTGGCCGCGATGATGGGACTGTGGCAGTTTATGGTTGGGACGGATCCAATGAGCCTACACTACGCTTTGAGCATGTGAGTGGTCTTGCACTCTTGAAACACAATTGGGGAAAATAATCCTAGTTGGATAGAAGAACAAATTTGGCTTGCCTTGACCGAAATAACTCATTTTTTAAAGGGATGGTATGTGTTATTTGACCACTACATGATGTTGTATTGTGTGATGCAACTGAAAAGAAATACTCCATGATACAAGGAAAAAAAAAACTACTGAGATTCATAGTGACTATAAAACACCATTTATCTTCTTTTTTTGATAGCAGACAATAATGTCAGCGGCCTCCAGGTGAGGGTGATGTTATGTAAAATAAATGCAAAATTCTCGGATTATGAGTATGATGCACATTTATATATTTTAAGTATTTTTGCTTTATATTCAAATCAAAATTGTTTTTTAAAGTCCCCGTGTCTAATATTTGGGCTGCACGGCGGGTGAGTGGTTAGCACATTTGCGCCACAGTTCTGAGGTCATGGGTTCGAACCCAACTACCAACCTTTTTTTTCCAAGAGGCTGGCTCCAGTTGACCCGATTATTAGGTTATTGATGTGGAGCACTCTACACTGAAATTGCATTATGTTTGTATGGTATAATAAATACACTTGATGCACCAGCTGATAATTTCCTAGTTTAATTGACACTCAAAATAAGGAGAGAAGACATCAATGAATTTTGAACTTGCACGTAGGACAGGAGAGAACTATACAAAGGTCCTTCCCAGAGCTTTTTAAATTAAATTTCCCATAGCTGCAAAGAGAAGTTCCAACCTCTGGAAATCAATGTGCTGTAAAACAACAATAATGACCAGTAGTGACAATAATGCAAAATGTGCAAAATGATCGAAATAACAAACAACTTCTATGCATTCTTCTTTGCAGGTGTTCAATATTAAAAACAGAAGCAAGCAGAATAAACTAATAAAAAACATCATGTAACCAGCTTGTTATTTGCTTACTTTACCTGGAGCAGACCTTATCAGAAAGTGTGACCTCCATTCAGGGAGGCTGCGTGGGCAAGGAGTCCTATGACGAGATCATGACTGCTACCTATTCTGGTAATTTCACTGTTGGAAATAAAATTACACATTAAAAAAAAAACTGTCATACAGGTACTTTTTTATACTTGAACATGGTGCCTCCTTCCAGGTTGGGTGACAGGTTTGACTACAGAGCCTCAAAAGGCCGAAATGGGCGCCGGGGACGAGGTCAGGTTGAGTAAAGAGGTTCAGTCCAAAGTGGAAGCCCTGAGGTACCCAGCGGCGTCAATACCTGTATTATCCTGAGCGAGGTTGGTAAATGCCTCATATCGCCGCAGGGCAGAGCTGGAGGAGCTCCAGGTGAAAGTTCAGCTGGGCCGGGAGCAGTACCAGCAAACGTCACAATCCAAGACAGCCGTCTCAGTTGTGGCCGCTTTCAACATCAACGACAAGTTTGCGCTGTGCCAGGACGACGCCAGCTACAGCTTGACCCTGGAGGTCCAGACGGCTATCGACAATTTGTTACTCCAGGTACTTGCAACTTAAGTACAACATGTCAGGCATAGCGGTACTTCCACTTAAAACTGACCTTCGATTGTTAGAATTTAAACTATTAAAAATGTAGCGTTCACCAAATTGTTCAAATTAGTTATCTGACCCCATTAACCAAACACAAACTTCATTCTCCTAACGATGCATGCTCATTTCTTTATGGAAAAAATGTACACGAGACCGGCATTTCCACACGGGGGCAGATTTTTTCTCCTTAAGTATTTAACTAAGTGAATGCCATCAAATTAGCCGAATTAGTGTCGCTCTGCGTCGAGCCTCTCTCTCGATTGTCCCTCTCACGATCGATCTCCTCTGATCTTCTTCTGAAGTTCTTTCTCTGCCCACGCCTCTCTCCCAAGCCGGCGTGTCGGACACCCCCATGGGCGGGCCAGGAACGCCCATGTGGGCTCCACCTTGTCGCCACCTTGTCTGGAGAAACTCAAAACACCAAGTGCTTTCACATCATCAGGGCCTTGTTCTCCAAACATCGCCCTCCACCTGCATCAGAACTCTGTTATCAATAGAACTGAACAAAACATTCGCATTCGGAACGGCGCAACCTGTCATTGACCTTAAGCCTTCTCTGTGAAAAATCTTCATTGCATTCAATAAATGTAACTTGTATAAAATCCTTTATAGTAAAATGTATGAAATATAAAATCCTTCACGATACAGTCAAGTTTTCTGGCATGCATTCAGGGAGCAATTCTGACTTGGTTGTGATTTTCCTCCTATAAAATTAACATATAACAGACACTATGTATTCAATAATATTTACATTTACAAAAGTATACTAAAAATGTTCTTTGTAAACGAAATGCGTCTCTGTAAGAAGAAAGAAATGTGGGAGGCAAGGCCATCTTTTGACCTTGAAAGCACTTGCCTCTGAGCACCAAGTGGAATCATAAAACCACACACTTATTGAGTATACTATAAAAATAAAGATATAAGAGTGAAAAAGTATAAGAGTATGTAAAAATACAAGAGTATAAAAGGCATATTTAAACCATAATTTCCCATACATATTTGTCCAATATTTCCTCCATTTAAAACATGTTTTAGATAGAAATCACCCAAATTGAGAAAATAGAATATAAATATTAAATCTGAATAAATCAATCAGAATATCTTTATCCTCTAACTTGTCCTCGTCTAATACAGAGCGACGTCCCCATTGACTTGCTGGGTGTGGACAACGACTGTGCTGTGGTCAACTTCAGCGAGTGCAACCCTGAAGTGAGCTAATACTTTTAAGTCCTAGAAAAAAGAAAACTGTCTAATAAATTGATCGCCAATTTGAAATTCTCTCTCTTCAGCATCCTAATGGCAACTTCCTCCTAGCCACGTACAGGTGCCCGGCTAACACTACCAGATTGGAGCTCAAGGTAAGCCATGTTCTTGTAACTAATACAGCCCACACAAATGCTCACTAAGGGTGGGCGGATCATATCAAATATTGATACATTTACTTGGATCTTACTTTCCCATTGCACTCGTCCATTCACCGAGTCTTTCCCTGAGCGTGTGACTTATCGGCACACATTATCACCTCTCCCTACCTGGCCCACTGCTGCATTCAGGAATTAAACTAGAAACGGGGCCAAATCTATGTGGCAACCCCTACCAGGAGGTAAAAATGACAGACGGAAACAGGAAGCACAGCGTGGTGTCGACTTGTTCTCTATTACAGAAAACGACATAGCCTGGTGTAATTTGCGGTCTGTTACTGAGGCAACACCACATATTTACATGAGCACATGAAAAAAGTTCACCCTGCAGAGAGCAATGGCCTGCAACCCTAAAATGTACCAACGTATTACTGTTACTGACCAATAACTATTATATCCATTGTCACTGTGGCAACAGACCCAACGAGAGACAATTGACACTTTATTTGCATCATTGACTTTATTTTGTGCAATGGAAGATATTTTATTTGTCTTGTTGACATTGTTATACAGTGTTTGTATTTTCATGACATTGCTGCTTTTTTAGTTAGAGACTCTTGACTTTTGTTCGCAAACAGTTGTAATAGAAATCCATCCATTATCTTCACCGCTTATCCTCAGTAGGGTCGTGAGGGTGCTGGAGCCCATCCCAGCTATCTTCGGGCAGTGGGCAGGGGACACCCTGAACTGGTTGCCAGCCAGTCGCAGGACACACAGGGACAGACAATTCGCTCGCTCATTCACACCTAGGGACAATTCGGACCGGCCAATTAACCTGACATGCATGTTTTTGGAATGTGGGAGGAAACCGCAGTACCCGGAGGAAACCCATGCAAGCACGGGGAGAACATGCAAACTCCACACAGAAGGTTTGATCTCATGACCTCAGAACTGTACCGCACACGCGCTAACCACTGCACCGCCACGCTGCTCTGTAATAGAAATATTTGTATTTATTTTTTATGCTGTTAATGTTTGCAAATGAGTTATTTGATTAAAACATTAAACATGTGCAATGCCCTAAATGTTGTGTTGTTTTATTGTAATTATAAACTAACTCAAGGGGGGAATTGGTCAATTATTCACTGATCATGACACTTCCATGCAAAAAGTACCAGTATCGGATCTGTATAGCATGTATTTATTTGTATTGGATCAAAAGCAAAATCCCTAATATCGCCCATTTGTAATGTATGTGTGTGTTTAGGTGAGGTCCATCGAAGGGCAATACGGCACATTGCAGGCTTACGTCACTCACAGGCTGCAGCCCAAAACCTGTCAGGTCCGCTGCTATCAAATCAAGCCCCTTTCGCTTCATCAGCGTACACACAACATCGACCAAGACAGGTGGCTTTTGCTTTTCCATTCACAACAAAAACAAGAGCTCAATTTTTAATGTTTTGTGGATGCAGGCCCATGAACAAGGTGAGTCTGGTGGGGCAGTTCAGTTTCGCCGAGATCCACTCCTGGGTGGTCTTCTGTCTGCCGGAGGTGCCCGAGAAAACGCCGGCAGGAGACAGTGTCACTTTCTACTTCCTCAACGCCTTCCTGGGCACGCAGTTGCACGCCACCTACAGGTTTTCCACTCTAACTTAATCTTTCCATTAATATGGTTCAGGGATCCCTTAAATGCCTGGGTTGTCGGGGCACTACTTTTTGTGGTCTGTCTTAGGCAAGTACAGCCTGGAAGCGTCCATCCCTCTCAATGTCGTTTTTGGTTTTTTTGTTTGCTCCCTCACATGAAAAAGACTCAGATGCAGCACCTTTATCATCTGGTCGCCGTTGTTGTTGGTGTGTAGACAGACATCAGCCCAATGCTGCACACTTCTCTTCTTTAATTCGGTAACTATAAAACTGAAAAAAAAAGTGAATATTAAGGCCTGTGTATATTCAAATATAAAATATCCTTTGTTTTTAAAACGTTGTTAGCTTATTGCTGATGTTAAAACCTGGAAACTTGAATATACTACAGGGGTATTACTGCTTAAAATATTGAATAATCACACAAATAATAGCTACAGCTAATATAAAACTACGTGGCAAAAAAGCATCAATATTTTAAAAATAACCAATTTGAAAGGAATTCAATCACAGCTTTATTATGTTCTCATTGTGTCTGTGCCACGCATGCGTGGCAACACACTGCCCCTCACAGGCAAAAACATACAAAAGCAGGCAGTAGTTGTTTTTAATTTCTTTCTTAGTACAATGGAACCTCGGTTCTCGACAATAATCCATTCCAGAACCCTGTTCGAAACCGATTTGTTCGATCACCGAAATCATTTTTCCCTTTAAAAATATTGTAAATCGTTTTAATCCGTTGCAACACCCTGAATGTTTACCTTGAATGTTTAACGTAAACTTAAAGCTAACCCAGGCTAATCGTACGTTCGCGTTATCGCAATCTTCCGTACGAAAGATTACGCTAACATGAACGTGTAAAAAAAAAAAAAAAAGGATAAAGAAAAGAATTATGAATATGCTTTCTTACCTTTGTGGTGGTCAGCAGAAGGTGCAGGTGGACGGTGGTGCTATTATTTCTTTCTTAAATGTAATAGTTGTACGCACTACTTTTCTTTTTTCACCTGTAGCAACTTTGCTGCTTGCACTGACTTTCTTCGGAGGCATAATTAGGGGCTAAAACACTTCGTACACCTATAATAAAAGCGAAAGCAAAACGAAGCACGTCTGCACGCGATAACAGTTGGTCAAGAAAAGAGCGATCTACCCCCGTACGCCGCTCAGTATCGCGCCCTAGCGTGCGCACTCACACATTACCGGCGTTCGAACTTCGTTTTTTTGACCGAACCGCGAAGCAAGAATTTCTCGAAATTTTTGGTCTGACTCCGATTTGTTCGAACTGAGAGGCGTTCGAAAACCGAGGTTTCACTGTATAATCTTTTTGCACTTTTCTTGGCAATTAATTTTTTTAAGTCTTATTTAAAGGGACATTGTGTATTATTTAGCGCCTTCTAGTGGTAATAAAAACTGAATTCATTAAAAGGACAATGAAAAGAATAATGGGAAAAATACATAAAGTATCATATTAGTGTGAATTTTTTAAAATACTCGTTGGTCAAAAGATTTTTTGTTATTTTACATAATATGACGCTAATATAGATAGAGCGGATTTTTCACCATCTTGCTGCTGCGAGTACCCAAAAAAAGAAAAACCATGGGCAAAAAAATGAGAAGAAAAATGGTGCTTTTGTTCACTGTGAGTCTCTGTAGTTTGTGTTCTTCCTTGTGCTTTTTAGCACTCGTTGTCGGTTGCAATACACAGTGCACGACATCTTGTGGTCAAATATTACACACTGTCCCTTCAAAATGAGAAAATGATTTAAATTATTGTATTTTTTTTTTTAACTTGTTGGCCTTGACAGGGATGGGTGCCACCAGCTTGTACTTGCCCAAGACACACCACAGGATATGGTGCACCTATGACCATAGTGGTTAAAGGAACCAACCAACCAACCAACCAACAAACCAATTAATTAAATGTATATATTTGTACATTATGTATTTAAAATTTTATTAAAAATGCATATTCATACATACTATTACTTATATTACTATATTTATATGGCATTTAAAATTTTAAAAACATGACGACCTGATAAGTTTATTCTGCTTGTTACTGTTTTACTATTGGACGCCTGCAAATGAGATTGCAAAGGATGACAGTTCGTTATTTTGACCAATATGCATTCTTTACACCATTGACGGCGAACAGTGTTGCTGTTCTTTGATTTCTACACCCTGTGGCAGGGGTGTCAAACTCATTTTAACAATGGGGCCACACGATAGAACAAACATTCTCTCTGGGGCCGGACTGGTAGAGAGAAAAAAAACAGAGAAAAACAAATAAGAGGAGGCGAGGGAATGAAAAGTAGAGAGGGTTGGACAAAGAAAGGGAGAGAGAGAGAGCGTGAGAAAACAAAATAGATAAAAAGAGAAATAGTGAGAGAGGGGAAAAGAGAGAGAAAGAATGAAATCCAAAGAGAAATAGAAAGAGAAGGAGGGAGAAAGAGAAAGCAAGAGAGAGAGAGAGAAAAGAGAAAGAAAAGGAAGAGAGATCAAAAGAAGGTACAAAGACAGACACAAAGAGGAACAAAGAAAGAGAAAAAGAGAGAAAGATAGAGAGTGAGAGAAAGGGGAGGAAGAGAGAAAGGATACAAGTACAGCATCTGTGAGGGGCACCTGGCTGAGCATTGTCTCGCGGGCCAGATACAATCATTTAGCGGTACTGATCTGGCCCGCAGGCCGTTTGTTTGACACCCCTGCCCTAAAGGGTAGATCTGCTCTTGCAACAAAGAAGATCTAACAAAAAGAAAGGGCACAGGGGGATGGCCTTTAGATAGAATTAGAATTTTCCACTGTGAGTTTTTTTTTTTTTTTTGCAGTCCTTTCCTTTTCTCTTTGCACGTTCAAAATGAATTGATGTCTTCTTTTATATTTTGAATGTCTACTAAACTATAAACATCTCACAACTGTAAATTGAACTGTTGATTTCTGATCCATTTTAGCAAAGGTGAGGGCCACTTCATGTCAGACAACATCTCCACTATCTCCATCCTGAGTGACGTCCTCTCCAAAGAGGCTACCAAACGCAAAATCCACCTAAATGTTTCTTACGGTGGGCCACTGTTGGGTCGTTTATCTTCCTATTGTCCCATCTAGGGGTTGTTGCACAAGTATGAAGTCTCTTGTGGTCCTCCTCAGATATCAACGATGACTCTGTGACCCATACACTCAAAATGATCCACCCAAAACTGGAGCACCAGCTGGTGCTGGCAAGAAAGGTTCAACTCATTGATGCACTCAAGGTTTGTCTGCAAACAAGTAGGAAATGGGCCCGATTAGAAGACAATATCTAAAACAAAACGGCAAATTTGAGGGTTTAGGAGCTACAGCTTCACGAGGGCAATGCTGACTTTTTGATCCCGGAGTATCGAAGCATCCTGGACGATTCGACGAAGCTGTTGGAGGAACACAAGAAGACGCCTGCCCACCTGGAAAGGCTTTACGGTGACTCTTTGTTGTCCATATTTGACGTTATCGTTGCTCTTCATTATTTTACATTGATGTCCTCCCCCCTGTGCAGGAATGATCACCGACCTCTACATCGATAAGTTCAAGTTCAAAGGGCAAAACGTGAAAGCCAAAGTGACGCCACTCTTGGAGATTTTGAATCGTTACGATCTAAATTCATTATTAGACTTTTTCGATGAAGCATAATTAAGGATGTTGTTCAAGTTTTTTTCTACATTTTCATAGATGTCTACTGCTTTCTCTGTAGATCATGTGGTACCTGAGTATGTTGTATTATGTTATTTTCATACTAGTGTGGTGAATTAAACACCATTACTGATTGTAGATGTGATTTTATCTTCATAATTATATATGGATTCATTTTTTTAGGTATGGGCAAGTACTGATTCCAACTATCAGTATCTGACAGCATTTTTTAAGCTACCTGTACTCGCCATGGTAGACAAGCGCATTTTTCCTTTCGCTTTGTTTCCTCTTGCTTCAAAATGTATATTTTTTCTGTTTTTCAGGGATCCTGTGTTTCCCTTTAAATTTGTTATAAAAAGCTGAAAGCGTAATCCTGTATATCATAGTTTATTTGTTGTCGAGCTGAAAGTACATTTTTTAACTAACATTTTGTGTCATGTGTTTTAGGGGGATTCTGTGTTGCTTTACTTTCAAGATTGTCTTTATTGTCATTACCAAAGAATGCTAATGACATTTTAATTGCAACCACGGGGTTCAGTGTTTGTATTCTATTTTAGATGTAGTTAATAATCAAATTAAATCAAATATCTATGTACAAGGGCAGCACGGCAGCGCAGTGGTTAGCGCATGCGCGGCACAGTTCTGAGGTCATGAGATCGAACCTTCCTGTGTGGAGTTTGCATGTTCTCCCCATGCTTGCGTGGGTTTCGTCAGGGCAATCCGGCTCCCTCCCACATTCCAAAAACATACATGTCAGGTGAATTGGCTGGTCCAAATTGCCCCCAGGTGTAAATGAGCGAGCGAGTTGTGCGTCCCTGTGTGCCCTGCGATTGGCTGGCAACCAGTTCAGGGTGTCCATGCACACTGCTCGAAGATGGCTGGGATGGGCTCCAGCACCCCCGTGACCCTACTGAGGATAAAGTGGTACAGATAATGGATGTACAAAAATGAAAATACTTTGTATATACTCTGTTAAATGGTAAATGGCCTGCATTTATATAGCGCTTTTCAAATCAATGAAGACCTCCCAAAGCTTTTTACATTGTGCTTCACACTTACCCAATCACACACACACCAGTAGGGAGTCAGCCATGCAAGGCGTCTGCTGAGGGCATTCGGGATTCAGTGTCTTGCCCAAGGAGACTTGAACATATAACACGGAAGAGCCGGGAATCGAACCTGCGACCTCTTGATCCCAAGACGAAAAATAAAGGCTGTTATAATATAGTAGTATGAAACAGTGTAAACATTAATTATTAATGTCTGTGGTTCATAATGCATCGTTATTACTGGTAATATATCAATTAAAGAGCCGTTTGGGAGATGAAAGAGCCGGTTTATTTTAAAGAGCCGAGCCTGAAAAGCCGAACCTTTAAGAAGGGCCCGAATTTCCATCACAAACGAGCAGGTTTCAAATTTTCAATCACCGGCACCGGTCCCCGCTAATTTGCAGATCTAATATTGATTGTGACATTTGAAAAGAGAAAAAAATCACTACTCAATTCACGCTATTGTCAGTTTTAAACATTGACGCGTTTAAACCGACTGCCGTAGTGATGTGTCGTTCGCAAACGTAAGGGCTTTATGAGCTGGCTCCTTGAACTGAACGACGGGAGCCTACTCTACCCGATCGGGAGCCAGCTCCCGTTTAGGTACCGTACTTATTTGAACCTTTGCTGTTTCGTCTTGCTTCAAACTTTACATTATGTTTGATTTTCGCGGATCTTCTGTTCTGCTTTGAAAGTGAAAATAAATACTCTACTTGGGTACACTATATCTATCTATTAAAAAAGTCGAAATGTTATTCCTGTATATCATAGTTTAATTATTGTTGAGCTGAGAAGTGAAATTTTGTAACTGACATTTTTGTGTCGATTCTGTGTTACTTGACATTGAATTTGTTTAAAATCAGTAAAAGATCATAGTAGATTGGGAGAAATGTGTATAGAATTATAGCATAGAAGTATAATACACTTTTAAAATTACTTATTCATTTATTTTGTGCATAATGTTCCAAAATTATTGGTATTACATCGAACAAGGAGCCGGATCGTTTTAGTAACCTGAGCCGGAAAAGACGAATCTCAAAAAAGAGCCCGAATTCCCCTCACAAGCAAGCCGGTTTCGAATTTGTAATCACCGCCACTTGTCTCCGTTCGTTTGCCGTCGATTTGTGACGTCAACACGCTAGCGGCAGATGATTGGTTCGTTTCAATCCTCGCGGGCTGCTTGAATGAGAGAAAAGGAACTGTAAAAGCAAGAGAGTGAATGTGGATAGGAAAAGCGACACCCGGCGGGTAATCATCTTACCTCGGAGGTTGCTTAGATTTTAAAGTAATGGCGCCATAATAACAAAATTGCGACTGCATTATTATTTTTTGCCTTTATTGCTGCACCGAGTCTGGTCGTTCTTTCAAGTGATCACTTGCTGCTCCAGCGCCTGTTATCTAAGGATAAGTGAGCATCGTCTTTGATATCGGTGCACAAAAGGAAATCTCAAAGCAACTTTCGTACGTAACGGCCAGTTCGAGGCCCACGTTTAAGGCAAAAACTCAAAGCATGGCGGGCGTAAACCGAAGTCAACCGGGCGAGCTTCACGACCAAGAAAACATGCTGGCTAGGCTGCGGGGCTCGCACAAGCCACGGGCGGCTGCATTGGAGGACCAGGAGAACGTTCCGCCTAAATCTGCAGCCACTAGAACCGTTCTTGGTGCCCTACAGAACAACCCGAGGAGCAAAGGACAGAACCAGCGCACTTATAAGCAGGTCAGTTTGCGATCATTGTTCACGTAAAGGCCTAGCACTCGAGCTAAGATGCATATGCTTTATTTAGCAAACCGACGACTAAGAACTGCTTAAAACACGTGAATTCTTAACTTAAATGTCCTTATCTCATCTACGAATGTTCGGTCATTGCACGTTTTAATCAATGCATTGAAATGGCGCTAGAATGGAAGTGATTTAATCTTCGTCCTTTTGTCCGCCATTTTACATCTTGCACAGTGCACACTTGGATTTTATTTTTATATTATGATGTTGCAATCACCACGTGGTCTAAAACACCTTCTAATGTTTGTTTTAATTTAAATAAAAGGTTGGCTTTTTGCCTCAATTGCACGAACACTATTTTCGTCAAGTCCCATTGACTTGTATATCCAGTAATCGCACAATTTCTCAGAACTGCACAGAACACATGAAAATATCCCCCGATGCTTATGTTTTCAATTACATTTTTTAGCCCTTCTGTAGGGATAGATCAGTGGATGTTAAGGTTATCTATGCAGGCCCTTGATACTTTATTGGATTTAGAGCATGAGAGAATTGCCCTTCCAGGCTGTGATGACTGTTTCAAGGTAATAATCAAACAATAGTCAACATTAAAATCATGGAAAATTTAGTTGACAGCAATTAGCTGATGCAGATTCTTGAATCTGGATGGCATACCATAGGTCTCAGTGCTGGTCTGATGGCGCTGAACCATTTTGTTCTGCCCCTTCAGTGGCTTTTACTATCTCTTGGTAAAGTGTTAATACAATAAACCTACCTGTAATTTTGTCATCGACCCCCTTTTTAACTGTTTCTCTATACTATTGAGTTTTGCCCTGTCCTGCCTGCCAGGAATCCTCACAGCTGCAGACATGTAAAAACGATGAACCCAACAAAGTCTCCAAGCCGCCCCCCTTCCAGATCCACGTGGACCAGCCTGCCACCTGTATAAAAAAGGACCAACAAAATGTCACAGCCGTGAAGGTAGAGGAGCCCGTCAAGGACTCGCCCCTGAAGATAGACAATGCTGTCGTCTGCCTCCGACAACCTCTGGCCCCCATTGACGTCCCAGCAGCGGCCATGGATGTCAGTTTCGGTTGGTTGCTTTACTGAGTTTTCCCCCCCCAACCTGAACAGATGACAATTTTATTTTCTTCCTTGCAAGACTCTCCCATGGACATGTCTGTGTGTGAAGAGAAGACGGTTGATGTTAAAGAGGTGCCTGAGTATGCTGAGGAAATTCATACGTATTTGAGAGAAATGGAGGTGAGTCATTTCTGTGTTTGCTGGTTGAAAAATTAAGGTTTGACACCTAACACTGGGTATTGAAGGAGGTCAGGCCTTTCTGGTTTTTACATGGGTGTTTAAATCTTGGCATTTAAAAATGTCCACTGCTGTGTATCTTGGCAGTCTGACTCAATTGACCACGCTTTTAAATGAAATGGTCTTTTACATAAAGTGTGCATAAATGCTCCCCATGTTTGCTCCAGTCTTTATCCACATGTCACGAAGCGTTGCTTCCCCCCTACTCATCAGACTAGTCCTGGGAATTCCTGTGCGCTCGGCTCACTTGGAAGAGCCAGCTCTAACTGCTCCTCACCTTTATTTTGATATATTATTGATTTAAAAATAGGCACCATATTAAGTAGTAATGAGTAATTTAATGTCTTTTGCAGGAATCCCTGCAAAAAATCAACCATTTAAATTTAACCAATTAAAAAATTCGCAAGATTAAAAAAAAACGATGCAAGCGATATTGAAATGCGGCCTGATTTAAAATCATCTATTACCCAGCACCTATAGTCTTTTCAGTGTTTTTAAACAAGTGTGACATAGCATTTGTTGATGAATTCATGTACCTTTATAGCAGCCCGTTAATCATAAATGGGAACAGCTCAACATGTCCCAAAGTATGTGCTAGGGGGGGGGGGGGGGGGGGGGGTGTTGATCTGTTAATTCTCAGACTAGAAAGGCAGCTGGTTGATTTTGTGAATAAAACTGAATGAATTTCAGTGCTGTTCTCTTTTAAAAACAAATTTACATGGTTCTGTAGCTCCTTTGCCAGCAAAGCTGGCCACTAATACATAAGTTCTGGGCTACATTTAATTGACACCCTTGTTTAAATGTCTGGTCGATTCCACAGGTGAAGTGTCGGCCGCGTTTGGGCTACATGAGGAAGCAGCCCGACATCACGGCCAGCATGCGCGCCATCCTGGTAGACTGGTTGGTGGAGGTCGGTGAGGAATACAAGCTCCAAAGTGAAACACTCTACCTGGCCGTCAACTACATCGACCGCTTCCTCTCATCTATGTCGGTGCTGCGCGGCAAGCTGCAGCTGGTGGGCACAGCCGCTATGCTGTTGGCCTCGTAAGTCCTCCTGACAAGCGGCATGTTTTATTGTTGCTCGGGGAGCTGGTTAACCCCTCACGTGCGCTCTTGTAGTAAATTCGAGGAGATCTACCCCCCGGAAGTTTCGGAATTTGTGTACATCACAGACGACACTTACACAAAGAAGCAGGTTCTACGGATGGAGCAGCTGGTGCTCAAAGTGCTCTCCTTTGATCTGGCGGCGCCAACCATCAACCAGTTCCTCACACAGTATTTCCTGCACCAGCCTGCTAGCAAGCAGGTGGAGAGCCTTGCAATGGTGAGCGTCGGTTGGCTTTTGAAGTCAACTTGCTAGTTTTGTTGCTCCTTTTTGCAGAGGGGTTTTTAAGGGTTATTGTTCTATCTTCGTTTTTCATTATCCGTTATCGGTCAATTTATAATACGCTACAAAGCCTAGGAGCCGGGACACTTACTCTCAGCCAAAAGGCCAAGCTAAGGTCCTAGCCCTTAAGCCTTGCTGCGATCATTGCGAATGCACCATTCCCGGAGGTACTGCAATACCGGGCCGATGCGTGGAGTGGACAGAGCAAGCTCTTAGAGGCCTACATCTGTATAATTGTACATACTAGCTTGAGTGTATAAACTGCCTTTTTAATCTAAAACACTGTCTGGGTGTGCAATATACTTGAGGTTTTACTGTAGATTTCCATATTTGAGCAATGAGTCAAACTATTACTGATTGTATTCACGCAACAGTATTTGAGCCATAAGTGACATAGTGTAATCAGGAAATGGATTTGGCTTTTCCCTCTGTACTCATGGTCTCAACAGTTCATTTTTACAACATGGTACTGTGGGTAGTGTGGTAAGATAAAATCGAATGCCCTTTTTCATGGTCTCCTGTTACGATCAGGCTCTTTCACCGCTGTAATCTGGGTTTGAATCCCATTGCATCCAATGTTGTGCAAATGAGGTCAGCAATGTTTGGCCAATCGTTGCGCTAATATGGTCGGTCATGTACGAACTTGGTTCAAAATCACCTTGTGATAATTTCTTTAGTTTGTGACAGTCAATTGAGCTGATAAAGGGAACCAATGTCATACTGATCTTTATTTTTTTCCCATCACAATTTATACACGAATAATGCAGGAATTGTGACTTTCATGTAAATTGACAGATTTCATTAAGTCACACACATGACTCATAAACTAAGTATAACAATTTCTTGGACATGTTGGGAAAAATCTTTCTCAATTACATTTATTGGCATTGATTACAGAAACTGTACTGCATTGGAGCAACAAGTTGTCACACTGCAGTTCTTGTTGACATGCATTGTGGGGAAAAATGGTTATTAGTCAAACTTTTTCACATTTAGACGCCTTTATTTTAACCCTTTGCATAATACAGTGCCACAAGTTGAGAAATGCCTCATCATGTAAAACTCAATTGATTTAAAAGTGTTGGGAAATGTTTTCAAAGAACGCATTTCATAATCTGAGAAGGAAAATCATAGTTGATGACAAATTGTGCTTTGCAAAAGTGTATTGCACTCTACCCCCCCAGAGGTTTAAAAAAAAAAAAAAAAAACTTCGGTAAAATTGGTTTAGATAATAAGCAAAAAAGTACATGAACCATAATTTAAAGCTGCATTTTTATAAATTGTGTTGCCATATTTTTTTTTACCACAATGCTCATTTATGGAGATAAAATGGTTTTCTACTTGCTAAGAGTACCCAAAATATTCAAAAACCCTGGTGAAGGCTGGACAAAAATAAAGTGCCGTTTGGTCAGTCTATGTATTGCACTACGTGTTACAGCGACATCTTGTCCCCTTTATAAAAAAAAAAGCGCGGTCTTTATTTTATTTAGTTAAATATTAAGGGTTCTACCACTGGGGGGTGCTAAAGACACGACGTTGTTTAAATTACCGGTAGTAACTAATAATGGATAATCAGCAACCGTTCTAAAGAAGCGTTCTAGGGTCCAGGGTTATATGATTTCAAACAAAAGTTAATTTCATACCCTTTGGTCACAAATTGGTGCTCATAATGGAAACGCTAATTGCCTAGCTGTCGTTTTGACTAGTTTCAAAACGTTTGTCAATGTGGTGTTCACAGTACCTCAGCGAGCTCAGCTTGGTGGATTCGGACCCCTTCCTGAAGTACCTTCCTTCCCAGACCGCCGCATCTGCATACACCCTGGCCAATAATATAATCAGTGGTGCATCATGGGTACGTTATTTTCATGTTAATTACTGAGGGGTAAATTCACGAGTGACACGGTCCATTGTTACTGCAGCCTAAGCCTTTGGCAGAGAAGACGGGCTACACCTTGGAGGTCCTCAGGCCATGCGTGGACGACCTTCACCAGATGTTCCTGAACGCACCGCAACATGCTCAGCAGTCGGTCAGGGAGAAGTACAAGACTTCTAAGTAAGTATAAAGCCAATTGCAATAAGTTGAATACTTGAAGTAACCCCTTCCGATGTTCCCTCAGGCATCATGAAGTTTCCATTCTCGAAGCTCCAGCCACTCTGCAGTTTGACTGAACTCCCTTTTAAAATGTACTTGTGTCACTCATCTTTTTCCTTTGTGACCTATTCTTGAAGTGCATTGATCCCTTTTTTGTTTTTTTCCTAAATTACTGATGTTCGCTGTTTTTAAATTGGTTTTAAAACCAGACCAATGTGTAAATATACGCTTGTTTCAACCCCAAAGTTTTATGCCCAAGCAGTTGTAATTGCTGGGTTGTATTTTTCTATTTCGACCTGGTAAGTTTTACACATTAAATTGTTAGTCAGGCACGGAGTTATTTGTGTCTTTACATTTTGGGTGCTTGACAACTTGTCCGGGCCTCTTGCAGCACTGTAAATTTTGTAAATAAAATGAACTCGCTGCTCTTCACCTGCTTCACAAATTTATTCTGGGCGACCGCAGGGGGCGCAATGGGATCGTACAAACGGAGAATGCAAGCCATAGTTTAATCCTTGGTTACTTCAACTTCCTCAAATCGTTTGAAACTTTTTTAGGTTTCTTTACAAAAACCATGGGGTAGTTTAATTTTAATTAGAAATTTACCGTACATATACAATTTTTTTTTAAATTACAATTTGCAGCTGGATGAAGAAGCCTGATGGGCGAAATGTGTTTGTGGGGTGTAGTTCGCTTACCCCTGGTGTAGAGGTACAAAGTAGGTACAAACTGAATAATTAGTGACCAAAACTCAACTTTTGCTGAACTTTCTACAAGGATTATGGTATATTGGTGTACTTAGAAAGATGGTGGACAATGTCTGCTTCTCTTTGGACCTCAACTTATTAACATCTCAAATAAACAAAAAGTATGATTCCGGAGATGGAATCGTAGCGGTCTAGTGATCACACAGCGGATCTGGACTTGGCCTTTTAGCTTTGATTTTTGCATTCCGGAGATGGAATAAGAGCTTGCTCTGTCCACTCCACGCATCGGCCCGGTATTGCAGTACCACCGGGAACGGTGCATTCGCAATGATCGCAACAAGGCTTTAGGGCTAGGACCTTAGCTTGGCCTTTTGGCTGAGAGTAAGTGTCCCGGCTCCTAGGCTTTGTAGCGTATTATGAACTGACCGATAACGGATAATGAATAACGAAGATAGATAAATAACCCTTAAAAACCCCCAAACCCCCCCTCAACTTATTAAAGTTTCTTGACCTATGGGATTTATTAATATAAAGGACATTGTAAGCACTTTATAAATTTAGAACATTTACATGTATTTTTCTAATTCAAATGTTAAATTTTTTACCACTGAGGGGTGCTAAATAAGACACTATACCAAAGAGTTGGTATTGTCTTGAATTTCATTGTTTACTGCTTTAGCCAAAATGCAAATGTGTTTGAGCTACCTTGACTCTTATTTAAGCTTTTTTTGCACTAAGTTATAAATTCAGTTCCTTTTATTCAAGACCCTTTCTGTAGGGTACTGTTTAAAAAAAAAAAAATGTATCCAAAATTAATGTATAAGCATTTGACTAATCTATCCTATTATATCAGAGGTCTGTTATTCATTGGACAGCTTGAATGAATATCGTATAAGCGTGCTTTGGACTGATGATTCTAAATGCTCTTTATTTTATTTTTTTTCTCCAGAAAATTAAGTAGTTAAGCCCTAGGGTTAATTTGCATTTCTAGGAAATAGAAAAATCTATGCCTAATTAGGCAAATGTATATTTGAAAACAGTCACCCTTTGAGTGTAATAGATCTTGACTGTTAAGATCAATACTGTAAAGAGAAGCTTGTGCATAGGAGGCACTCATTATTGGTTGCCTGCGCAGCAAATACCTTTCGGATTTTGTTTATTAAAGGCCACCATTGCCAATAGATTAAGATTGATTGCTTCTTTTTTCTGCAATAATTAGTGAACCAGGTTACGTTTTACTTCCCAATGTTCACACTGTAAATGCAGTGGTTGTATACAGCACTTCTCAAGTCAACGAAGATTCCCTAAAGCGTGTTGCAATGTATTTCACATTTAACCATTCAAACACACATAGACAGCCGTGCAAGGTGCATACCTGCTTATCGGGGGTTTTAAGGGTTCAGTGTCTTGGCCAAGGACACTTGGGTAATTATTTCGGCGAAGTCGGGAACTGAATCTGTGCCCCTGGTCCCAAGATGAGTCCTCTACCATTCAACTACAACACTCATAAATCCCAGCATTTTTTTTAAATGTAGTTCTGTAATGCTGAAAAGTAAAACAAAATAAATGCTGTATTTGTGTTTTAAAGGAAGAGTGTATTATTTGCCCACTAAATGTCGTTTTTCTGTGTTGTGGACTCAATGTGACTGAACAGCAACATTCTCTTTTTGTTGAGTTTTTAACATTTTTGAATGCAAAAATTTGAGAGAAAAACCTCAAAGAGCGACGGGGAACAGAAAAGTTCATGTGGAAAAAATGCACAGTACACATAAGGAGTGTGGTGTCATCCGTTATGAGGTGTTACAAATTGTGGTTGAGGGGAAAAAGTCCTCAAAGTCATCCCATCACTCATTAGTCCCATTCACCCATCCATCATTCGTGTTTTCTCAAATATTTAGGGCTGAGCTATCTGAGAGCTTTCAGTGTCTCAAAATTATTTGGGCACAGGTCATGAATCCAGTATTGAGAATTTTGAAAGATGAGTCCAAGTGGGAAACTACAGTTCTGTCTCTAAGAAGACAGTCTCCCTGATTTTGGGACAGTAGATCTCAACCATTTTCCATACATCTGATAACATAATCCCATAAGGGGGGCATTTTAGTACATTTCCACAAAGCATGAATCTATACCTTTTGCATTGCTACAGCCATCCATCTCACCGCTTATCTGTAGGGACACGTGGGTGCTTGAGCTTATCCCAGCTATTTTCGAGCAGGAACCAGTTGCCAGTTGCTGGGCACACAGGGACAGACAAATCACTCGCTCTTTCACACCTGGGGACAATTTGGACCGGACAATTAACCTGACATGCATGTTCTTGGAATATGGGAGGAAACACAAGCAAGCACGAGAAGAACATGCAAACTTCGCACAAGAAGGCTGGTTGCTGGATTTGAACCCATGACCTCAGAACTGTGCTGCAGACATGCGAACCGCTTGGTTGCATTGCTACCTTTCTAACAAAAAAAAAATCGCATTCTGCGAGGTAGGTCCTTTTCCCAAGCAACATTATTTTTTCAACTTTTTGGATCCTTTCGCGAGGTTTTTGTACTTTGTCCACCATATTGCTGCTATGATTACGCAATCATGTTAGCTCCTTTTAGGTGAGGTTCATGCAGTGTAAAATAAATGCTTATTTCTGGACCTAGAAGTATTTTTAAAATATGCATGTTAATATGATACTTCATTTGTTTTTGCTTAATATTTAAATCAATATTGGTCTTTTTGTAATAAATGACGTTTTTAATACTAGGAGGTGCTAAATAATGTATATTGTCCCTTTAAAAAGCAGAATTATCTCATGACCTAAAAATTTGATCAACTATGATTTGAGTAATACACTGCCATCTGTAGGTGTGTTTTAGTCATTACAAACTTGAAATTTACACGAAAGTCCTATTCTAACAACCTGAACCAGTGATAGGGAAGGTACGGTTCGTGAGCCACGTGTGGCACGTTTTGTGATTACATCTGGCTCACACATAAAAATAAATATAAAAAAAATCGCTATCTTCAATTAGACAAGAGTGTAGTAAAGTGTTGCTACCACTAGCGGCAGGTGTACTGTCACGTTTCTGTACCTTTAAGGTTGGAAAACGGACGTTCTGCTTTGATTTTCCCTCATTTATTTGTAAGAATTTAGTGATTGAAATCATCATTTATGGTGTGGCACATTGTAAAGCGCTTTGGGAGACCATTTATGAAAGAACAGTGATCAACAGCATGCCTCAAGACATATATTTGTAGAAAAAGATGTAAAGAAATCATGGCGGGTAGATGGTATTGACAAATATTAAAAACTCAATTCCTAAAATTAGAACTGCAACCAGATATGAAGGTAATTTCACCTGTATCCTGCTCAGGAAAAGCATTTAAAGGAGCTTTGTGGATTATTTAGCGGCTTCTCGTGATAAAAATGAATTATTCATTCAAAATAATTACATTGATTTAAATAATAAGCAAAAATACATGAACTCTCATAGAAACTTGCATTAAAAAAATACCGTAGGACATACATAACCTGAGCCTCACTACAAGGAACTGACATTAATGTCCGCCATTTTTGCAGCTCTGGGTATCCCAAAAAACAAAAACATACCTTGTAAAAGGCTGAAGGGGGAAATTAAGAAGAAAATTCTTGTGGTTTTGTGACTTTGAGTCTCTGTAGTTTGTTTTCTAACGAGACACAATACATAAACATCTAGTGGTCAGATAATTTATTCGTATAGCCTCAAAAGGCTGAACAGAAATACTACAAAAACACAACCACAGTAATATTACAAAAATACTGAATACTACAAAATACTACTATGAAAACAATTCAAAAACACTTAATCAGAAGTACTACAGTAATACTCTAAAAGTGCTATGGAAAATAGTGCACTGAAATGAAAAGTAATCCAATAATGTTTAGCAGCAATTATACTCCCAAATAAATCGATAAAATATGAATACCCATTTTTCAATACAACTGCCAAGATATTTATTTTTTACAGATTGCGATCCGCCTGTGACTAGAGGTAGGCAGGGAATTATGAACAGATGTAATAACAATAGCATTTTTACAGTAGGTTTTCTTTGAATTCTGTCAGGACCAGAACTGAAAAAGGGCCCAATTGCGTAACGTTTACCACAGGTTTTATTGAAGGAAAGAGGAGGGGCTGCACCCGCAATCCGGTGTTCGCTGGACGCGGGGAAGCAAGTAGCTCTCGAACTCGGACTGTGATCAGAACACGGAAGTGGAGCTTCTGTAGCGAGCAATGGCGGTGCCAGGGACGGAAAAACTGGTTGGTAGCCGGGACTGCGAGAGCATGCGTGGTCAGGGTCGGAAACGAGTCGTAAGCCAGGACGGGAGAGTAGACGTAGACGGGATAGGAAAAGGGTCGTAAGCCGGGATGGGAAAGCAGACGTGGTCGGGATCAAAACAGGTCGTATCCGGAGACAAACGGAAGCAAAAATGGGACAGGTGGGAATCAGGGTAGAAAAAGGCTTGCCTTGTGTACAAAGATGTTCGCAGACGGACTGACAACAGGGGATTGACAGGACTGGGTTTAAGTAGGGACAGGGAGCCAATCAGAACCCGCGGCAGTTAGCGTCAAACGAGCGGGCACAGGTGATTCATATCGGTAATCATTACAGAATTTGGTTACCAAATATATTTTTTGGTCTCTCTCTTAAAAAAATAGCCCAAATATTTTGCTTTTGTTGTTTTTCCATGTGCCCTGCGACTGGCTGGCAACCAGTTCAGGGTGTCCCCTGCCCACTGCCCGAAGACAGCTGGGATGGGCTCCAGCCCCCCTGCGACCCTACTGACGACAAGCGGTGCAGATAATGGCTGTATGGATGGTTTTCCAAGTCAACAATAACCGAGCCCAGACCTAAACCTTGAAAAAATTTGGGGGATAATTTCTCAGTCGTAAAATTTTGTAGTATTTTGATAGTATGAGTTTTGTAGTCTATGCTGACGCTGCTATTGGTGTGTGAGTGTGTGTGTGGATGGGTAGGTGTGAAGCACATTGTGAAGCACTTTGGGAGGTCCTAGTGACTTGAAAAGCGCTACATAAATGCAAACCATCATCATACGTGGTAGCAGGCATTGATCGGATTCTGGCTGATTAACTTTGCTGTCAATGAGTCATGCAAGTGTAATAAGAGCCAATTAAGGGATTGTGGTGCTTTTTCTTTCTTTGTTATTTGTGTGTCAAAAGAATGCCAATCTAAAAATAACAAAGATTTTAGCTGTGTTTTTTTTTGCTAAACGCTGTGCTTTCATCTAGTGACATGCCGATTTCTCCTCCTTCCCCCCCTGCTCCTCCTCCTCATACCTCCTTCTTTCCTTTCCTTTTCTTCCCTGTCAGTGTGAGAAGGAAGCTTGAGGAAGGGGACACAGCTGCCAGGAGTGAAAAGGAAACGCCTGTTTTGGTCATGTGGACGGACTGGAATTCCATCACCTAGTGCTCGAAAACCTGTCGGAATGTCCTCGGTGCTCCCTCCTTGAGAAGTTTTCTTTCTTCATTTTCAGGGGGGGTTTGCCGGTGTGCCTGGCGCCTATGCCGGCCCCTCGCAAATTCCTGCTGGCATCCACGTCGCTGCCCCTGCAGCTGGACTGGGGCTGGAACGTGAGCGTGTACCTGGCCATGCTGCTGGGGCTGCTGGGACTCATCATGCTGCTGCTGTGGATGCTCATAAAGCAGCTGCGACACTCGGTGGGCAAATCCACGCTGCAGCTGGCGTGCAGGTCCTTCCGACAGACCCCCGTCAGCGCGGTCAGAGTCTCCTCTGTTCAGGAGCTGCGACATGTGCTGTGAGCCGACCGCCCCTCACCCGCTACCCAGACAGTCCACGACGATTGCCATGATTCACGGTTTACAGATCCCTTATCCTCCAGGGTCGTTGGGGGCTCCACAGCCTGGCGGCACCTATCCCTCCCCAGGGCGTCATTTGGGTACGAGTTGGCTCCTCCACATGAAACAGATGTTACTGGTTTCCACGGTTACCAGTAGCAACAGAACCCTCTTGATCTGACTCAGATACAGCACTTTCAGGATCTGGTCGCCGTTGTTTTACAGTGTAAAGCGTCATCCCGCTCCACAGAGATACATTGACGGGCAACAGAACGTAACAATACTGATACTAGATTCTAAATCACTGTGGTAAAAACAATTTTGTTCTGAAATTTTGAGTATTCTACTCCGATAGGATATCAACATGTTGTTCTACCTGATTTAAGTTTATTTTTACTTATTGTTTATGATCAATACCACTTTTTAATTGGTTCTAAAAAAGGGCTTGCTAATGAAAACTGACAAACATTGGGATTATATCTGGAACTGCACATGATTGTATCATGACAGTTTTCTCCTATTTACTTTTATATGTATTTGTATATGTTTTTGAATAGAACGTGAATTGTAAAACAAATAAAACACATAATAGGTTATGAAAAAAATGCCAACAAATATGATAAAAAATCCACATGTTTTGACATTTTTTAATAATTATGTACGTCTTCATTTACCAGGATATATCCTCAATTTAAATCAAAGCTGATTTAGTCTAATTAAAAGTGTATTATCAAGCATCTCCTAGCGGTGTAAACATTTCATTTGTTGAAAAACTAATTTGAAAATGTACAAATATTGTGAATATTGAGACCAAAGGGTATGAATTTAAGGGAACATTGTGTATTATTTAACGCCTTATATTGGGGAAAAATGTCATTCTTTATCGATATAATTTGAAAATGTGCAAAAATTGTGACCATAGGGTATGAATTTGAAGGGACAGTGTGTTTTATTTTGCGTTTCCTAGTGAGAATAAAAATCATTTATTAGAATAAAAAAGTGAAAATGTGTGTGACCAAATGGTATGGACTTGAAAATACATTGTGTATTATTTAGAATAGAATAGAACAGAACACCTTTATCGTCATTGGTCACTGAGTCTTTGTAGTTTGGATTGTTACTCATTTTTTGATTTGGAAATAAATTCTTCGAATTGAAATGTGGAACGAGGGGCTGCCGGGTGTGGAAGGAGATCGTCAATGTTGTTGAACTGAAGCTTAAACAACATTAGATGCATCTTACGTGAAACTTTTGGTGAGTTTCTGCCTTTGAAAACCAGATGTGGCCCAACCTCACTCAGACCCTAATTCCGGTTGCCTCAAATTGAGTTTGAGACCCCTGCTTTAAACCAACATTAATCAAATGATATAGGTGTAATCTATTGCATTTTCCCCAAAAATGGGTGGTAACAAAGGGACTCTGTCTCACTCAATATATTTTTTCTTGATTTTTGCCATCGAGTTTGGTCAACCACCAGTGTCCCTGACCTGTGTTTTAGATTTTGCCTTTTGTTTTTGTTGTTTGGGGAGATGTTTTTCTTTCAGTCAGAGCGAATTTGCAAGCTGATTGATGAGCTGGTCTTACAATCTGTTGGGTCGCCGTCTTTGCTTATTAGTTTTAGATGTTGTGTTTACAAATAGAAATGGGAAAATGCTCTGCACTATAACTTTAAAAACAAGGACTCGAGAAGGCTCTCAGAATTATTAATTATTACTAATGTATGTGGCGGTAATACTTGGCTAAGTCTGTTTTTCTTTAACTAATGTAAATCTGGCCATTGGTGTGTGAGTGTGTGAGTGAATGGGTAACTGAAGCACATTGTTCTTTGGGTAATACTTTGGGAGGTTTTCAGTTACTTGAAAAGCGCTAGATAAAATGCAGACCATTTAACATTGAAATACAGTGGTTTTAAAAGAAAACAAATTCAGACTGATACCCAAATCTTGAGCAGGTATTGGTGCCAATACCAAATACTGATATAATAAGTACATGAAATTCATTTTTTGATCTACAAAAAAATGACTAGATTTTTCTAAAGAAATACAAATCTGTCTTATTTTTGACCACCTTATGTCACTGTCTTCTTCTTTAAGTTTGAACAGTAGTTGGCACGTTCATTTTGGTGCATTAGAGCTGTGGTATGTAGTGCAACCGAAAAAGAGTGCTAAAAAGCACAAGGAAGAATACAAGCTACGGAGACTCCAAGTGACCAAACCTCACCTTTTTTCTTTTCATTTTTTGCCCAGCCTTTCACACCGTTTTTGGTAGCAGCAAGATGTCAGACAATCATGTCAGCTCTGTAGGTGAGCCACATGCTATTTGTAATGATTACAAATTTCTGTACCTGCAAAAAATGCATGTTTATATAATAGTTCATTCATTTTTGCTCAATTTTCTTTTAATTTTCAACTAGGCGCTTAATAACACAATGTCCTATTAACATAAATGTTTTTTAATGGTAATTTACTTTGATTGTTATTTGGCCACAAGTACAGTATCTGCTACCATCGTGCATACCAATTCCTAAAAAAACGATATCAGCACCGGCATCAAAACAAATGCCTGATATCGGTACTCGCCCATTCTCTCATAGAGACGACAAAGAGCTGTAAATCAGTACAAATTAGGAGAGACATCTGTTGTGTGTGTTCACTGATCTGTTCCGTAAGGTCATTTCCAATTAACAGAAAAGAATGCAGCGGTGCGTGATCCAGCTGCAAAACGAAGAGGCTCAAGAGAACCAATGATGGATGACAAAATTTACGTTATGTCAGTCAGTCACAAGGTTGAAGACAGATTGTGTACACAGCTCAGAAATACCAACAAGTCCCTCGGGCGCTACCATTAAGGATCCTGAGGGTCAGCTCCTCTGATAGATTTGGAAGCCAATAACACTTTTTTTCGAAATAAACGAGACTCCAACCTTTTTCAACCTGAGAGTTTTATATGTATTTCTGAAATACTTGAAAGACTTTTCATATCATTACTATGTCGTTACTATGTTATTACTGGGTTAATTATTGGAAGAAAGGTTAAAAAGACTCAGCCAACAACTAAGAAATAATTTTACAAGAAAATCATAATGACCCAGCACTGGTGAGCTATTTTTATAAAAGGTCCACGGGCAAGTCAGCTATCCGTAGGGGGCACTCTAGTGCCTGTGGGAACCACGTTGGAGACCCCTGTACTATGTGTTGAAGTGTATTTTGTGTATATCTAATTAGGACCACTAGGTGAAAAATTCTAGATTTAATACCATAGTTTTTTCCTCTTCAGAACAACATATCTGTCCGAAAAAAGCACAAACTCATATTTTAATTCATTCATATAAAATCAAACTGGATTCATACAGCACAGGAATATGCATGACATGCCCTCATTCTAATGGTTTTAAATCATAATAATCTGTTCACGCTACTGAGAATTATAAAAGACGGTGAGTAAAACCAAAGGTAAGTAAAATATGTCAGGAAAAAAACAACGGAAACGTCATATGATGTATAATAAAAGTATTACAAATTGTTTAATTTATTCAGCTATTGAATATGTACTCATATATGTTTTTTTCTGCTGCATGATTTTAATCTATTTTTGGTAGTTTTTAAAGGTATTTGGGCTAGGTGCACCTGTACATTATTTAAATATTTTAGTTCACTATTATTAATAGTTGCAGTCATTACAACTGATTTATTCTTTGAAAGGGACAGCACATGAGGTCACCCCCTTTCCAGGAACACCAGGTTGCAATGGATGTTACAAAAAACAACAACAACAACAACAACAACAACAACCACCTGAACAATGATACAAACATGCATTCCTTAAAATACTAACATTTCAAGAAATTTGCAACATGAGCCTCATCTAGAGGGAGCTGACATGTTTGATATCTTGTTGCTACTGGTACCCATAACCAAAAATCTTGCCAAGTCCAGGCAAAAAAAGAAATGTGGAAAAAAATGATTATCTTTGGTCACTAAAAGAGCCCGTAGTTTGTATTTTTCTCTTCTTTTTTACCCCGTGTTTTTGGTTACATTATACAATACAGCGTCATCTAGTTTTAAAACAGTACACACTGTCCGCTAAATATAAGGTTTATAATGTAAAAAATGCTATACCATATCGTTCGAATTAAAAGCAGATGCAAACAAAACGGAAAATCCCCACAAAATTATGGTGAAAATGTCCAAATTATTGATATGTTTAAAGTTTAGTGAACTTTTAAAATAAGAAGAAAACACATCAATGGAGTATGGACTTTGAACTTGCAAGGAGAACAGGGAGAGGAGCCTTCACATAGGAAAGTTCAACCTGTTGTGAAGGCCCTCCCCTGGGCCCTTTCTTTTTATTACCTCTTCTAGGTTACGAAAACAGATCCATGTCGTTATAGTCAAAACAATGAACAACAGTGCGCTATATTAGTCAAAATAACGAACTGGTATCCTATGAAATCTCTTTTGCATGTGACTTATATTAAAAACAGAAAAAATATGAATAATGTAAATAAAATGGCAAGTATCATGTACAAAATCATACAATCATAATTAACAACATGCTAATACATTTTTTTTCTCAAAACAGGAAATTTAAGTAAATACTTTATTGATAAGTTTAAGGTTTTGTTGGACATTCAAAAGGAGGAGAATATACATCAATGAATTTTAAGATTGCAAGGAGGACAAGGAGAGAAGCCTTCAGATAAGGAAAACTAACCTGTTCTAAAGGCCCTCCCCACAGTCTTTTTTTTATTACCTCTCCTCTTTTACAAAAGCAGATCCACAAAAAAGGGTGTGGAATCAAAGAACTGTTGCACAATTGCCCGATTCTGACAATGATGTAAACAGTGCATACTAGTCAAAACAACAAAAAAACAATGCACAAAAAGTCAAAATAACAAACTGGCTTCCTATCTCTTACAAGTAGAGGTTGGATCGGGCATAAATAATCCACATGCGTACTTTGGCGACTAAGTGTGTACTTCGGCTGAAATACGCACAGCACCGAAGTATGCGCATCGCCGAAGTATGCGCAGCACCAAAGTATGCGCAGCGCCGAAGTATACGCATCACCGAAGTATGAACAGCGCCGAAGTGCAGCGCCGAGCATGTTACTCAAGTAAAAGTACTGTTACTTCAGAGCAATATCACTCAAGTAGAAGTAAATACTATGTAGTGTCTAAAATCACTTAATAGTAATGGACAGATTCTCCCACCTCATCTGTAGACCTCTGCAGTTCATCCAGAGTGATCATGGGCTGCATCTCTGATCAGTTTAGGGGGGCGGCCTGATCTTTGTAGATTTTCACTGGTCCTTCCATTTCAATATTATTGCTTGCAAAGTGCTCTTTGGGATGTTTAAAGCTTGGTAAATCTTTTTGTATCCAAATTTAGCTTTAAACTTTTCCACAACAGTGTCTCGGACCTGCCTGGTGTGTTCCTCGTTTTTCATGATCCTCTCTGCGCTTTAAACAGACCTCTGAGACTATCACGGTGCAGGTGCATTTATACAGAGACTTGATGACACACAGGTGGATTCCATTTATCATCGTTAGTCATTTAGATCAACATTGAATCATTCGGATATCCTCGCTGAACTTCTGGACAGAGTTTGCTGCACCGAAGGTAAAGGGGGTGAATCATTTTGCACACCCACTTTTTAGGGTTTTTTTTTGTTAAAAAAGTTTAAAATATCCAATAAAGTGTGTTCCACTTCCTGATTGTGTCCCACCTATTGTTGATGCTTCACAAGAAATTACAGTTTTATATATTTTTGTTTGAAGTCTGAAATTGGAAAGGTCAAGGGGGGCTAATAGTTTCGCAAGCCACAGTGCAGATCCTCCACCAAAAAAACAAAAAAAACCAAGAAAAAAAAACTTAATGATTGACATATTATGCCAGAATGTCAGGCCGGGGCTAAGATCTTGCCTCTAGTTGCAGGTGTCCAATATTAAAAACACTATAGACTTAGCATGTATCTAAACTTTGAAATGGCTTGTTTATTCTCTGTGTTTTTCTGGACAGTTTTGCCACATAATTTTATTTTATATGAACTCCTATTCTTTTTGTGTGATCATTACTCGGCTCCTCCATATCTCCACGGCATATCTAATTTTGCCTTTTTTTCCCCTGAGCATTCGTATTCCTAAAAGACAAAAGCACCATCCAATATAGTATCATTTTCTAGTGAAGTGAAGCCACCCGGTGCTAATTGCGCGACTATCTGCAGGCAATACAAAGCTGAATCCCGATGCGTCCCTCGGAGGACGGCCAGAGTCTCTCTCGGCGCTGTACTCAATCTGATCTGGCCGTTATTAGCTGCCCGTTCGTCTTGTTTATTTGGGCTCGGAGGAAATTGGCTGCACGCTCGCCTGCCTGAGCAGACACGAGTCAGGAGACGCTTTAATTAAGGTGCACCGATATGTGAGTCGTGTATTTGTGTTTGCGGGTGTGCGTTGATAAAGACGATGCCTATCGGGACCTCTCCTGCGGGACCGCCCCTGAAAAACGTCTTCGGAAAGCACTCAAGCAATTAAGATGCAAGGCTTGACTAGCGGCCTGTGTAGGCAACCATGTAAATGCTCATCAATAATACATATGAGGACGATAGATGAGGGACTTTGGAAGTTTTATTTGGATTCGCTGCTGCTACTGATACGTATTGTACCATCCATCCATCTTCTGAGCCACTTATCCTCAGTGAGGTCACGGGGGTGCTAGAGCCCATCCCAAGGGGACACCCTGAACTGGTTGCCAGCCAGTCGCAGGGCACATACAACTCACTCGCTCATTCACACCTAGGGACAATTTGAACCAGCCAATTAACCTGACATGCATGTTTTTGCAATGTAAAGGAAAGTGAAGTCCACCATACATGTCAACCTCCACGGCTCCCTGCCCTTACAAACTGTCGTATTTTCCCTTACAAAATACAAAATAATCTTACACCACTTTTTTTTCCAAACGTATTTATTTATATAGTTTAACATGTTATATTGTACATGTGTTTCCTTATATCATATATATCGTTAATTAACATTTTGTTGTGAGATACTGAGTTGCTCGACATGAATGAGGTTTATTATACAAAAAGTTAAAAAATGAAGTAGCTTGGATGTTCACTGCAGAAGGGAAAATACATGCAAATACATTTAAGTAGAATAATACATTTTCTTATTACAATGATTAATTCATTTTCTGCATAAATTATTGTTGGTAATATACTGATTAAAGGGAAGAACAACAAACCTGTCTTTTTTCATTTTCTCCGTTGATACTTCCTTTTTTTCTTAACTTCTTTATACAACATAATAATTTGTAATATAATGCATCAAAGCAAGTGAGCCGTTTAAGAGCCGGCTCTCTTTAATGAGTTAAGCCGAAAAAGCCGGTTCTCTAAAAAGAGACGGACTTCCTTTCACTACACAACTCGAACTCGTTTGACTTGATTGATTTGCCGTTTCGTGATAGTCGGTGGAAACCGGATGGTACCCATGATTGACAAATTTGCGTTTTTCTGTAACAGATTTTCTTGTACATCGTACACGTCTTAAAATGCATAATAATTGTACTTTGTATGCCAAAAACGTACAGGTTGAAAGGTATGAGTGGACGGAGGAAACCCACGCAAGCAAAGGGAGAACATGCAAACTCTGCACAGGAAAGCTGGAAGCTGGATTTGAACCTATGACCTCAAATCTGTGCCTCAGACGCGCTAATGCTAGCTGCCAAATTTTAAAACATGATATTCAAAATTTCGCAAGAAAATAGTTTTTCCCCAGTAATTTAGGATCTTTTATCCGTATTTTCAATACTGAGGTTTGGCTTTTCTCTGAAGAGCGGGATGACGCTTTACACCAATAACATTGGCAACAAGACGATGAAGGTGCTGTATCTGAGTCAGATCGGGAGGCATGTAAACCAGTATGATCTATTTCATGTGGGAGAGCAAATCCTTATCCCCAAAACCGGCCTGCAAAGGGATGGGCGCCGCCACGTTGTACTTACCCAAGACACACCACAGGAAGTGGTGCCCCTACGACTCTAGTGGTTAAGGGATCGGTGAACCATTACCTGTGAACTGAACCCGGATCCAAAGGAGATTTTAGTTTTTCTTGACCGTCCGTTAAATGTTATTTTTCACTATGAAAAACTACGGAATGTTTTTTTTTTTCAATTAAAAATCAACTAGAAATGTTCCCAGAGTGTGTATTATTAAGTGCTTCCAAGTGGTAAGAAAATGTAAATTAAACAACTACACAATATTGATTTAAAATTTGAAATCCAAGGCTGGGCAAAAAGAAAAGAAAAAAAAGAAGATAAATGGTGCGGTATGGTCACTTGGAGTTTTCGTAAATTCTATTCTTCCTTGTAATCATTCTCCTTTTCGGTTGCACGACACAATAGAGCAACATCTCGTGGTAAAAAAATGCACAATGTCTCCTTGACAATCACTTTTTTGAGTTCATTTAATCTAAATATATGTAATCTGCTAATCGAATCTATCTGAACTACTTTATAAATCCAGATTTAGTGTGTGTGCGTGTGTGTGTGTGTGTGTGTGTGTGTGTGTGTGTGTGTGTGTGTGTGTGTGTGCTTGTATGTGTCTCATAGGCTCCGTGACAGTTAACCCGATTTTCATGAAAATGTACACAGTTGTTTTTCATGCCTCTACGAATGTCTTTCACTAGGTTTCATGTCAAGGCAACCCCCAAAATTACCAACAAAATCAATAAACATCCGCTTTTGAGTGGTTTGCTTTTATGGGATCTCTCACGCCATTTGGCGGCCAAATTGGGTATTGCAACTTCTTACCACAGACCATTCCAAAGAGCAGAATATCATCTTCTATTGGTCCGGCATTTTCACCCCATATTGCCTGCTAAGTTTATAGTTTAGTAGACACTCTAACTCAGGAGAGAAGACATCAATGAATTTTGAAAGTATAACAGATAAGGACTGTACAATAAAAAAAAAAACCTCACCAGGCCAAATTGCAAGTCTGTTCTAACAATCCCACCCCCCTTAAGCCCTTTCTTTCTTTTAAATTTCCTAGTTCATACAAAGTCAATCCGCCCTAAAGGGTGTGGAAATTGAAGAGCAGCAATATTATTGGCCGATCGTGACAATGATGTAAATAGTCCATAATAGCCCAAATAACGAACAATAGTGAGGTAAAAATATCAAACTAGCATCCTATGCAATCTCTTTTGCAGGTATTTAACATTAAAAATCTATTAAGATGCCATTTTGATAAGACTATAAATGACATCACAGTGGGTCGGATATTGACCAATCATAACACAACAGTTTTTATAGTCTTTCAAGATATTTTGATAAACTTGTACAGATTTACAGGAACAAACGTTTTTAAAAAGACTTCTCGATATCGCATATACAGTTAGGCAGTCTTAGTTTTTGGTTTTACTTCAACATTCTAGAAACCAGGTTGTGTTTCCTTTTACTATATTCCTCCTTTAGGAGTTAGAATACTTTTACAATTTTTTTCATTACGTACCTCACAGTCATATCAAAAATGCCGATTTCTCTAAAAATCCATCTAAGGAGTCCCTTCACCTACGACCTTGACTCAAGGTGAAACGACACGCGTCGTCCTATGAGGTCATGGAGACACGCGTTGGAAGACGACACCACACAGAAGGACCAGTTTCAGGTTCGTTTTGTACAACCGATATGCCGGGCAGACGCCATTAACGGAAATTCTGAACAAGACCACAACAGGTAAGACTTGACAATTGTAACCACAAACTCATTATGAGTTGTTGTTTTTAGATGAAGTGTTTGCTTTTATCAGTTGAGTACATTGCAATAGTTTGTGACAAGATGGTTTTTAGCACTTAATCAACGGACCTGAAATAGTGTACAGCTATTAAGATGTAAAAACGTACCTCAATTATGCAGTAACTATTTTTTGACAATGGATGTTGGCTTCAATGTTAGCGTACAGAATGGTCTCAGATATTTTCTTTCACCCTTTATGAAAAACATGGTTAGCTCATAACTGGATCGTATATAGGTATAGTTTAACATCTCAACTACACACTACGTACACACTATGGAGAGAGTGAGAGAGAGAAAGCAAGCAAAAAGAGCAACAAAGATAGAGCAATAAAAAGAAAGGGAGAAAGATAAAGAAGGAAAGCGGAATAAAGACAGCTGGAATGAGAAAGATAGACAAAGAGAGAGAAGAAAAAAGAGAATGTAGAAAGAAAAGGAAAGGAAGAGGAATAGAGAAAGACAGAAGGGATGAGAAAGAGGCACAAAGAGAGAGATACAAAGAGAAAGTGAGAGGAGAAACAGACAGAATGAGAAAAAAGAGAGAGGTGGGGAAAGAGAAGAACTAGAGATAGGGAGAGAGAAAAAGAGAAGAAATAGAGAGACAGAGAGGGAAAGGAACAGAAGAAATAGAGAGAGAAAAGAGAAGACAAAGAGACAGAGAGGGAGAGAAAGGAAGAGAGAAAGAGGAAATAAAGAGAGAATGAGACAAAATAGGGACAGAAAGGGAGAGAAAGAGCAAAAGGAGAAAAATAGAGAGTGATAAAAAGAGAAAAGAGATAGAGTCAGAAAGGTAGAACAAATGATAGAGAGAGAAAAGTGAGAGAGAGCATGGAAAAAGAAAGAAATACAGCTCCGGTTGCTTTGTGGGTGATGCCTGGCTCTGGTGGCATCCAGTGGAAACATTTTAAACAGCAGGTAATTTTTCTCTTGTGCTTCTCTAAGCGTGTGCTTGTGGGCCAGATTAAACCCCTTGGCGGGCCTATCCGAACTGCATGTTTTATATCTATGTGATACGCTATTTATCTATTAGTGTCCACGCACGGATGATAATAGCATATTTTCTTTTTGTTAAACAATTTCTACCTTTTTCAGGTAAGAATTTATCTTCTGAATATATGAAATACATCTTTTGTTATGCTTGCATCGAGGATACCTGCAACTAAGTGATCATCGAACCTTGTGAAAAAGCAGCGATTGACTTATATGAGCTTGTTTTTTTTGTCTCTTTCAGCTTTGTGCAATCATCAGAAAGCAACATGGTGAGTTCTGTCTTTCGGATTTTATCTTTGGTGTAAGTCAATCAATCAGCAGCAAATTGATGTCTCTTCACACGAGCCGCCATGCACAAAGAAGTAGGAAAAGGTCAATGGCTTCCCCTCGAAGATCAAATAATACATTTAACGAGATTATTATTATTGCTTCCTGCACAAAGCGTTTCCTTTCATTGTCTTCTTCTGTAAGAGATAAATGGTTTCTATAGAGCCTCGATCACGTTGTCATGGCAACAGGTACACCTATTTTTCAATTCAGTTAAGAACTAAAATTTAGGTGAATGAAACGAACAAGTGCAGATTAGAGAAGAAAAAACGTAATCATGTATTGATTTGTATTAAAAACTTTATTGATAACTGATAAGTTTATGGTTTCATAGACACTCAAAAAAGGTGAGAAGACATTAATGAATTTTGAACTTGGAAGGAGGACAGGAGAAGACTGTACAAACAACCCTCTGATAAGAAAATTCCAATGTGTTTAAAAGGTCTTACACTAAGCCCCATTTGAAAATTTTTTTTTAACCTCCTAGGTTACAAAAAGCAGATCCCTCTTAAAGGCTGTGGAAATCAAAGAATAGCAACATCACTGGCCAATTGTGTCAATGATGTAGACAGTGCATATTAGTCAAAATGACGAACCTCAGAGAGCAACAATAGTCAAAATGATGAACTACCCAGGCATCCAACACAATCTTTACAGTTGTTTAATATTAAAAACAGAAACAAGCATTCTAAACTAACATATTAACAACAATTTTACCTTTTTGTTTTTTGTCATTATTATTGTAAAATTATTTCAAAAACGTTGGAAGTTTATGATTATGGTATATGACCATGGATGTGAAGCTTTTGGCGTTAGATATTTGATGGATTTCTCATTTAGAATGATCTTAGCATAGCAACTGTTTTATGTACAAAAACTAATCTACTTTGGGGTTTTTTTGTATTCTGTATGCTAATTGTTAGCAAGATAGATGGAATGATCCATCTTACCCCCACCCCCTATTATGAAAAATGATTATGTGCCGTAATTCCATTACGCTTTGTTACAATATAGCTTAGGATCAGTGTTCGCTTTAAGCAGCGCGCGTGTTCAATTGCGCACTGCTCGCACATTCTCAGCGCACAAGAAAATCTAGCCAGCGCACAAAAATGAGGGCTCAAAATTACTAATTAAGAAGCGACTTAGGTCAAAGTTACAGTGCATGAAGGTAAAAATACACGGGTTCCCCTGACGTTGTGTCCTAAATGCGGTATTTTGAAGTCGAGTCGAAGGAGAACGAAGTTGAGTAAAGTTAGTAGAGTTTGTCGGGAACAGGCTTCTTCGGCTCGGCTCGATAAAAGGGACCGGCTCTTTCGGGTCCTAAAAGGCTCTTCAGAATGCTTTTGTTTCTTTAATCCCAACATGACCAAATATTATGTAAAATTATGCACAAAATGACTTAAAGGAAGGGGAGAATAGAACAAAAAAGAAAAAAATACCAAAATGAAAAAGTAGTGAAAAGCTGAGGAAAAAAAAGAAACAGGAAGGAAGAGAAAAAAAAGAAGGAAAAAAGCCAGAAAAAAATAAAATAAAAAAATGTAGGAAAAAGTAAATAGAGGACAAAAAGAAAAAAGGAACAGCTCGGAAAAAATAAACACAATGAGATTTTTTTTTAAAGGAATTTTAAAAAAAGTAGAAAAAAACACGGAAAAAAGAAGAAAAAGTTTGTGTTGCATTCAAATAATTTCCAATTATATCAAGTGAATCTTGTTGCCAACATTGTACTTCCACTAAAAATGTGATTAAGTACATTTCTGTATCTTACAACCAACTAAATAAGCCCCCAAAAATGTTAATATTATGCGACAAAATATATCAGGAAATAAAAGGAAGTGGTTATCTTGTGAAAGAATTGTAAGAACAAACGACGTTTGTAGGCCGTACAACCTTTGCAATAGTACATGAGTCAATTCATTCAAAAGAGAAAAATAATTTTGCATTCCCGGAAACCCAGCAAAATGTAACTTGATGTCGAGTTTGGGGCATGTTTGATATTTAATTATCCTGCCACACTTGGGATTATGGTTGCTCACTGTTGTTTCAAGCGTTACTCACCGACTTTGTGTGAACGCTCAGACCTGTGGAAAATTAGAAGGAACATTGCTTAGGATGCAAGGGTTGCGATCCAAAAATGTCCGGAAATAGTCAAAACCTTCAAGTAGAAACCTTTATTTATTAATCTAATTTTTAGAATTTGTATTTGTTTATTAATTTTTTGGTTTGTTTGTTTGATTGTTTCTTTATTTATTGCTCAAGAAAAAAACCAAGTATTTGTTTAACAAATAAAAGTACTGTACTTTTTAAACTTTTTTTACACAAATAACTCCTGTACTGTCAAATTACAATTTTGAAAATAATCTTGACGTTTATTGCACAACTGTACAAATTAAGGAAACGATCCACTTCATGTGAAAGCCGATATTTTTTCCATCATCAAAAACTTTAGAAAAAGGACCAGAAAGCCATTAAAGAGCACCAGAGACCCACATGTGACTCCAGAGCACGTTTAGTGGGTCAAGAAGTCCACCTATGTTGGCGATAGAAAGCGTCTTTCTCTCATTTAGAATGCAGAACATGACAAAAATCTGCAAAGTAGGGAAACCCTGAAAAATAAACCACGACACAGCAAGGGATTACTGTAACGATAAAAACAAAAACAAAGTAATTATAAGTTACGCAAATTTTAGTAATGCAGGCTGGCAACTGCAAGCTTCATTTTGTGTGTCGGAAAACACTACAATCACAATGAATCCTTTACATTAATGTTATAACAATTAAATCGATTCCTTGCCTGCAGGCATACCGAGGCAGCGTCCGACCTTACGTCAACTTTGACGCCAAGCATGATGCTGAAATCCTCAACCAAGCCATGAAAGGACTCGGTAAGTTCTCGTTTATTTCTTATTTTATTTTGTAATTTTTTTTTAATATTCATAATCTATGCATTTTTTTTTACAATATCGAACAAACCGAAATTTTTGCTTGCGTTTAAAATGCTGACCAATTCTGTCATAAGTACCGATGTTTTTCACCTGTGCCCGCTCATTTGGCGCCAACCGCCACGGGTTCTGATTGGCTCCCTGTCACTATTTGAACCCAGTCCTGTCAGTCCCCTGTTGTCAGTCCGTCTGCAAACCTCAGTGTATACTAGGCAAGCCTTTTTTTGACCGTCACTCCCACCTGTCCAGTTTTTTGCTCCCGTCTGTCTCCGGCTAATACCTGTTTTGATCCTGACTACGTCTGCTTTTCCGTCCCAGTTTATGACCTCTTTTTTTCCCCGACTACGTCTACGCTCCCGTTCTGGCTCACGACTCATTTCTGATCCCGACCACGCCTTGCTCTTCCAGTCCCGGCTACCGACCATTTTTCCGTCCCTGACACCGCCTTTGCCCGCTACGGAAGATCAACTTCCATGTTTGGATCACAATCCGAGTACGAGAGCGACTTGCTTCCCGCGTCCAGCGAACACTGGGTCGTGGGCGCAGCCCTTCCTCTTTCCTTTAATAAAACTTGTGAGAAACTTAACGCAATTGGGTCCTGTTTCCGTTCTGATCCTGACAAATTCACTCCGTGTAAATATTCTATTTGAAGAGTATTGTCTCAAAGACGGGCAGCATGGCGACGCAGTGGTTAGCGTGTGTGCGGCACAGTTTTGAGGTCATGAGATCGAACTTTCCTGTTGGAGTTTGCATGTTCTCCCCGTGCTTGCATGGGTTACCTCCGGGCTCTCTGCTTTCCTCCCACATTCATGCATGTCAGGATAATTGGCCGGTCTAAATTGTCCCTAGGTGTGAATGAGCGAGAGAATTGTCTCTCCCCGTGTGCCTTGCGACTGGCTGACAACCAGTTCAGGGTGTCCTCTGCCCACTGCCCAAAGATAGCTGGGATGGGCTCCAGCACCCCCGCGACCCTACTGAGGATAAGCGGTGCAGATAATGGATGGATGTCTCATAGGCGCTCTTCTCATTGCCCTTCTCACTTAGCGCCCGGCTATTTTTAGCATTAATGAACCACCCAGGCTGTCGTTGGTTTGCAATGAAGAGTGCTTCGAAAAACGCCTTTCGTGTGTGGAGACAGTGAATATTAATTAAAGATGTGGAAAGAAATAATACCCAGTAGATGTACAAATGATTGTGATTACTTATATTTATTTACAAAGATCTAAGTGTTTGGCAAAGTATAAGTTCATAACACTTTTCGTTTTATTCCGTGCTGCTTATCTTTAAATCATACAGTAAGTTTTTGCACTTATCAGAAATATTCACAATGCACTTGAACTTATTCCAATTCTGCAACCTTACTTAGGGCCGTGATAAGCGTCTCCTCTTCTCAACGGACCGCTGTAGCTCTTCCTTTTGTTTATCCTTTCAGATTTTCAGTCTCTCTCTAAAGAGGCCTTTCTGACTTCGCATCTTAACAATTATTAAATCGCAGTGGTGGGCTGTCAGGGCCTGCAAGGCCTTCTGGATTGGCCTTAAAAATACAGCGAACCCTTGCTACTTTGCGTTTCGGTCGTCGCTGGTTCGCTGCTCGGGAATTTTAATTAAATAGTATTTATGGCAGTAATATCAACACCCTGGTGGCCTTGTGGGTAGGGCGCCCGCTCCGAGACTGGGAGTTTGCTGGTTCGAGCCTCATACCTAAGACTTACATCATTGGTAACCATTGCCTCCCTGCTTTCTGCTCAGCATTAGGAGTTGGAATTGGGGGCTTTGGTCACCTAATGACTCTCAATGAGATGTTGCAACACATCAGTTGGGTTGAGCGAGGGGGCTGGGAATCCCCTCTTCTGTATCAATCTCCCAAAAAGAGTCAAAAATGCGAATGTTTTCTTGACTCTAGCCACCTCCCACTAGGGGGAGATGAATCCGGTATATATCTATTATTTCATGCTTTGTGTTTTGAGCTTTAAGAGGTTATTATTGATGCCTTTTTACATGTGTCACAATAAATGTTTTACAGCCATAAAATAGGTATTGAGATTTGTATTGATTCAGACGTAACACTACTGGAGGCCTAGGTGATAAATTCATGGCCCGCCACTTTTAAATCCTGTTTTCCTCACAGACCTTTATCCCCCTTTTTCAACAGGGACGGATGAAGACGTGGTCCTCATGCTTCTAGCGGCACGCAGCAACGATCAACGACAGCAAATAAAGGCAGCGTACAAAACGGCGTACGGAAAGGTGAGGTTGGATGACAAGTTGGCCCGATATTAAGAAGAAGCGTAAACTTCTCCATTTGTCAAATAATACTAGTGATGCTTTAAGTGTGAGGGGGAAAAATGATGTGAAAAATTATGTCATTGAACTTACCTGAGAATTTAGACTCTGATGAATTTCTTTACTTACAACCTAAAAAAGATTGGGTTAAAAATATTCTAATCTAGCAGTTGGCTGAATTTGACCCAATGTTTGTCCCGGAGAGCCACGTCTAATCTCCTCGTTAACAATGTTCACTACGTTGTTATCAATGACTATAAAGAAAATTCGATATTATTCATCCGTCTTAACAAACCCCAAAAAGTTCATGGTTTTGTGTAGACCTGCCCACAAAAATTGGGTCATTTTAAATAAAGCATCCTTTTGAAAAGAAAGCTTTTCCCCCACTTGTTAGTTTACATTTGGATTGTGAGACAGCTTAGCAGTTCTGTTGAGATTTTTACTACTGAATATTCCAGGTACAGATGTGGTGCAGAACAAGACTGCGATTCACAATTGTGAAGTAAAAATGGCTGACTATTACTTTTATACAGGGAGTGTGGTCCCAAGGACTGAAATCTAAATAAAACAAAAATAAGAAAGTAAGCTGGGCATATCGGTTCTAACAGGAACTTATATTACAAGCCCATATTTTCACTACAAAATAAAACATCAATGAGATGAAAGAGAAGCTGAATAATAACAATTAAATAAAATTATACATCCTTATTTCAAATAATTATGACTACATGAATAACTAAATTAAAAATGACTGTAATGATTAAAAGGCTATGAATAAATAAATCATAAAATCATGGTAGGCAATGAACAATTCCAATAACAACACCAATAAACACAACACTGTTACTTTTACTAAACAAACCTTAAAATTTGGGCCATTTTGTTTAAAATAGTCCCATTTTCGTTGTATAAATCCCAGATTCTGGTTTGTTTTTGTACTCAAAACAGGACATAGTACAAAACAACCAAGAAAAGTTTTTTTTAACACAAAGCACCATTGAATAAACGTGACTTTCGACAAAAATAGAATAGAATAGAATAGAATAGAATATGCCTTTATTGTCATTGTTACAACATGGGATATGCTGTGACAACGAAATTGGACGACTCCAGTTCCACATTTACAGTGAGGATAAGGAAACAAAGCTCCCAAATAAGGGTCTAATTGCATTCATTTATTTCATTTCATTTATTTATTAATTTCAGACAACTACACACTTTGTGTACACATGTAAACATCACTTCAATGCATAACAGAATGCCTGAAAGGGGGACAAAATGGGTACTCATTGCAGCAAGATAATGGACAATCATGTCAGCTCCCAATAGGTGAGGGTCATATTACATAAAATAGATTCAAATTCATCGACCTACGAGTATTTAAAAAATGCTTGTTTATATGATATTTCATTGATTTTTGCTTAATGTTCAATTCTATACTATTTTTTAATTTATTCAATTCTTAACCACTAGGAGGCGCAAAATAATACACAATGTCTGGTTAAAGGAACACCAGTACATTTGTTGGATACAGCCCGGTTCTATTAACCTTTGCAGTACGATTTAATTTCATTAGGCGTTGAAATGTATGTGAAAAATACAAAGAAAACAAACCTTGAACTACGGTTCTAAAGGTCTTTTATTTCAATATTTTTCATTTCCTCTGCAACGGCTTAAGTCCTCGTTGCTTATTCGTCTTGGAGTCTGCGACGTTTGGAATGAAACACAATCCAGTTCGATACAAATTTAGTTATTGGCGACAGGCACGCTCATCAATCGTTGGCTTCCCGCAGGATCTGGTGGAGGCTCTCAAGTCTGAGCTCGGAGGTCTGTTCGAGAGTCTCATCGTTAGCCTGATGACCCCGCCCGTTTTGTACGACGCCACACTGCTGCACAAAGCCATCAAGGTTGATTTTTTTTACAATTTTTGACCTTTGTGGTAGACGGTGTTGTAAGTAATGTGTTACAGAGGTACTCGTTCCTGGAACGTAACTATTTTTCTCGGGAACTCATCTGTCGTTAAAACATGAAATGAAATTATCTGCATTTTATATAGCGCTTTTCAAGTCAAGACTTCCCAAAGCGCTTTACAATGTGCTTCACATTTCCCCATAGCGGCCGTGCAGCCATGTAAGGCGCTAACCTGCTTATTGGGGGTATTAGGGGTTCAGTGTCTTACCCAAGGACACTTCGACATGTAACACGGAGGAGCCTGGAATCGAACCTGCGATCTCTTAATCCCAAGACGAGCGCTCTACCTCCTGAGCCACTGCCGCCTCAAAATATGGTGCGCTCCTTCCCTACTTTTAACCATTGGATGCATATGTGGAGTCAAAAATGACCCCATGGGTTATTATTCTTCAAAATCTTTACAAAATAAAAACAATTCTGATATTGTCATATTCAAGGTATTCCTCATAAAGCATGTGTATGACATGATGCCATTAGTATTTTACAGTATGTCGCATTTCTGCAGAGATTTAATTCTAACGTTTAATGGAACATCACCGAAAATAGAAAATCACAGAGGAAATATCGCTTTGACACAATGAAAAGAAGTATGTAAACAAAAGCCATGGCTAACTGGAAAGATATCCTCTGGTCTGAGACAAAGATTAACTTACTTGGCTCAGATGGTGTGAGGTATGTTTGTGTCCTGCCTTAAGTCATGCATGCTGTTGGGCATGTCATGGTTTGGGGCTGCATGAGTGCAACTGGAATTGGGTAATTGCATTTGAACTTGTATGCATGTACTATGAAATACTGGAGCAGAGAATGATCCCATCCCTCCAGAAACTGGGTCGCAGGGAAATGTTCTAACCTGACATTGGCCCCTAATAAGATGACCAAGGTTTTTTTTAAAGGGGCTAAGATTAAAGGGGATGGACTGGCCAATTATGTCTCCGGATCTACAGTGGCTTGCAAAACTATTTGCCCCCCTTGAACTTGGCGATCTTTTGCCACATTTCAGACTTCAAACATAAAGATATAAAACTATAATTTATTGTGAAGCATCAACAATGAGTGGGACACAATCATGAAGTAGAATACACTTTATTGGAAATTTTTTTACTTTTTTAACAACTAAAAACGAAAAAGTGGGTGTCGTGCAAAATTATTCAGCCCCATTGAGTTAATACTTTGTTGCGCCACCTTTTGCTGCGATTACAGCTGCAAGTCGCTCGGGGTATGTCTTTATCAGTTTTGCACATCGAGAAACTGATATTTTTGCCCATTCCTCCTTGCAGAACAGCTCCAGCTCAGTGAGGTTGGATGGAAAGCGTTTGTGAACAGCCGTTTTCAGTTCTTTCCACAGATTCTCAATTGGATTGAGGTCTGGACTTTGACTTGGCCATTCTAACACCTTGATATGTTTTTTGGTGAACCATTCCATTGTAGCTTTTGCTTTATTTTGTCTTGTTGGAAGACAAATCTCCGTCCCAGTCTCAGGTCTTTTTCGGACTCCATTAGGTCCTGTATTTGGCTCCATCCATCTTCCCATCAATTTTAACCATCTTCCCTGTCCCTGCAGAAAAAAACAAGCACAAACCATGATGCTGCCACCACCATGTTTGACTGTGGGGATGGTGTGTTGAGGGTGATGAGATTTGCTGCTTTTACGCCAAACAGAACATCTTGCATTGTTGCCAAAAAGTTCAATTTTGGTCTCATCTGACCAGAGCACCTTCTTCCACATGTGTGGTGTGTCTCCCAGGTGGCTTGTGGCAAACTTTAAACAACACTTTTTTGTTTTTTGGATATCTTTAAGAAATGGCTTCCTTCTTTTCACTCTTCCATAAAAGCCAGATTTGTGCAGTATACGACTAATTGTTGTCCTATGGACAGATTCTCCCACCTCAGCTGTAGACCTCTGCAGTTCATCCAGAGTGATCGTGGGCCTCTTGGTTGCATCTCTGATCAGTTTTCTCCTTGTATGAGCTGAAAGTCTGAAATGTGGCAAAAGGTCACAAAGTTCCAGATGGCCAAATAGTTTCGCAAGCCACTGTACCTTCTGGTTGTGTCCTACAGAAACCATATATTATTCCATTATCAAATATTTTTAAAAAGGTGCCAGCGATCCACGAGGGAGCGCCGAACACCCGCATGTGGCTCCAAAGTAAGTTTAGCGGGTCAAGAAGTCTAACTTTGTCTGTGATAGAAAGCATTTTCCTCTGTTTAGCCAATCGGATTGCCGAGTGAAAATCCACTAAGTAGCGAAACCGCAATAAGTGAACAGGGATACAGCAAGGGATTACTCAAATTACTTTATTTCAGTAACACACCCAACTCTAGAAGTAAGCTACAAAATTGAAGGTACTAAAATATTTACTCCATACTGTAACAAAACCATCATTTCTTTGAACAAACCCCACGGGAGCCCACTTGTTACCCATTGCAATTAAATGTGATGAAAGTGACTGTCTTCCTGAAAAAATTCAAACACATGCCAAAAAAGCTTTTGCTTGTCAAAAGGCTTTCCAAAATTGCGGCACTAACGAGGGTGAAATGAATCATAACAGCAGGACCGTCGCATTATGTACGCCCAACGAAATTTTGAAACTGACAAGTGGAAACACTCACACTTTAAGATGTGAGTTTAATTCTTGACAGCTTGTCAGAACACGAAGCACTAGCTGAAAATGAACAATCCACAGAGCTATTATTCTTTTAAAACAACTGTGACTCATTTTTATGCTCTATGAAATTAGTCACCAAGCCATAATTTTGTGAACTACGATAATTCTTTGCTATAGTATGCTGTGCTACTGTGTGCTGTGCTATGCTATGCACAATGCTAGGGTATGTTATAGAACTGTTTACTACAATTAATTAGGCTAGTCTAGGCTAGTTCATACTGTGCTATACTTTACTACCATACAACCATATATAATTTTTATACTATCCAATACAATACTATGCTGTGCAGTGTAATGCATACACTATATTTCAATATTGGAAAATATAAATGAAACAAAAACATAAAAACACCAATACACTACCAGCTCAGTAGCCTAGATGGTAGGGCGCCCGCTTTGAGACTGGGAGGTCGCTGGTTCGCGCCTCGGCCGAGTCATACCTAAGACTTATAACATTGGTAAAATGGCGGTGCCCTCTGTTGGCTGCGGCTGCATCGGCTCGCTACAACGGTTCAGGTGTATCGACATTTCGTTCTGTGTACATTGTTACAAAGAATGACAATACAAAGGAAATTATTATTATTATACACTTGTATACTATACTATACTATACTATACTATACTATACTATACTATACTATACTATAAATTAAAACTTTATTTCGAACATTATAAAATAAAAACAGGACAAAAATAATGAGTCAACAACAAAAAAAATGTTAACACATCATGTTCGAAAAGGACGTTTATTTTCCCTACGCCTTCATCTTCCTTATTAATTACATTTTACAGATAGCTCCTCTTTTGTATGTGAATATAACAAAATACATATTACATAGGTCAGATATCAATAACTATAATAATTACAATAGTCACATATTTTATTCACGAATCATCGTAGTACCCATTAATTAACGTTATAATGCTACTTATCACTAAATATCACTCTGACACCAATGATAATAACAACAATACCAGTGATAACAGTTATGATATAATAATAGTAACAATAACAAGGTTAACTATAGTTGTAAACACAGTATTTCCAATCTCTAGTATCACTCATAGACATTTTCTTAATCTCTGTATTCTGCCAGTAATGTTTGTTTGTATTTATATTTACACATGTGAATAGTTGGACATTGTTTGATCTCTTGTAAATTGTTCCAAAGTTTGACTCCACACACACACACACACACACACACACACACACACACACACACACACACACACACACACACACACACACACACACACACACACACACACACACACACACACACACACTTTTCCTGGTAGTTCTCAACTTTGGGATTATGAATTTACTACAGCCCCTTAAGTTATAATTTTCCCTCTTTCCGAATGAATTTTGAGATGTTTTCTGGCATTATGTTTTTGTTGACCTTAAATAGCAGTTGTGAAGTGAAAGATTTTACTAAATCATCCAATTTTATTAATTTGGACCACAGGAATAAAATATTAGTATGATCCCTATATCATACCCTGTGTATGGTTCTAATTGCATATTTTTGTAGGATAAAAAGGGGCTGAAGTAAACAGTTGTAATTATTGCCCCAGACTTCTGCACTATACTATACTATACTATACTATACTATACTATACTATACTATACTATACTATACTATACTATACTATACTATACTATACTATTCTCTAAGATGAACTGTTGAATGTGCTATAACCAACTGTACAGTACTAATTTATGGTAGTCACTGTACAATGCTACACTGTACTGTATTGTATTGTACTGTAGTTGTTACTACACTTCCCTATAAAAAGGCAATTTGAAAAAAAAAAATGATGTAATAATAATCTACTTATGAGGTAGTATAGTATATTGAATAATTATTTTTGTTTGACGAACGTGTTTAAGATCATACTGTGCTACAAAGAAATAATAAAACATATCAAATAAATCTTGCACATAAGGTTGCTGATTTTAATGTTTACTTTGACCCAAATTTTCAAACGATAGATACATAAATTACAAAAAGAACATACGAAAAAAATGTTTGTTCCACTGGCAGTGTCAGGACCAGAACGGAAACAGGACCCACTTGCGTGACGCTTCCCACAAGTTTGATTGAAAGAGAGCGGAAGGGCTGCGCCCACGATGTTCGCTGGGGGCAGGAAGCAAGTCGCTCTCGTACTCCACTTCTGTGATCCGAACACAGAAGTGGATCTTCCGTAGCGGGTGATGGCGGTGTCAGGGGCAGAAAACTGGTCGGTAGCCAGGACTGGGAGAGCAAGACTTGATCGGGGTCAAAAACGAGTCGTAAGCCAGAACGGGAGAGTAGACGTAGTCGGGAACAAAAAGGGGTTGTGAGCCGGGACGGGAGAGCAGACGTGGTCAGGATCCAAACAGGTTGTTGCCGGAGACAAAAGGGAGCAAAAACGGGACAGGCGAGAGTCAGGGTCAAAAAAGGCTAGCCTAGTATACACGGGGATTCGCAGACGGACTGACAACAGGGGACTGACAGGACTGGGTTCAAATAGTGACAGGGAGCCAATCAGAACCCGCGGAAGTTGGCGCCAAATGAGCGGGCACAGGTGGGTCACATCAGTAATCGTTACAGGAAGATCATTTTTGGTCATTTTAAGAATTACTTTTGTTATTTTCCTTGAAAAATAGAATATAAAATGAAGAACAACTTGAAAAACAGCTTACAAATATTGTAAAATCCAAAATGTGGGCAAAATAATTAACCAAAATAAATAACCTGGATGATTTTATATTGTCAATTCAGGCAACATGACAATTTAAGCTTTAAAAAAACGCTGATGAAACAGGTGCCAAGAATTCATTTTTAAACAGTCTCGATGGACAATTTGCCTCAAGATTTCTAATGAAAAAAAAATTGTTTTGGCTTCAAAAAGATTGATCTATGATTCTTTACTCTGCATACTTTCTACTCGGATGAGCATCTCTATGGCTCATCAGACAGCCTCGTGACACTTCATAATAAATATTCAGTGCAGCGAGCATTGAGATGAGCGTGAATTCGGTTAATTGGGCATTCAAAGGCTGAAATTGTGGGTGTTCCAAGTCGCCGTGGCAACTCAGCTCCCCCGCGACAGATAGGAAAATTGACACGGGGAATTTATCATTATTTTTTTCATTCGAATAACTCTGGGGCCATAGAAGCCACCCTAGCAAACTCTTGATGATTGTCTCTTCTGACTGCACCGAAGGGCGTTGGGACTGATGATGACCTGCTGATCGAGATCTTGGCCTCCAGGAGCGGCTCGCGCCTTCGAAACGTCGCTGAAGTCTACGCTAAAGGTGAGAAGATCAATAAATGTTCTTTTGCTGCCATTAGCGGTGATTTATTTTGCCACAATGGCATATACTAACACTTCTTTGCCTGAAAAAAGAGCAGTCAACACTTATGGTCAACCATGAAAGATATGCTAATTAGAACACACCATCGGTGCATCTTCAATCGATTTATTGATCATGTTCGCTTCGAAGTACATGCTAGATATCCTCTCTGGCCTGAGGCACATTCAGTAAATAAAATCAAGCACGGCCCAACCATATTGACTTATTTACTGCCAACTGAGCAAAATGGGATCATTAACCTATGTAGCCATCAATGGCAGCCTTGATAAAATAGATATTTGACATATCTGGTCATCTATGGAAACCAAGCTACAGTACAATAGATCTTTCATGTATATAGCTGTCAATGGCAGCCAGTACAGAATGGATATTTCGCATATTTTGCAGTCTTTAACAACCAAGCTACAATGGATCTTTAACGTAGCCGGTAAAAGCAGCCTGGCTAAAATGAAACCTTCACGTCTACTGTGTATGCAGAGGTGAGTAGAGTAGCCAAACATTTTATTCAACTGTCATGATTACTCATTACACTCACCTGTGTCCGCTCGTTTGGCGCCAGCTGCCAGTCAGTCCCTCTCCAAACCTCTGTTTACACAAGGCAAGCACTTTTGACTCTGACTCCCGTCGGTCCAGTTTCTTTCACCCGTATCCCACTCATCTGTTTCTGATTCCCTGTTTGTCTCTGGCTACGACCCGTTTTTGATCATCGACCACGTTCTGATCTCCCATCCCAGCTAACGACCCGTTTTTGACTACCGACCACGCTCTGATCCCCCGCTCCGGCTATTGACCTGTTTTTGACTACCGACCACGCTCTGATCCCCCGCTCCGGGTATCGACACGTTTTTCCCGTTTGACCACGCTACGATCTCCCACTCCGGGAGATTCAGTTCCGCATTCCGAACACGCTCTGATCCCGTCCAGCGAGCACCGGATCGCTGGCGTTTGTTTTCTCAATATCCCAATAATCTTTTTTTGTGAAACGTTAGTCGATTGGGTCTACCATTTGTTCTGGTTCTGACATCAACTAAAAGTAGTTACTTCAGAATATTATTACTCAAGTAAAAGTAAAAGTAGTCATCCAAATAATTACTTGAGTAAAAATAAAAAAGTACTTGGTGAAAAAATGACTCAAGTACTGAGTAACTGTAGCGACGTCGTGTTTATAGAGTTTTTATGAAAACAACCAAACAGATCATCAAATTGTCAAAGTCCATCCAATCAACAAAAAAATACATTTAATTTAAAAGGAGATAAAATAATCAACGTAAATTCAAGTACTTTGATAAACAATAAAATAAAAATAGCATAAATCAAACAAATAAATTAAGCACGTGTAGCACCACGTAGCACATTTAAAGCCCCAATACTTATCTAACAGGCTCTGCAAGCAGAACAACAAGCTAGCCCAAGAAGTCAAACAAAGGAGACATTGCATATTGGAGCTGGTGTTTGTAAGGGGATCGGACTTTTGATGTGAGACCAGGGTTGCTCTTCCTCTTATGTGTTGTCATAGTCGGTATTGCTAAGCGACATTTTCCATCAGTTTCATCTGTAAACAATTTTTACCCCGCTGAAGTTGAATAGGGTCACGTGACGAGGCTGCTACGTTTGATTGGTTAAACATGGTAAAGCCTGTCAGAGTCCTGCATCATAATAAAGACAGACGCGTACTGTACTTGTGAGGAGGGTATAAATTAAGTTACGAAATAACTACTGCAATGATGCCTAATGTAGCAGAGTGAAAGTACAGTTTTGTCTTCACAAATTTACTCAAGTAAAAGTATAGGGATGTAAAGATACTTCTAGAAGTACAAAATTTCCCAAAACTTACAAAAGAAAATGTAACGGAGTAAATGTACCCAGACAGTCACGCCCACCCAACACAAACACATACAACCTGACCCGTGATAGCATTTGCTGTTTGCTGTCTGCTGTAGAACGCAATGCACTATACGTTGATATCAATGACCATGAAGACAATTCAAGTCAATCTAAAAGCCACGAAGCAGTGAACCAACGATAACTGAAGGTCGAATTAGCAAGGGATTACTATAAGAAGCACAACAATAAATATAAAAATAATAATAATGATGCAAACCTTTATTTTTTTCTGTGCGGTCCATTCCTGAGTGAATGTACTGAATCTATGGTGAATCTATGGCAGTAAATAGGGTAGAGAACATTGCATGATGAGACTCTTTTCAAAATATTTTAAAACGCTACCATTAACGTGGGTCCACAAGTTAGAAATATCCCCAAAGATCCTTTAGTATTTTACAACCATATATGATTGCAAGAAATGCCATAGAGAGATACAGCTGCTCAAATATTTTATTTGCTCAAGTTGAATCAAATGAACAGCGAATAAGTGAGATGTTCACCACGTAATGCACAACAGATTTAAAACAAAAGGCTTTATTTTGGCCCGCGTCCAATCTTTTGGACATCTCATCTCATTAGCTACACCGCTTATCCTCAGTAGGGTCGCGGGGGTGCTGGAGCCCATCCCAGCAATCATCGGGCAGTGGGCAGGGGACACCCTGAATTGGTTGCCAGCCAATCGCAGGGCACACTGGGACAGACAACTCACTCGCTCATTCACACCCAGGGACATTTCGGACCGGTCAATTCACCTGAAATGCATGTTTTTGGAATGTGGGAGGAAACCGGAGTGCCCGGAGAAAACCCACGCAAGCACGGGGAGAACATACAAACTCCGCACAGGAAGGAGGTTCCCAAGACATGAACTGTGCCGCACAAGCGCTAACCACTGCGCCACCGTGCTGCCCATCTTTTGGACTTAAATATGGTTTATAGCAGGGGTGTCAAACTCATTTTAACTCGGGGGCCACACGATAGAACAAACATTCTTTTGGGGGCCAGACCTAATTAGAGAGGAATAAAAAAGAGAGAAAGAAATAAGAGAAAGAGATGGAAATAAAAGTAGAGAGGGTGGGACAAAGAAAGAGACAAAGGGAGGAAGAGAGAAAGAGCGATAAAAGAGAGAGAGGTTGTGAGAAAAAAAAGCTTGAAAGTGAGAGAGCGGGAAAGAGAGAGAAAGAAAGAAATCCAAAGAGAAACAGAAAGAGAGAAAAAGAGAAAAGATAAGGGGGAAAAGAGGGAAGGGAAAAGTAAGAAAGAAAGAGAGAAAGAGAGAAAAGAGAGAAAAGGAAAAAAGGGAGAGACAGCAAAAAAGGTAAAAAGACAGAGAGAGAGCAGAGACAAAGAAGAACAAGAGAAAGAGAGAGAGAGAGAAAGAGAGAGAGAGGGGGGGTACAATTACAATGTCTTTGTAAGAGGGACCTGGCTTTGGCAACATCAAGTGGGCATATTTTAACCTGCAGCTCATTTTTCTCTTGCGCTTCCCTCAGCGTTGTCTCACAAGCCAGATACAATCCCTTAGCGGGCCTTAAAAGTGTTTAATATCAAAAGCCAGGTACAAAGTAACAAACAAGTGGTCCAAAAAACTGAAAAAGTTCATAAAAAGAAACAACAAACAAACCCAACTTGCAAATGGCCAAAACTTGCTCTGAGGTCCTTTCAGTATATGGAACTGGAATAATAAGGTGCAGACGTGGACTGATAAGGGGCAGGTGGGTGCTCTCCATCCACTCCCCTGAGGTTCTTGCCCTCTGGGGGTAAATGGTGAGACACATTCTGATTTTACACACCCCTCAATCGCCGGATGCGAAACAGGCAAAAACAAAGAGAAAGTCCCAAACCTGTTGGCTGAAGTGAGCACGGAGGCTGTGGCAGACAGTCTGAAATCAGGTTCTTTGCCTCAGAACAGGAGACTGGAGGCTTCCCCTTAGGTTCATTGATGGCCAGGTCTTTCTGTTGCAAATTGTGGTAGACTCATATGCGTGGAAGCAGAAACCGAGGCAGGCATGTCCCAAAAATAAGATGGTGCTTTATAACAAAGAGACAACAAATAAGAAAAAAACAAACAAAGACCAGCCAACCTCTGCTGTCGGGCACAGTCAATATATGGAGCTGGAATACTGAGGTGCAGGTGTGGACTGATTACGCACAGGCGGATGCTCCCTAGCCACTCCCCCCAGGTTGGTGCCCCATAAAAAAAAAAAAAAAAAAAAAAAAAAGGGCGAAAAAGGTTTGTCAGATCCTGACATTCTGTCCAAATACACATTCGGAAAAAATAATGTGAAACTAAACCTTAAATGATATCTAAAAATATAAATATATCACATGATTACAGAATTTGGCAGCAATCTAGAGAAGGACATCTGCAGCGACACATCCGGATACTACCAAAGGCTGCTGGTCATCCTCCTGCAGGTCAGGTCTCTTTACAACATAATTTTGAAATATACCATAAAGGTTGTCTAACAAAAGACAATTATATAGATTTTGCACAAATATATATTTTTTTCCTCCCTATGTCTATTTAGTATTATAACCTATTTTTGTTATGTTGTAACACCTCTATAAAAATATCTGATTCTGTTAAGTAAGATTCACACTACTAAATACTGTAAAATCGAAAAACCACTAAAAGGTTAGTTTTTTACAGCATACTGACTTTTGTTACTGTTTTCTATGTTTATACTGAGAAGGGAAGACGGGAGGAAGCAGTGGACGAGGAAAACATCATCCAAGACGCAAAGGTAGAAGGCAAAAATGATCATTATCTCCTGTATGCCCTCCATGAGTGCGCAAACCGCCAGAAGCATATTTCAGCAAAAATCTTGCTGGCAGGTGCGCGGGAGCACAGCCTCCTGGGAAATGTGGTTCCTGTGTGTCCTGGAACATCCGCGCTCCGGAAATTGGCTTCCTTAGCCTTAGCTGAATAGAAACAGAAATACTTAAAATTTGATTTTGATATTTTTTTCTTGTTTACTGGAAAACTGCTTGGCCACCTGCTGCTAAAGTTTGATTCTAAATAAGACATTTTTTTAAACCTACTGCTGCATAAGAAGTCAACCATATTGAACACGTCTAACACACACTGTAAAACATACCTGTCAACGTATACGTAATCCCTGTTTTTTGACAGTTTTTGATCATTTCAAATTGTGTATGCCGCATAACACCTATTGTACAGGGAAAAAAAGAGTTAGACCAATCTTGTCTTGCCCATTTCAGATCTAATCTAGGTCATCTCTGTCACTGTTAGCAGACAAAAACGTCATAGAAGAGTGCTAATAGTCTTGCGGTATTATACATAGTCTGGTTTGGCTGTGAGTAAACAGGGGCTTAATGTCACTTAATAAGTGGAACTACAATCATTAATAAAGGGAGAAATTGGCCGAGGTTGACAGGTTTGGTTAAAAAGTCTTCAAATATATCCTGATTGGGATACACTTGATCCAAATTTCTGAGTTATTTTGTGAGAAACCATCCAATTTGTTGCTCATTTTGATCCAATTGAATTTTTTCTTAGGTGCAGATGTTTTTAAACCCAAAACATTAAATACAAGTTGTGCCATTTCGCTTTTTTTTAGATTGGTGTCATTTAAATAATTTGAGACAACATTTGGGATTTGTTTAGGAAAAATATCTCAATTTTAGTGTGGTTGTTGTTTTAATTGTTGTTGTTCTTTTTTAATGATTATTTATATTTTTTATTTCATCTTAGAAAGAACTAGACCAATTTTGGGCTGTATTTTAAAAAGGTTGGCAATTTTATTCCAAAGAAAATGAATATATATATATATATATATATATATATATATATATATATATATATATATATATATATATATATATATATATATATATATATATATATATATATATATATTATTAGAGGCACATTATATTATTAAGCGCTTACTAAAAACTTCATTATTTAGAAAAACAACAATAGATCTTAGATAGATTTCATTTTTTTCTGAGCAGTCCCTTTTATATTATTTTCCTTTATGCAACTACTGAGTATTTGTTGTCAGAAGAAAATCAACTAGAAATACTCTTGAAGGGAGAGTATGTATTATTTTGTGCCTGTAATGGTAAAAAAAAAACACATTAAAAAAATTCTCAGCAGCCCCTTTTATATTGTTTTTTTTTTGGGTCAGTGGAAACTAAACTAGAACTATTCTTATTGGGACGGTGTTTATTATTTAGTGCCTCCTTTTGATAGAAAAGGTCATTTAAACAAAACAATATTGATTTTAAATAGCAAGCAAAAATTCATTAATTATCATAATAAACGTGCATGTTTTTAAACACTTGCAGGTTGAGAAATTTGTATGTATTTTATAACATAAGGCTCACCTAGAGGGAATTGACATAATTGTCCGCCATCATACTGCTACGGACACCAAAAAAACCTCAAACAGACTGGGCCGAAATTAACATTCTTCCTTGTGCTTTTTAGCACTTGTTTTCTGTTGCAAGACACAATAGAGTGACATACCAGCTCAGTAGCCTAGATGGTAAGGCGCCCGCTTTGAGACTGGGAGGTCGGTGGTTCGCGCCCCGGCCGAGTCATTCCTAAGACTTAAAAAGTGGTCGGCGGCGCCCTCTGTTGGCTGCGGCTGCATCGGCTCGCTACAACGGGTCAGGTGCAATCGACATTTCGTTCTGTGTACATTGTTACACAGAATGACAATACAAGGAAATTATTATTATTATTATATAGTGGTCCAGTATAACACAGTGTCCCTTTAAGGTTGTTCCAGGCAATACATTTATATTATGTGGTAGCTTGTGCAAAACAATCAAGAAGGTTGGGTCCACTTTTGATGTAAATTGAGTTATTTTTAATGCAACCGTTTACTGGGGTGTAAAAGATCGCAAAAAAAAGAAAAATGATGAATTTACCGACAGATCTAAATGCAACACTTGCACCCCAAGCATTAATAACTCACAAGTTGCAATCATGCAAGCCCGTTTACCGTGACCGCAGGACTTGTACTCGGCTGGCGAGGCCAGGTTTGGCACGGACGAGGAGAGATTCATCAACATTCTTGGAAACAGGAGCCCGGAACATCTCCTTCAAGGTGAGCATAGAGATTTACGAGATGTTCGACTTGAGTTTGTGTTTTCTTTCATCAGATTTAGTTCTTTACAACCCACACAAGACTGATGAATGGTTTGTTTACAGTGCCTTGTATTGCCCCCCCCAAAAAACTTTTTGACATATTGGCATATTTCAGGTACACTTACAAATAAAAATTACTCCAAATATTTCCTCAGAATCAACAACATTTGAGAGACAATTTTGAAAAGAAACCAAATTTATTCAACAGTTTATATTGTGTTAACAAATAAAAAATTGATGAGTAGACGTTGCAAAAATATTGGCCACCTTTGAGTGAATACTTTCTACAACCTCCTTTTGCTGCGATCTTTTTTACGCAATAGATTTTGCACATCTTAAAACAGAAATAAATATGATAGATAGATAGATAGATAGATAGATAGATAGATAGATAGATAGATAGATAGATAGATAGATAGATAGATAGATAGATAGATAGGAGGACCCAGACGAGTAACGTTTTTACGCAAGCTTTATTTTACGGGGATGGGGCAGTCATGCACGTGAACACAAACGCCAGGGATGCGGCGATCACGAGGTGGAAGAAGTGAGACAGAGAAGTCAGAGGCAGACGAGATCGAGGCCGGACGGAAAAGATGAGATCGACACAGGGCGCACGGGTAGATACCGGACGGGAGAGACGGGATCTATACCGGATACTGAAGCAAGATACCGAACAGGACGAGACAAACGGGATTGATACCGGATACTGATGCAAGATACCGGACAGGACGAGACAAACGGGATCAATACCGGACACACGGGTAGACACTGGACGGGACAGACGCAAACAATACCGGAACTGGAGCAAAATACCAGACAGGACGAGACAAATGGGATTGATTTTGGATACCGAAGACAGGAACGAGATACCTGACAGGACGAGACCGACGGGATCGATGTGGGATACTGGAGACTGGAGCAAGATACTGGGTAGGAGGAGACAGACGAGATCAATATTGGATACTGGAGACTGGAGCAAGATACCGGACAGAACGAGACAGACGGGATTGATAACGGATACTGGAGACTGCAGCAAGATAACGGACTGGACGAGACAGGCGGGATCAATACCGGATACTGGAGACTGCAGCAAGATAACGGACTGGACGAGACAGGCGGGATCAATACCGGATACTGGATACACAAGCAGGATACCGTAAAGAGTCAAAACAAAGGTCTTGCAAGTGCAGAGATTTGTTGACGGACTAACAAGGAGTGAATGCGAGCGCTGCGTTTAAATAGGTGGGAAGCCAATCACGCAACGAGCCGCAGCTGGCGCCAAACGGGCGGGGCCAAGTGAGGGCAATGGGCAACCGTGACAAGATAGATAGATAGATAGATGGATAGATGGGTGGATGGATGGATGGATGGATGGATGGATAGATAAAATTGCCCATTCTTCCTTATAAAAAAGCTCAAGTTCCTTAAAGTTTGATCATGATTGTTTTTGTACAGCATTTTTCAGATCTTTGCACAAATGCTTTATGGGATTGGGCTGGACTATGACTTAGCCATTCTAACACCTTTAATGTTTAATGGAATGGTTTAAAATAGAACTAACAATGTTCTATTTTAAACCATTCTATTTTAGATTTTCCTTTATGTTTCTGGTTTCTGTCCCGTTGAAAGGTGAACCTGCTCCCCATTCTCAGGTCTCTTGCAGACTCCAACAGATTTGCTGCCAGAATCGCCCTGTATTTGGCGATCCATCTTTCCATCAACTTAAACGATCTTTCCAGTCCCTGCAGAGGGAAAGCAACCCAAAAAGTGTCATAATTAACAATTTAGAACACCTGCGGTGGCTTCATTGGCACCAACAGCCGGATAAGCTGATTGGTGGCCACATCCTTCTTAAGCCCCAGGCTTCAGTTCAGATTTTGTCAGATCGTTGCGAGCTGTTGTGTTTCACTCAGTGAGCGTTCCCGTCCGACTCCGTCCCTGTTAAAACTTGTCTCCTGCCTGATTTCCGCTTATTACCCATTTCTGGACCTGACTACGCCTGTTCTGCCTGCCTCCTGCCTACGACCCCGATTAAGAACTTGACGTAGCCTCTGATCTCCAGCCCTGGCCAAACGACTTACCATTCCAGCCTGTCTTCGTCCGACACGGAAGTGTCTCTACCGCCTCGCTAGCTCCCGTTTTCTGTCAGTCCTCGGATCAAGCAAGCAAGCCTTACTCTCACTCTCTTTTCAATAAAAACTGAGAAACGTATGCAATTGAGTCCTATGTCCGTTCTGGTCTGTGACAAAAACTTATATTTTGGTCTCATCTGACCTGAGCACCTGGTTCCACATGTTATTTGTGTCCTCCAAATGCCTTCTTACATACGCTTGACTATTACGCTCTGCTTACATCATTGTTACTATTGGCCTGTCATGTTGCTGTTCTTCATTTTCCACACCCTTGAGGGTGGATCTTCATTTTGTAACCTATGAGATTTAATTGAAAGAAAGGGCTCAGTGGAGGACCTTTAAAACGGATTGGAATTTTCGGTCTTTAAGGTTTTTGCACAGTTGTTTCCTATTCTCCTTGCAAGTTTAAAATGTATTGATATTTTCTCATTATTTTGAGTGTCTACTAAACTCAAGACTCTTCATTTTCTAAAGACCATCAAAACGGAGTACTGTAAATCCTTTAATGAAACATTTATAGTGAAATATAAAATACAGTCAGTATTCACTTCTACATGGTTATATTCTTATAAAAATATGTTTATTCGTTCGTAGTATTTGACGCCTACAAGAAGCTGTGCGGTTCTGACATCGAGGACAGCATTGAAGGCGAGACTACAGGAAATCTGGAGAACTTGTTGCTTGCCATCGGTACAACATTTCATATCAGTTATATTAACAACATTCCAGATATACAATATTAACCGAAACTTTTGTTTTCCCTCACAGTGAAATGCACTCGCAGCGTTCCTTCTTTTTTTGCAGAGGTGCTCTACAAATCAATGAGGGTGTGTGTTTTTTACATTTTCTTCCCCTAATTGAGCTGCAAAGCAATTCCAGCCGAATGAATTATATGATGGACAGTTTCCTCGGTTCAGGGAATTATTTTTGACACTCTTGGCTAGCGTCATTAGCTATCGTGGCGCTAATTGCGCCATTCACGCACGCTAATTCTATCTGCAATTTTATTATTCAGACTTCAATCGTATCCATAGAGTAACACGTAAAGTAATCAAACATTTGACTGATGTGCCAAATTGTCCTGGTCAAATTCCATTTCTCATTAGCAATCCTCAGACTCGTAAGACCGCATGTCTGGTTGCTTATTTTTTTGTGTTTTACACAGTCCAAACCAAAAAACAAAATTATCCTGCGTATGAGATTTTTTTTTACAACTTTTTATAGATTTGATATTACCTTTTAAAACTGATGGGTTTAAATAAAATAGATTTATTTTATCCAACTTGGAAAATAGTTAAAACATTGATTGATTGTTAAAATGCCCTGCGACTGGCTGGCAACCAGTTCAGGGTGTCCCATGCCTACTGCCTGAAGACAGCTGGGATGGGCTCCAGTACCCCCGCGACCCTACTGAGGATAAGCGGTGCAGATAATGAATGAATGAATGAATGAATGATTGTTAAAATAATCTTGAAGTGTTAACATTCCATCAACTTTATTATTCTTAAATTATTTTTACTAACCTTCAAGTTGCTATGTTGTTTTTGTAAGATTTTTTTACCACTAAGAGTAAGCAAATAATACATACTGTTTCTTTAAAGGAAGGAATTAAATGATGACTAGGGTGTCTATGTAGTCGACGTAAGGTGCAAACCATTATAGCGTTCGAGTATTATTATAATTTTTTTTTCCTCGCTACATCTTTTGAAACTTTTTTTCTGGGCTCATTTCTGAACTGTATTTCCTGCAGCGTCCTGGGACGGACGACGACACTTTGATGAGAATCCTGGTGTCCAGGAGTGAGGAGGACATGCTGGACATCGCTGCCTGTTTCAAGGACAAATATGGTGACCCACTCTACAACACCATTCAGGTTTTGTATGCTTCGTCAAACACATACGTACATACATACTTACATTACACACACACACACATATATATATTATTATTTTTTTTTTATAATTCTCTCTCTCTCTCTCTCTCTCTCTGTCTCTCTCTCTCTCTCTCTCTCTCTCTCTCTCTCTCTCTATATATATATATATATATATATATATATATATATATATATATATATATATATATATACTGGACTGTCTCAGAAAATTAGAATATTGTGATAAAGTTCTTTATTTTCTGTAATGCAATTAAAAAAACAAAAATGTCATACATTCTGGATTCATTACACATCAACTGAACTATTTCAAGCCTTTTATTATTTTAATATTGCTGAATTTGGCTTACAGCTTAAGAAAACTCAAAAATCCTATCTCAAAATATTAGAATATCATGAAAAAGTATTCAAGTAGGCTATTCAACTAATCACCTGAATCATCTAATTAACTCGAAACACCTTGCGAGGGTTTCCTGAGCCTTAAAAACACTCAGCTTGGTTCAGTAAACTAAATCACAAGTATGGGGAAGACTGCTGTCCATAGGACCATCATTGATACCCTCCATCAGGAGGGTAAGACACAAAAGGAAAATTCTCAAAGAGCAGGCTGTTCACAGAGTGCAGTTTCAAAGCATATCCACAAAAAGTCTGTTGGAAGGGAAAAATGTGGCCGGAAACGCTCCACAACCAAGAGAGATGACCGCAGCCTTAACAAAATTGTGACGAAGAGCCGCTTCCAGAATTTGAGGGAGCTTCAAAGACAGTGGGCTGAAGCTGGAGTCCAGGTATCAAAAGCCACAGTTCACAGACGTGTCCGGGAAATGGGCTACAATAGCCGTATTCCCATGGTCAAGCCACTTCTGAACTCATGACAACGGAAGAAGCGTCTGACTTGGGCTATGGAGAAGAAGCACTGGACAGTTGCAGAGTGGTCCAAAGTCCTCTTTTCAGACGAAAGCAAGTTTTGAATTTCATTTGGGAGTCAAGGCGCCAGAGTCTGGAGAAAGGCTGGAGAGGAGCAAAATCCAAGTTGCTTGAAATCCAGTGTGAAGTTCCCACAGTCAGCAATGGTTTGGGGAGCCATGTCAGCTGCTGGTGTTGGTCCACTGTGTTTCATCAAGTCCAGAGTAAATGCAACTGTGTACCAAGAGATTTTAGAGCACTACATGCTTCCATCTGCTGAAAAGCTCTATGGAGATGAGGATTTCATTTTCCAGCATGATCTGGCACCTGCCCACAGTGCCAAAACCACCAGTAACTGGTGCACTGACCATGGCATCACTGTCCTTGATTGGCCTGCTAATTCCCCTGACCTGAACCCCATCGTGAATTTGTGGGGTATAGTTAAGAAGAAGATGAAAGACACCAGACCTACAAATGCAAATGAGCTGAAGGCCGCTATCGAAGCATCCTGGGCATCAATAACACCTCAGCAATGCCACAGGCTGATTGCCTCCATGCCACGCCGGATTGATGCAGTAATCCGTGCAAAAGGATTCCCAACCAAGTACTGAGTGCATCAATGGACATTTTCAAATGTTTGATTTAGTTTTGCTGTTATAAAATTATTTTTTTACTTGGTCTAAGGAAGTATTCTAATATTTTGAGATAGGATTTTTTAGTTTTTTTCAGCTGTAAGCCAAAATCAGCAATATTCAAATAATAAAAGGCTTGAAATAGTTCAGTTGATGTGTAATGAATCCAGAATGTATGACATTTTTGTTTTTTTAATTGCATTACAGAAAATAAAGAACTTTATCACAATATTCTAATTTTCTGAGACAGTCCAGTATATTCAAGGTGTAATTTCCCCAAATAAGTCCATCGAGTATATCATGCGTGTCCGCCCATTTCTCTAAACAAGTCCAACATATCCTGTAGATAAGTCCATAAAAGCAGAGTGATGACATAAACATTCCTTCTCAGCGGCTCTGCTCAGGTTTAAGAGGAAAAAGTGCATACAATTTAAGTCTGAGTGCGTGTTTGTGTGCCTGTGAGACACTTGGCGTAAACACTTGGCTGTGAGGATGATCTGATTCTTCTCAAACATGCCGCATACAGACTTAATCCCCCGAGCGTAATATCATTCAATGCAGTAGGTTCGCTTATCACGTCTTCCTTGACATTAGTCTGCTGGAGCGAAATAAATATTTGTGGCTGGCGGCCTGGCGGAGTAGTGGTTCATACTTTAAGATTGTAGGTTCCATGTTTAAGTCTCTTCTTTTCCTGTGTTTAAAATGATATACTGACTGATGTGTATGTGTATAGGAGGACACATCAGGTGACTACCAGAAGTGTTTGCTGTACCTTTGTGGGACCCGAGATTGAGCCGAGATGCACACCAATTATAATCTGTGCTTGTAGTAATCTCTCCACCCACTGAAATTACTTGATTAATTTGAGTGTCATGTCTGACTTTGAAAAAATTAAAATTTTGGTGTGTAAATGTTTCTTCTAAACGTATTGTTCTTAAAAAAAGGGGGTTCAAGCAGTTATGTACAGTGAGGTTCATGTCTGATGAAGCACAGTCAGATTTACAAATAAATGAACCTTCATCATATTCATCTTTTCATTTCCAGAGCAAAAAAGTATTGCAAAATATAAATTGGAGCGTAAAAATTATTTTTTATCATCTTAACCTATAAATGAAGTAGATGCACCACTCCTTTTAAATAAAAGCATAAATACAGTAGATAGGTAATCCTGCATTATCAAAAAAAAAGAAGTACATGCAACAAGAAAAAAAACTTTTGGATAGCTTGGCTTGCTGTCAGCTTATAACATTATCACAAATTCTATTGTTTGGAGCAGAGTTGTGCGCCAAATTCGAATCTTTGGTTTTACTATCTCCCTCTCTGACAGTATGTTCCTTGTTTTCAAGTGACACTTTTGGGTTTTGAAGTTAGGTCTCATAAAAGTTGGCATTTCTTTAAGAGGTTAATGTTTTACTCTTTTAAATCAGTTCAGAGTAGGGTTTTAATCAAGGATTGGGATTTAAAAGTTAGTATTTAAACAGGTGTACAGGTTTCAAATTAGGGTTTCAAACTGTTGTTAGGGTTTTAACTGATATTTTTACATTTGGTTTGAGTTTTCAAATTAGAGTATCAAATGATCGTGAAGGTTTTGATTTGGCATTTTAAAATTGGGTTTAGGTTTCATTTGGGCAGCACGGCGGCGCAGTGGTTAGCGCATGTGCGGCACAGTTCATGTCATGGGAACCTCCTGCGTGGGTTCAAATCCAGCTCCACACTTCCTGTGCGGAGTTTGTATGTTCTCCCCGTGCTTGCGTGGGTTTCCTCCGGGCACTCCGGTTTCCTCCCACATTCCAAAAACATTCATGTCAGGTGAATTGGCCGGTCCAAATTGTCCCTAGGTGTGAATGAGCGAGTGAGTTATATGTCCCCGCGTGCCCTGTGATTGGCTGGCAACCAGTCCAGGGTGTCCCCTGCCCACTGCCCGGAGATGGCTGGTATGGGCTCCAGCCCCCCCGCGACCCTAATGAGGATAAGCGGTACGGCTAATGAGATGAGATGAGGTTTCATTTGGAGCGTACAAATGTGGTTTGAGTTGGGGTTTAAAACCGAATGTATGTTTGACAGTTAGCCTTTCAAACTGGAGTACAACTTTGAAATCATAGTTTTCAAAAACAGTTCATATACAACATTTGATTTGATGAATTTAACAATAACCTTTACAATTAGTGTTTGTCGGACTGGTCTTAATTCTTAAGTTCGATAACTCACATAATTTTGAGGTTCCTCAACTACCAGTCAGTCAATCAGACAATGTGAACAGTCTTACCAACTGTTATTGTGCTCAAGAACCTTCCAAGATTTTGTCCTTCATAAATCTATTTTGATGTACAGTAATGCATGTCTTAAGCGAATGAGCACTTGTCGGTATTTTTTTCCATCTTCCTTTGCATTTTAGAGGTGGGGATCAGGGGGGATTGTTATACTTGTTAATTTTTACTGTCTTTGATATCTTCCTTAAAATACATTTAGTTAAACTGTTTTCCCCTTAATATATAGTGAAATATTTTTAGCAATCTATTTAAAGCGACAGTGTGTAATAATTCATCACTACAGGTTGTTCTAGCTTAGAACAAAGCAGAAGTGTGTGCATTCAAAGAAGACAACGTGAGGAAGCCTGAAGCATACCACTTTGCGAAATTCGCTACCGCCTGCAGCCAAGTGGCAAATGTGAGAGGCTAGAGAAGGAAACTGTTGAAAAATAGTTGAAGATGACAAGTGGCAGTATCCTGAGTCACATGACTCGGCGAACATCACATGCAGGGCTCAGCTGTGGAAGGTAAGTTGTCCTTAGAGCACCACATGGACAAACAACCTTTGCGAAATTGTCATTCGTAGTAGTAAGATGGTGGCAAAACATTTCAGCTTCTTCAAAAGGCATTTCAAGTTGTGTGATATTCAGTATTATCCGTAATCTAAGGTACACCAATTATTTGCCATGAATTAAAAAGTGTGCCTTACAATCTGGTGTACATTGTGGGCCGAAAAATACAGTAAGTACATTTGCAAATGCATAATTATAATGAAATACTGCTATATTCCCTTTATGAGTGAATCATTTCATTTTAGGGGAGAAACCAATTGGATGTGGTTTTATATAAATAAATGAAATATATTTACACCACTAGGGGTTTCTATGAAATGCCCACTGGGGCTTTTAAGACGTCAGATTGATACTGATATATAATGACGCGCTGTGACTAAATAACATGGAGGAAGGCGCAGTGACTGCCGCTTTTCTGGGGTTTTAAGCGTATTTTTCTAATTTGGTCCCCTTGGGGTTCAAAAGCAACGTGCTGCGAAAGCAAACGAGAACGGTTCTTTTTTGCTCTCTCAGAGGGTAAACATTAATGTGACAACAGGAGGGCGACTTGATGTCATTAGAGGAGCCGTCTCGCCTCGTAGTCTCACGACTGTCTGTGGTGGCTTGCTACCGATTTATACCTTGCCTTTGCATCTCTTGATTCCCATTAGAAGCAAATTTGCATTACTGGCCAAATGCTAATGCAAACAAAAAGACAAACCAATGGTATATACAATTTTAATCCGACCCTCCGGACGAAAATGGTAAAGGTATAATGACAATCCATAATAGTAAAGTACTACTAATAATAACAAAATGTATATTTTTTTTATGCCAGCATTGTCCCCTTTGTCTATTTGTCTTTGTCTACTGGTCAAGTAAAGTCAAGTCATGTTTATTTGTATTCCCTCTTTTCTCAAAGGTCTGCGCAGATACTAACTTCTTACTAATTCTACAAAACTAATCATTAAATTTAGTGCTTAAAAACAGGGACCAAATTTATTATTTTGCTTTAATTTTGAAAAGCAAAAAAAGATGGGAATAGTATAAAAATACTGCTACAGTAGTACTATAATACAAAAAATACTACTACAGAAATACTACTACATAATATTACAAAAATATTGCTACAGAAATATTACAAAAATAATAACTACTGAGGTACTACAAAATACTAGTACAGAAATATATCTAAAGCAATTCAAAAATAAATGCAGAAATACTACAGAAATACCACATTAATACTACTATGGAAACACGACAAAAATTCTACTAAAAAAATGCTACCAGAGAAATGCTAAAAAATACTGGTACATTATTACTATATTACAGAAATACTACTACAGTATGCATCCATCCATCCACCCACCCACCCATCCATCATCTTCTGCTTATCTGGTGTCGGTTCACGGATCTACCACTACAAAAATACTAATACAAAAATAGAAAAAAATAATAATATCACTAAAACATTGTTTTAAAGACTGGGATTCTTACAGGCACAAGAAATCAAAGTTCCGAGAAAATCCTTATGACCATCACTGGTGAGCTATTTTCAGAACCAGTCCGTCGGCTACTCCTGTTCTCTACTCAAGGGGGCTGCCTGACGCCAGTGGGCACCACATTAAAGACCGGTGATATAGACAATAGTTTAATTGTACCAATTCCTTTTTTTGCCTGGTTTGATTTGTACTCCAGAGTTTTATAATAGTTTGGTAAATGTGGTAACCCTGATCACGTTAAATTCAACTTAACTAGTAGCTAAACATATTCCTCAAATTTAAACAAACCCCACAAAAAATACTGAATCATTGATAACAACACAGTGGACATTGTATACAACGAGAGTAGACATGATTACAATTTCACATGGCACTCCAGGATAAACATGTGATAACATACCTGTCAACCTCCGCGGCTCCATGCCCGTACAAATTGTCATATTTTCACCTACAAAATACAAAATGATCGTACACCTTTTATTTCCGGAATGATGCATGATGGGAAATCCCCAGGCGGCAGACGCATGCGCACGGTAGCATCAAACCGCTCGCTTCGTTTGCAACGAAAAAAAACGATACCGAGATAGAGGCTTCCGCGGCGAACTCCTTAGACTTGATTGTCGTGTATACCGGATGGTACCCATCATTGACAAATTTGCGTTTTTCCGTACAGAATTCCTTGCACGTCGTACTCGTCTTAAAATGCGTAAAAAAACGTACTTTGTACGGCAAAAACATACAGGTTGACAGGTATGTGATAAAGACGTTAAGATAAGAATAGGATTAAAAAAAAGAATGTTAGGATCGTATATGTGAATCAGAAAATAGTGAAATTACATTACCAGTTAAACTGTGCAAAAATAAGAATAAAGAGACTCATTTAGAAATCCATTTTGTGTTAGAAAATCTCAAGTGTCCCCATACATCATCATGCACACACTAAAATAACTCAACTGGAACAAAACTCTCATTGTATATACCAGGTGCAACAATTACGTAGTAGATTATTCACTTTCACAAAAAACCCAAAACGTGATTAGACTTTGAGGGAACTTAATGTCATCCTTTATGGTAATGGCCATAGCAGGGTATTTTTGTTTAAGCATTAGCGTCGTTCAACGGTGCAGGAAGGAATTGCATTTACACGAGGTTTCTCTGTAGGATGCAATTCTTTAGAGGGATAGTGAAATGATAGAGACATATATTTTTGCATAGTGTTCATATTTTACAAAGCAAATAATAACTGTTGTTTTCCAATTTGAAACTTAAAAGGAAAAAAAAAACATGTTTACGGGGAAAACATGGGCCTTAGAGAAGTTTTTCTCAACTAGTAGGCAGAGGGAAAAAACAATTTCAATTAACCCATTGTTTATCTTACTTTACAAAAAAGAGCTCTGCCGGAAAATATATTTCCAATTTTAGGTTTATCAACTACAAAATAAAATTTGAAAGGGATGTAAACTAGAAAAAACAAGTAAAAAAAGAAAACACTGTCACCGCCAGAACCGAAGTAGGACCCAGATGCGTAACGTTACTCACAAGTTGATTGAAATATAGAGGAAAGGCAGCGCCAGCGATCCGATCGTTGCTGGACGCGGGAAGCAAGCCGCTCACGGGATCGGATCGTGTTCCGAATGCGGAAGTGGATATTCCGGAGCGGGAGATCGTAGCGCAGTTAAACGAAAAAAAAAAAAAAGGTCGTTAGCCGGAACGGGAGATCAAAACATGGTCGGGGTCAAAAAAACAGGTCGTAGCCGGAGACAAACGGAGAAATCAGAAACGGACGAGTGGAAAACAGGTGACAAAACGGGACCGGCGGGAGTCAGAATCAAAAATGCTTGCCTTGTGAAAACAGAGGTTTGCTGACGGACTGACAACAGGTGAGTGAAAGGACTGAGCTTAAGTAGGACGGGGAACCAATGAGGTAACCATCAGCAGCTGGCGCCAAACGAGCGGGCACAGGTGAATATAATGAGTCATCATGACAAACACAAACCATTGCCACCAGAAATAATGAAGACTATTCAAGGAACTTTGATGACAACTAATTAATATTTCCAGCTAAGGTTGGGTTATAGCTTGTATTGACAATTTAAGTCTTAAAATATTTAAACAGAGCCCAAGTATTTCTATGGGTGTGCCCCTTGATCTCATCTCATCTCATTAGCTGTACCGCTTATCCTTATTAGGGTCGCGGGGGGGCTGGAGCCCATCCCAGCCATCTCCGGGCAGTGGGCAGGGGACACCCTGAACTGGTTGCCAGCCAATCGCAGGGCACACGGGGACAGACAACTCACTCGCTCAGTCACACCTAGGGACAATTTGGACCGGCCAATTGACCTGAAATGCATGTCTTTGAAATGTGGGAGGAAACCGGAGTGCCCGGAGGAAACCCACGCAAGCACGGGGAGAACATACAAACTCCGCACAGTATGGCCAGTAGCTGGATTTGAACCCACGCAGGAGGTTCCCACGACCTCAGAACTGTGCCGCACATGCGCTAACCACTGCGCCGCCGTGCTGCCCATGCCCCTTGATATTTTTTTCAATTAAAAAATCTTGCTTTATGATTTGTTATAAATTGTGCCTGGTCAAAAAAAGATTGAAAAGCACTCATTTAGATTCTCATTTCCAGCCTGTGGCTGTCAAATGATTTCAACAAGCATGACAGCCCCTATTGTAATAAATTTTGAGTAGTTCTGACACATAGCCTCATATTTTTCTACATTGTATTCAAAACTGTTTGCTTTACCGGGAGTGAGGTCAGGGCGCTTGGGGGAAATCAGAACCACGCAAACCTGTCAAACTTGAGTGATTAAAATGTGTATCAGTTTAGCTAAAACAAGAAAAAAACAATCAGATTTTTCAATAGGCGCATAAAAGGCTCAATCTTGGTTAATTTTTGAGTGAATCATTTCATTATAGGGGATGAACTAATAATCATATTGTTTATGTTCTATCAAATCTGTCCATCCATCATCTGCATTGTTGTATCTGTCAAATACATATGGTATACCAGTTGACAGGGTGCGGGCTTGATATACAATCCGCACACCAATATTTCACCCTTCAATGTTATCATGGTGCATTTTTATATCAGGGTCACTTTTAATCCACTCGCAAATTGTGGCATGACTCGCCATCCATCGCTTCCACACTGTTCACGGCCTTAGGTTGGAGTTCTAATGTCAGGCCTCCCGTAATGAAGGCAAACTCCGAGTTTGTTAGCTTCACTTGTTTTCCTTCTCCACATCGGTAGATGAGGCGCCATTAGTGAGTTGCCGTTTGGCAATATGCGCAATTGTCATGATGGCGCTGTTCCCCCCGCTGTCCACCCCCCTCCCTCCAGCAGCCCCACAATCTCACAGCGTCAATAATGGTTTTGTGTGCATATGTACGTGAGAAGTAATGCATGTTCTAAGAAGACAGCATGCCGATGTAAAAGATATCATGTGAAAGGAGTGTCGCAATCAGCAAAAAACAAAATGCCAAATCTGTGCAAGGCTTGGAAAATACTTGGCTTTTTTTTGTCGTTTAACGCTGAACACACATGCAAAATGTTAGCTTATAAAACTTGAAAAAAATAGTTTTTTGTATAGGTCATACGCAGGCACACAATGGAAGATATGTCTTGAATGTAGCAGTGACACACGTGACTGTCTCGTGGAACCTCTTTGGAGGAGGTACCAAGGACCAGGTAATTTTTCATAATGGAAAAACAAAAAAGACAAGACGAGGCGGGCTTGAACCGTGTAGTAGAAAAGCACCTTAAGATTTCTGATTTGGCGCACACCTCAGCCTCAAACAATACTTTTAGTGATATTATTAGCATGCTAACAGCGAGTCAGTTCTTTTTTCTCATTGCATTGACTTTTTATCACGACGGAAGAATACATAACTATGAAACCTCACTGCACGAGGACATTGTTGACAGGTCTATTGTCTTGCTGAAATACTTCATACCACAAAACCAACAACAAAGAAACAGAAAAAAGACAACCATTAAAAGCTGAAAGCATAACTTTATTCATAGTTCTCACATTGAAGCACTTAAGAAAAATCAAGCGTTGTCCCCTCACAACCAAATCCTTTTTTCTAATGCAACAACGACTGTAAATCCTGAAGCCAGGGAAATTAGCGCACATATTCAAGCGCAAAGGCCTTTTAAATTCATATCGCAGTAACAACTCCACTAGTGTACGTAATGTGCGTCTATTTTGTCGCTATGCAGCCAGTTTACATTGGACTCCAATAAATCCAACGAGGATGGAGAATAAAAAAGGTGGTAAGTTTCTAGCTAGCAGCTTACTTGGATTAGCCTGGGTAACCCAAAACTCAGTGTCAAATCAAAATGTCCAATGCCATTTTGAATGTTACTTCATTTAAATACAGTGATACATGTAATTAGCATTTACCAATAAAATATTTGAATACACATCTTGTAATGTAAAAAAATAATCAACGTTGGGGCATTCATACTGTCACAGTAGCATGAAGGGAAGCAAACTAATGAATACGTCATTCTTCAAATTAAAAATCGTCTTCAAAAAGATAATTGGCATATGATGATCTATTGATTCTGATTGCTCAAAATGTATCAGTCTTAGCTTGTTTTGGTTAGCAGTTTAAAATGCTAGCTAGGAACTAGCTTACTGTGTAATTGGCTTCTCTTACTTTATTTATTGTTGTTACTTCTTTTTACCTAAAATCCATCATTGTGTCAGAAACTCAAAGTCCAGTGTGCGTATTTGTTTAGACAGCAACAGCAATAAGGGCGAAAACAGATACGCCAAAAGTAAGCAAGATGCATTAGCACAAGAAAAACAAGTCGAAATACATTCACTTGCCCAAGCTAACAATTTGAAACATGTATCGTGTTGTAGTTTTGATTCCAAAACAGTGAACAGATAATCCGATTAGATAAACCCAGTTGGAAAATGCTGAGCTCTACCGTAAAAAAAAGGAATTTGGCTCGATGACAATGTTTCTTTGTATTGTCATGGCAATGTCAACCCACCAATGACATGGAAAAAAAAGGAACGCAAAGACATTTTGAGTACTTTAACGAGAAAAATACAGTAGCTATTGGGGAATATATTTCACTTTTTGATTGATTTGTGAATGCATTGATTGTTTATCAGTGATTGTTTTTCACGGGAGTCTTCATGAAGTTTATTGGGAAATTGATAATTGTTTTTGTTTGTCAAAATGGTAAAAGTACAGCGCCATCTAATTTTGACCTATGCAACCACTAATCACTACTATATATTTCAATATTTGCAGTTAGAGATTACTTTTTAAATACAGCAATACCTCGGTACTTTAACGACTCTGTGTTTTTCCATTTTAGTTGTACGAAAATTCGGAACTCGAACACAGCCGAAAACCGACAAACTTGAGGCTTAGTAAGATGAGCGACCATCTTGGCTAGTATTGCCCGGTCTAGTAGCAACAGTTAGAGAGAGATCATCAACCCTAACAAGTGTTGAAAATGTGACCGAAAGGGATCACATTATAATTTACTGTCATTTAGTGTGTTTTATTTCCTTTTATGGGCCCCAAGAAATTTAGAGATAAGGAGGAGGAAAAGAGGAAAAAAAACGAGAACAACGATCGAGTTCAAGAAGGAGATTATTGTGAGAAAAGAGAATGGTGTATGCGTGTCTGCTCAAAGGTACAGTAAATGGTGTAAGATGTTTTTATTTACGTATATATATTCTGTTGAATCTTTATTAGCCACACTTTTAAATAATTATTCATGTCTATGGACATGTTTTATCAAAAGTTTAGAGATCTTGGAATGAAGAACGTATAAAAATAAATACTATGCATTTGTAAAAAAAACAAGATCGGTACAAGAGCCATTCGGTGTTCCAACACAGATCCCAGACTGATTATGGTCGAGTACCAAAGTATCACTGAAATGAAATGTTACCAAAACAAGAAAAGAAGATGAGCTCACCACTAGAATGTGCAAACCCCAACAGAATACCCTTTTATTTTATTTTTTTTCTAATTTGTCATGCCAAATGTTTTATTTCAAAAACAAATAGTCATTCTTTGGTTTAACTTGATTTGATTTTCATGTAAAGACAAAAAAGAAAATAATTTTCATGCACGTAAATTAAGCTTTTGACAGGTTTTTGAATTGTTTAAGTTTCTAAAAAGGAAAATAATATGTTTTGTGATCCAGGTAAAGATGACAAGTACTGTAATGTAGAGGCAAATTTTAGACAAACTGATACACTGGAAAAAAAGATTTTGAGCAACATTGGGCAGAGATTAAAGTCACATTTCATCACAGAGAGTCCAGCAACATTTTTAAAAGCAGAAAAAGAGTCAAACCCCCTCACGAAAGGAAAAATAGGCTCCTAAAAAAAGAGAGGTCCCTAAAGTTTAAAAAGCATGTAAGCACATGGCAGGGCAAAGCGTCCCTTTAAGAAGCATTTAACGCCGAAGGCAAACAGTCTTTTGAGATAAGCCCCAAAATATCCACAAGAACAGCTTTACTTTGTGTGTCATTGTAAACGTTTTCCCAAGTTCTGTTTGTTCTTCTTTTTTTCTATCACGTTGCTTGCAAACACGCTGCAAGAAATTGTAGATTTACTTCTGAAGAATGAATAGAATTCATCAGCCAGTCCTTGTGCGGTGTGTTGGTTTCTTTCCCTTGGCTTCTTGGCCGGAGTCCAGTTGGGATTTTTGCGACCAGGATAATGTAAACAGATAGGCGGCATGGCCGTCGATGTCCAGCAAGAAGGATGATCATAATAAAAACACTCCAACATGTCTTTGTTGTGACACAAAATATGTATTTAAGAATTTGAGTTGACCTTTGTTTCCTGGAAGAAAAAAAATGCAAAATCAGGGTCATGACAGAAAATGACAAGAGTGAAATAATTTGAAGAAAAAATATGTATAAATATTTTTGGAATGTGGGAGGAAACCGGGTGTGTCCGATATATATACAAGAATTTTCTTTTTTTTTTTCTTTCTCTGAGTTGTTTGCTGGAGTCGTGTTTTTTTTTTTGATTGTTTTCTGTGGGTCTTCACAGTGTCTGAAACTCAAAAAGTTACCGGACACCAGGGCAGACAACTCTGAAAAGGTGCCTGCCCAGCCATAAAGTTGCCTGCCCCATTTTTCACAATTTGAATCACAATAAGACGACTAATTAAAAAAAACAAATTCTTACAAAGTATTAAGGATTGATAATCAGAATATATACCAGAATAACACTTTAAAATTAAGTTGATTATAAATCTACTTATAACATTTATTGCATGTATATGACATCGCTGTTTTCAATCTGTTGTATCTACCTGTATTTATTCATCTTTATTCATGCAATGTTTGTGTTGCGTCATCTGCTACAAGCCACGTGAACTCCTCTTTCCACAATGTTCTTAATGTACGTTTATGTTTTGTAGCGTCATACATTCTGGTAGCTTATTTTGAATCTTTCTTCTGGGGCTGAGATTTTGGCTTGATTCCTAACCAGTTCTCCGTTTTTCTTTTTGTTCTCTGTGCGTCTACTTTGGAAAATGATATGCAAATACACGACCTTATAACGCTCTGGAAAGTCCGGAAGCACGAAGTTATTCGATGCGGGCTTCTGATCGGCTGCCGAGTATGCAAATTGCAAAACGAACCGAAATTCCCAAATTTCCAAACCGAACGAAGAAAAATTGTCGGCCACCCGAGCGGAGACGTTTTGAAAGTTGTACGCCCGACCTAAAAGATGCCCGCCCTGGGCGTCCGGGCAGACGTTATTTCAGATCCTGGTCTTCATCATAAAGTATCTCAACATACATAGCTTAATGAGCTTCCATTTAAAGTATTTTTATTACCTACTGCCAAAACAGGGTATGTTGGTACGATACATGTACCAAAACCGTGGCTTAACCATATGACTTATACCGCAGGGAAAATGTGTAATGGTGAAATTGCATCGCCGAGCCATATGTACTCATGAAAACAGCTATATATGGCTCGCGAGCCATCAGTTCCTGACCCCTGTGCAAGGCGTTACTTGTTGTCAATGCTTGTGGTTGAGTCAGTGATGCTAAAAACGTTACCGGTATTCGACCGCTTCAAGTGCAAAGCATTTATAGAGCTATTAAAAACAACAATAATGACGTTATCAAGGCTTTCTTTTAACACAATTAATCACTAGCGCAACTACTTACATGCAAACGTATTATCCTAGCAACAAAGCTATTTCAATAAACCACTTATCAAAGCATGTAAACATCACTGTATTTGTTGAGGCTCCACAGAGCAGCACATTGTTCGTTAAACTGCGCAGCCTCCAAAGGTTTTATCACCTCCCATCGATCCGTACAATCAAAACTCGTCCGGCCAATCCAATAAAATCAAGACAGATTGCAGAGAGCCCACCTTGCACTTCTGTATTTTTCAGTTCCAACGGAGTTCATGACAGCTGCGGAGAAGAATATGAAAGAATTAAGACTTTAAGCTGCCATTACCTTTAAAATAAGAGTCTATTTTAGCTGATGAAGTTTAAGAGAGAAGAGTTTAGGCTTAAATCAAATAAAAAAAGAAGAAAAAGACAATTGATTCCTCAAGGCTGCAATAAGAATTCTATAAGACTTTAATTTGCTGTTTTTCTTCAGGAAGAAAAAGAAAGAAAAATTGTCCATTTTTATTTAGAAAGCTACAGGCTAAGACAGATACTTGCATGAATTCAAAACTTGTATTAAAAAAAGAGCTTCAAGGTATTGAATGGCAAAAATAAAATTAAATTCAGCAATGATAGAACAAAACATGTTTGCTTTGATTAGAACAGGGGAAACTAAAGTTACTTTATTTTGATGTTACAAAAACCGTTAAGCTTTTTTTTTAAAACTGCAATCTTAATTTTAATTAATCAATTGCAAATGGGATGTTAAAAAGTGAACTGTTAGGCAGTAACACATACTACAAGAAAAGGGAATTTTAAGAGAATTCCTCTATTTGAAAAAAAAAAAGATTTACTACGTTACATCTTCCCCATTGAATTAACAGTATTTGATGATACTTTTAAGTAAAAATAATAATAATACTGCAATCCCTCGTTTATTGTGCTTATTGTGAAAAGAACAGAAATAAAAGCCGTCATGCATTGCACAAATGTACCCTATCTGCCCCTGCTTTCAGCAATAGTTACTGTAGATAATGGATAGCAGGCAAACAGAATCGTACATTCTACACAATGGCACGCTCCAGCAGCACGGACCAAAAAAAAAGAAGCACTCTGCCGGCCCTCGCTCTCAGCAACAGTTGCCCGAGGATAATGGATCAGGCCCACAGCCGTGCATTTCACTTTAGGCGGGCTGGAACGGAAGACCTTCCAACAAAAGTGCCTTCTGTGGTCTCCGCTTTGGTATAATGGATTGCGACCACATGGGTGCTGTTCATCTCATCTCATCAGCTGCACCGCTCATCCTCAGTAGGGTCGCGGGGGTGCTGGAGCCCGTCCCAGCAATCCTCGGGCATTGGGCAGGGGACACCCTGAACTGGTTGTCAGCCAGTCGCAGGGCATACGGGGACAGACAACTCACTCGCTCAGTCACACCTAGGGACAATTTGGACCAGCCGATTCACCTGAAATGTATGTCTTTGGAATGTGGGAGGAAACCGGAGTGCCCGGAGGAAACCCATGCAAGCACGGGGAGAAAATACAAACTCCGCACAGTAAGGCCGGGAGCTGGATTTAAACCCACGCAGGAGGTTCCCACGACCTCAGAACTGTGCCGCACACGCGCTAACCACTGCGCCGCCGTGCTGCCTGGTGCTGTTCATATTATGTGAAAAAAATAAATAAAAGAGAACTGTCAGGAATGACACAAATTTTCTCTCTTGGCTCATGCAATCAGCAATAATTGTCTGGGGGTAATGGATCGCATCCAAAGAGTGCAGTTATTTTAGGCAGGCCACAAAAAAACTTTCAGTATCCCTAAAAGAAAAATAGTTGCGCTCTGCTGGCCCCTGCTCCTGGCAATAGTCGACCGGGGATGATAAATTTCAGCGACAACCCTGCATTTCGCATTCCCAAAAAAAGTGACTTCTGCCATTCACCGCGTGCAGCAATATGAGGTTAAAGATAATGGACCACGGTCGCAACAGTGAAGTTCATTTTAGATAAGAACAACAGCAAAAAAAGACGCCAGACCTGACAAAAGTCCGCTCTGCCAGTCCCTGCTCGTGGTAAAGTGAGATTGGGAATAATGGATTGAGACCGCATGATTGCAGTTCAATTTTTTGATGGACCGAAAGGGAAAAAAGAGCGGCCAAGACACTAACGCATTCTGCCGGCACAATTTGTGATCAGGTATAATAGATCGCAGATCATTTTTCAAACAGAAATGCACTGAGGCTGCTAAGTATTATGTAGCGAGGGATTACAGCTCTATAGCCATTGGATTGATTCTTAATTTTTCACAACATTCTTCTTGTGCAAAGAATCAGCTTATTAAATAACTTTATATTTAATGTTTAAAAATAGGGATTTAAAAATATTATTTACGGTTATAATATATCGTCATAAAAAATATTCAATATTTGGATTTTCTCCAAGTAATGCCATCCCATATGGTTAAACAAGGAGTTACTTTTGTATGTATATCCCATTACTAGTATTCATCTAGAAAAAAAAATGTTGAAGAGAATTCTTCTAAAAAAAAAGATTTACTACGTTCTATACATACATCTTCCCATTTGATGTTTCTTTTTAGTAAAACAATAAAATTATTTGTGTTTCTTTTTCTATTTGTTCCCCTCTGCAGTAATAAACACTGAGTTTTTGTTATTTAGAAAATAACAATTCATATTTGAATTTAAAGGTAAAATAAATAAAAAAAGAACCCAAAACACAACAAAAACTCAGCTTTTATTACTGCAGAGCTGAAAAAAAATAGAAAAAGAAACACAAAATAACATATGCATGTCACGGTTGCCATAGCGCCCAATTGGCCCCGCCCGTGTGGCGCCAGCTGCGGCTCGTTGAAAGATTGGCTTCCCTGCTATGTAAACCCAGTCCTGTCACTCTCCTTTTGTCAGCCCGTCATCAAACTTCTGCCCTGCAAGTCGTGGGTTTTGACTTGGTCCTGTTGGTATTTCCTGTCCAGTATTGGTCCCATTTATTTTGTCCTGATTAATTTCGGTTTCCAGTTTTGCTACAATCTATTTTTGTCCTGTTTATTATTTTCTCCCGTTTTCCTTCCCGTCTAGTTGTCCTGTTTATTTTCGATATCCTGATTCATTATCTATCCTGTCTTTCCCGTCCTGTCCGGTGTCGACCCCATCCGTCGGATATCAACTCGGGCAATTGGAATCGATTTTGTCGGTCCCTGGCTTCCTGCCTTTCCACGCCAGACTGCTGCCTAACGTGCATGACTCCCCATTTCCCGTAAAATAAAAGGCTTGTGTGAGAACGTCACGCGTTTGGGTCCTGATCCGGTTCTGGTTCAGAACAATGCACCTAAATCATTTTCATTTGGTTTTGTGAGGCTTGAGCTACGTTTCTGGGAAATTCAATACATCAACATAAAAACGCCATCGTTTAGCCAGGGGTGCATGTGTTCTCGTTTGTCTTTAGGACGTTAAATGGCAGCCGCAAATAAACGATGCTGCGCCAATCCGCATGCATCATGAGGAGATTTACATATTGGCCGTGCAAAATGGCCCCTCTGGCTCCGTGAGGCTCACAACAAAGCAGCAAGTCATATAGGAAAAAATATACAAGCGAAACAAAATAAACAACATCAACGTTGACATTAAAAGCAAATCAGAATGATGATGACGAGGACGCTTCACACCATGATGTCGTTTGCAAGGAAAGCAACAGCCTAGAAGAAGCTTAAACAAATAATTAGGGTTAGTTCGATGAAACGAGAAATTATTATTAGCACATGAAAGGACATTTAGAGGGGAGAAAAATACAATTTTAGAGTTTTAAATTGTGATGGAGAAGACAAATGAGAAAATTAACAATTCAAATTGGATTTCAAGGGGACAATAAATGCATGCTATGAAAAAAAGGACCTGAAAAAACAACAAAAACTCGGCTTTTTTTACTGCAGAGCTTAAAAAAATGGAAAAAAAATCTTTGATAAGTATGGTGGGGAAATGTTTTGAGGGAATGAGTTAAAACAGTAACGTGCAGTCAGGGAAGTTGTGCCTCACTTGTCATGGTGGAAATATATAAATAAATATATATTAAATCAGGAATGTCAAACTCAGTTTGACTCTGGGGCCGGATCCAGAATTTCTGTTATGAGGCAGGCCGGATCAGTAAAAGAATGTAAACTCCTCATGATTTTTGGATTACCTCTTTTTAAAATTGAAGAATTTTCACATTATGTTGTGAATATTATGAATGAAAAAGGATGTAATGTTTTACTGTGCTGAGCCTCTGAATATGCAGAGTGAGGCACACAGTTCTCTTGCCTCATGACAGTGGGCGATAGTGAGACCAAGGATTCTGGTTTGCTGCACACAACAGCCTCAAAAAATACAATTAGTGACAGTATTGAAATGTTTTTAGCAGGTCAAGCCATCCAGATTTTATTTTATAATTGTTTACTTATCTGTTTATGCTTTTATTTAAATGGAGCAGTGCATGGATTTAAGACAATACAATTTTTCTTTCTATTCTACAATTTATATATTGCTTTCTGCCAATTAAATGATGAATTAGATGTAAAGTCTTGTGCTTGTAAATCTGACTGTTCCTCTCTACACTTCACTTATTGAAAACTACAATTTATCAGTGTGTGTAAATGCTTGCCATATTTTAGGTGTTAGTGCGGATACCAGTCACAACAATTAAGGAAAAAAAAAAAATTGCCATTGTGTAAGTCCTCCTTGGCAGAAGACGGCGCTACACTGTGTCAGTTTGACACTTTAGCAAATTAAACAAAAAAGTATTTTTGCTGGGCAAAGATACAAGTCAAAAGGCCAAAGTAACAGATGTACCAAAATAAGCCAATGTAGACGCTCCCATACTACGATCGTTCAAAAGTTAAATTTGTTCGTAAGTTGCTTCAGTGCTATATTTTGTATGTTTAAGGTTTATATGAGTATGTTTAAGGCTTGTATAAGTAACCTGTATTGTTATACTAAAAAATTTACATTTAAGAAAATAATATGCTCTATAAAGATAAAAAAAAGTTAAGTTTAACTTATTTTTGGAAGATGGGCTTCAAGAGTTAGGCTACTTCCTCCTCTGTGGTAAAAAGTGGCTGAAAAAAGGTGATCCAACCATTTTCTCAACAGCATCAAGCTTCCATATTCGACTTTCATTTCAAATGAAATGGCTCGCCTCTTCTTTACACTTTACACCAACCATATTGAATGGATGCACGAGATATTAAACAATATAAATGTCAAAGTTCTTAGCGCGCTGGAGATACAGTATAGAATGTTTACACACAAATTAGGAAGAGGTAGTGGATTTCTTCTTTGGGTGGATGCTGTGCGACCTCTCATAGCGCCACATGCCGGTAGCGGCGGAAATAACCACTACAGTAATATCCAGTACTCGGAAAAAGGTGCACACAATACAAAATCTAACTTACAGCAATGTCCAGATATTTTTCGACATCCCGAAAAAAATGTTCGTATCGACCGTTTTCTGTAACTCGAATGTTCGTAAGTAGGGGAGCGTCTGTACTGATACACAGATCGAATTGAAAAATATGCAAAACTTGCATGCAAAACTTCATTTTGTTTTCAGAGAGAAATTATATTTGTGTAGATGCAACGATAATGGAAGAGGAAAAGGCCAATCCTGGCTGAAAGATGTAATAAGTAACAAAAAAGGCGACAGCAGACACGCCCAAAGTACCTGACGGGCACCACGAGTAAACGGGAGCTCTCGGGTCACCAGTCGATGTGCCTCGGAGGAGCCGAGGCTCGCGGGAACCTGTTCACGGTATCGTACGTTGGGATGCTGGCACAAAACAAAAACATTAGCAGCGAGACAAGGAAGGAAAAACTGAATAAAAAGTGAGATCAAATCAAAAAGTTCAGTTTGGAGAGCAAAACATGGAAACCATTTTTTATAGGCGTCAATTGAATTGAACAACCTAATGTAATTCTCATTTTGACCACGCTTCCTGGCTGTCTTATGATTACTTGCAATACAGGGGTACTTCTACTTATGAATTAGATTTGATCTCTGAGTAGCTTCGTAACCTGAAAACCTTCTAAATAGAGACGCATTTTGTATGTAAATGCGCTAATTCGTTCCAAACCACGCACCAGTACAATATCATATTTTTTAATAAATCATATAAGAGCATGAGAACATGAAACAAATATATCTTAAAATGAGATCTCCGCAAAATAAAAGTAAAACGAGAGGCATATTTTGTTAAAAAACGAAAAATAAAGGAATTAATAAAAATCTTATTTCTACTTTTTGCGTTTATTGAAAACTGATCCAATGACGTCTGCTTTTGACAATCCGTCGGCAATGAATGAGGCAGATGTAGCGATAGACTGACTTTGTCTGGGAGTACTTTACTACCATTAGTGAGTTCGTAAAATGTCTTTAATTTGGGCTGATCGAATGATGGCTGCGTGTTTACGGAAACTCTCTTCCTCCTTGTCTGTGACATCCATGCGTACTGGTTGCCTGGCGATAGCCAGTTTCTTAATGTAGGGTAGTTAGGGAAATTTGGGAGTGGCGAATAGCAGCACGTACTGTACTTTTTCGTAACTAGAGGCAATATTTTCCCGTTTAGGTACTTCGTAACCTGAAACTTTCATTTGTTGAGACATTCCTGAGTAGAAGTACCACTGTACATTGCTATTTACCGTATTTATTTGTGTGTAACACAGTAGTTTCTAAAAATAACTCAAATTTTGGGTGTTATACACAAGGTTTTACCAAATTATCGCACAACAATAGTTGTAACTGGTTTAGCAGCCGCGTGCCAGCAGTGAGAACCCTGAATTCTACCCAAAGGACCACTTTTTATATATATAAAATATGAAAAGGCATTGGATTTGCTATCATTATCACACTCTCTTTAGTCACGGTACCAAGGACAAACGTTAACGTTATTGTGCATTTTACATGTTATAATGACAATAAATCTGTCACCTGAAATGCTTAGAATTAAATAGAAGAATATAATTTAACTCTTCTACTGTCATTGTAACATGTGAAACACACAACATAATAACAACAAATAATTTATCTCTGGTAACGTGAGTAAAAATAATGTTATAATGAGATCAAAACCACTGTCAGTTGTCATCTATACCATAAGTGCTCCAGTGGTTAGAATTTGGTGCTCTCACCACCGTGACCCAGGATCTATTCCCGTTGCATTCAACCACAAAGTTTGAGTTGAGTAAAGGGCAACACAATTTTATACCCAATTCTAATTAAAAATTAGGGATGCCCCTTATACACTAAATAAATACAGTACACATCTTGTTCTCCGCCTTGAAGTTAGTGTTAAATATTCACACGGTAAGTACAAAAAACCCATGCAGTTATTTTCTTTTTTTTTGTGGGATTAAAAAGGACACAAGCACACTAATCCCAAGCTTTTTGCCATGCTTGCCTCTCTGGAAACAAAATGATGAGGTGCACATTCAGCGGACTTTGGCTGACTCTAAACGAAAGGAGACGAGAAGATTTGGTGGCGCACTTAGTTTGTGCGCTGCAGGATGTTAGTAACCATCAAAATGAAAAATCAGAAAACATTAAAAGCCAACAAGCAGTTTTCTAAGAACCGTATGTTTTTTGTTTCTTGTATTTGTATGGAGTAGAGATTTAACATGTATTCAAATGTGTTTTTTTTTAAATATGAACTAATTAGTATTACTTGCACTGTTGCACATGGATGATCCCAGTTTACTAAACAAACACAGTACAGCTCAGCCTCTGGCTAGACACGTTTTGAAAAAAACAAACAATAAAAAAAAAAAAACCTCGGATGCAGACTACATTAGCTTCTGGGTGAAACTTCGTACTTCATTAGTCAGTTAAATTGAACGGGGAGGAAAATGAAAACAGACACAAATGCTGGTGTATAGCCTAACCCACATGGATGTAAGTGCTGGATAGAGCAATACAAAAGCTGCATACTTCCTTCAAAAAGGCAATTACTCCAAACTAACACGAATAAATGTGCTGTTAGATGCTAATGCTATTTGAGCAAACAGAAATCAAAAGGAAACCAAGAAAAATGCAGAGGACCTATGTTAATTTATCCAATTTTTCACAAATACTGTTAATGCCTCATTTTTGCAGGAGTTACGTTATAGTAATAGTAACACAATCTACAAAGTTGAAACCTTTATATGTTTGATCATAATTATTATACATTTAAATACACTGCAATCGATAACGAAAACCCTATTTTCCAGGCTCAAGCATTTGTTTAAGAAATACAAGCACAGTATAAACATTTTTGATAAACATTACTGTACTGTTTAATAATAATTAGATCAATGTGAAGTGAAAGCGATGGGTCTATTTATCCAATCAGAATGCAGAACACAATGTATGATGCAAATTAATAAAGTAGCTCGACTGTAAAAATTGGAGCGAGGGTTCACTGTAACGTAAGAAAAAAATACAAATTCATAAATATACAAACATTTCCCCAAATAAAACACACAATATTTTAAAATAATCGAAACATCTAACATTAAAAAATAAACATTAAAATAAAGAAAATAAGTCCTAGTGATTCCCCAAAATAAATAAAAAATACTTTTCTTTTAAATTATAAAAAACGTATAGTACTTGAAAAAACCTCGATTAAAACAAAGAAAAATGCAAGATAGTTCCCCCCTAAAAATATATATTTTTAATTTATTATAATGTACAGTATTTTGAGAAAAAATAAAAATAAAAATAATTCTTAAAAATTAAACACAATTTTTTTTAAGTTACTAAAATGGATAATATTATATTAAAAAAAAAAGATAAATATATAAAACAAAAAACGTCAAAACAACACCCCCACAAAAAAATATTTAGATACCTAAAATATATAATATCTAAAAATATAATAAAACAAACAAGAAAAGCAAAAATAAATTCCCAAATTGAATATAAACTATTTTTCAAATTACTAAAATATAATGATTTAAAGAAGTCATTTGCGAGGAGGACTGACAGAGATTGTATTCCTGTCAACTTATGTTATCCCAGAATTTTATTAATGCTTTGATAATTTCAAATTGTGTACGCAGTACAAATGTTTAAACACAGGATTTTTTATTAAGTAATTAAATGTATTTTTTAAAGACCAATCCCAACTTGCTCATTTCATCTCGGTCACTGGTAGCAGACAACAACGTCATCGTAGATTACTCATATTATATGTGGTGTTCTATATTGTCTATCTTGCTGTCAGAAAATAGATGTTGCATTGTGTTTTAATGTTTATTATCGCCTAATAAGGAAGATTTTTTAATTATTAAAATGGGGAGCAATTGGCGGAGGTTGATATGTACATGTTTGAGAAACTATTGATGATATAGAGTATCTAGCAGTATCGTGTAGACCCTTCTATCTACCGAGAGAGCTAACTGTGGTCATTGTGCTTGCTGTTTACGTTCCACCGGATGCTAACGTTCCACCGGATGCTAACGTTAGCATAGCGTTAAATCTCCTGCCCGCTGCTATCAATAAATAGCAGCTTGCACACCCCGACGGAGCTTTTATTGTCGCCGGCGACTTTAATCGGGCATGTTTAAGGACTGTACTTCCCAAATCCATTCAACACGTGGACTGAGCAATTATGGAAAAAACACTGAACCGTGTGTACAGTAAGATCAAACATCTAGTTGGATCCGCCCATCTCTGTCTGTCCCTTACCCCCTCACACACACCCCCTCCGGAGGAAACAAAGCCTATACAACAAAGACAGTTAAAACATCTTCTTTGTTCCTTTATCTCTTTGTTTTCCTTATCCTCACTGTAAAATGTGGACCTGGAGTGCCACGTCCAATTTCATTGTCACAATATATCCCATGTTGTAACAATGACAATAAAGGTATTTTCTATTCTATTCTATCTGTAACTTTAAATGAATAAACACACAAACACTTTAAAGTACCATTTTCTATATTTTGCTTGTCGTAGTTTGCATGTGCAAACTGAATGAGTTGATGGTGGCAGTAGGCGGTCTCCAGAAGTAGGCTCAGGGACTGCTCGAGTACTGTATTTCCCTTTGTATAGCAAGAAAGAAAACTTGTAAATTCTTGTGTTTGTGCTCGTATAAAGACGTACGACTGTACGCTCCTGTTAAAGATGAGCGACAGGGTAATAAGTCCTGGTTCAGCGTTATGAGCGCATTTGTGTTTTTTATGCATTTATGTGTGTTTTGGCGTGCACGCATGCTCCCTCCACCAAACCGCATGCACTCAGACGAGCAACAATCGCTTTTCTTTACCTGTCCAGTGGGGGGTTTGGGACGCCTGGCGGGGGCTCGCTATGATAACCATTATTACCACTTTCCATACTGAAAACAAAGACAGTGCATACAAAACAAAACGGGTGAAAGATGCCGAGTGGAACATGGCGGGCATGCTTGTATTTTATTTTGATGGTTTTGGCACAGGCGGCTCTTTTCGGGGGTCGGCAACAGCACAGCGAGCGTTTGTGAGGTCACAAACTGCGAGAGCCCTTCGATAAAAGCGAAGGGACACTTTGCACCTCAGATAAAAGCACCAAGAATTTGCCAGAGTAAACACTGTGAGTGTGTTAACAAAAGTAAAAAAGAATCATAATGGGTGTTTTAAGCACAGTAAACAAAAACAAACAAAAATGAATTATGCACCATGAAGTAGCCCGCCCCCCACCCACAAATTACAAAAGCTGTTAAAGTGTCGAGTGCCCAGAAATAGACGAAACAGGATGTGATGATTCCCAAATAAATAAAAAAACTGAAATAGAAAGTACAATGAGCTGGACTATGGAAAGAGTAGAAACGGTTATCACAAAGTGAAATGCCAAGTCCCAGAAACGGAGGAACTAACGGAAAGGAGGAGTAAAAAAGCAGAAGAGAGTTAGCGCCAAACAAGACGCCAAAAAGAAATACATTTAAACCTCATTTTGAGCTGTGCGTGAAACCCTCGTGATAGTAGTTTGCAATAGTCTTTGATCTGTGCAGCCCTTTGAGACTCTTTGTGATTAAGCGCTATACAAATAAACATGATGTGACTTGACTTGACTATTTGGTTGCAGAAATGGACTAATGTTTACTTCAAGTAGGAAAAATTATTTCCATTATTTTATAATCATATTAAGATCATGTGTGAGTGTTCTGACAGGACATTTAATTATGGATAAAACAATTTTTAAAAAAATAAAAAAGTATACTCATTAAATACTTCTTAATATATGGAATTTTTCACATTTTCACATCTTCTCAATATCTCATCTCATCTCATCTCATTAGCCGTACCGCTTATCCCATTTCTTCTTATTTTTTTTTTTACCCTCCCTCTCTCTCAAGCTCCTTCCCTTTCTCACGCTACCACTCTCTCTCTTTCCCCTATCTCAGCCCCACCCTCTCTCTCTCCTCATCTCTTCCTGGCTCTCTCCCTGGTCCTTCCCCTGGCCCTTGCCTCCCTCTCTCATCCTCTTTCTCTCTTTCTCTGCCTCTCTCTGCCCTTTTCTCTCTCTCTGTGCATCCTTTTGCCTCTCTACCTCTCTGTGCCTCTCTTTGCCTCTCTACCTCTCTGTGCCTCTCTTTGCCTCTCTACCTCTCTCTGCCTTTCTCTCTCTCTCTCTTTCTCTGCATATTTGCCTCTCTCTCTTTCTCTCTCTCTCTCTTTTTTCTCCCCTTTCCTTCCCTCGCTCTGTCGCTCCCTCTCTGGCTCTTTATATACATACTGTATACAACATACATGTTATTTTTCCACGTCTTTGTCCATCCTTGATTTCAATGGTAATGCAAACAACCATAACAAGAGAGTTCAAGTAAAGCTTGAAAGACACATATTTCTTTATTTTTCGCAGTGTGAAATACAGCTTTCATCTAGTGTTGCAGTGTGTTGAAGAGAAAAACTGAAAGGCAAAAAACCACAAGCGCACTTACTCGTCATAAACGTCTTCTGTGTCCATCCTCCTGTAGAACTTGGCGAGTTTGATGGCGAACACGATGCTTGGTATGAGGAAGAGCGTGCTGCAGCCCAGGCCCATCCAGAAGACATTCTATAATCAATAACATGTTTAAAGTTAGCACAAATGTTGTCATAAATCTCTTTAACTCTGTGAGCCACATTCTCATAAAACATTTGAATTATTAAAAATACAGCTTCATCTTTTTCAAAATAAAACAATTAAGTCAAATTATTTTGTTAGATACCATAGAGTCCACCATAAAGCTGCAGGTAAAGATTTCCACCGTGTCCAGCACGTTGCTGAAAGGCTTGCACGGCGCCACCTCCATGGCAATCTTTGCAAAGCCACACAAGCACACAACGTAACATTATACAATAGCAGAATTGGAACGTTGTTATTTGTTGCTACAGTATTGTGACTTACAGACATCTTGACCCACTCCACGTATTGATGGAAATAACCCACTAAAGTTGACGTGTAGTTTGCACTTTCCTGAGTTGGATGAAATCAGGAATTAAATTAATGTAAAATACCAAATATCTTGTAATGATTCTTGTGTCTGCACCTGGTTTATAAGCTGTGTTGCATTCTGGGTGATGAGATACTGGGCTGCGTTGATGGCATCGATTATGGCTAAGACTTTGTTCTGTGAATGAGAAGCAAAACATTCAGTTCTGTGTTCATGTGTTTTATTTGTGTAGGTTTATAAATGCTGGTTTTGTTGAAAGGAAATTTAAATGAACATTAGCATCTTAGCTCATAGGCTGATCCAGTTGTATCTTGGATACGACTTATCTTGTAAAAGAAAATCTTAGTTTATAGATGGTTGGATCCCTTAACCACGAGGGGCACCACATTTCCTGTGGTGTGTCTTGGGCAAGTACAGCCTGGTGGCGCTCATCCCTCTCCAGGCCCTCATAGCTTATAGTTTATAGACTGCACCTTTTTATTTTATAAACTGCAGGTTAAGGTTATAGACTTCGAGGTTAGCTCATAAACTGCAAATTTATCTTAAAAATTATAAATATTAGCTAGACCCCTAGATTAGCATGTGACATGGGTCTCCAATGTGGTGCCTGCAGGCACCAAGGTTCCCCCTGAGCACAATTGTTTTGAAAATATATCACCAGTGCAGGGTCAGAGTGATTTTCTAGTATTTTTTTGGGAGGGTGCTAATTGGGAAGAAAAAGTAGCTCTCATCTTAAAAAAAGGTTGGCGACCTCTGGTGTATAAACTGCTAGTTTTGTATATAGACTGTGACTTTAGCTTATAGACAGTGCCATTAGTGTAGAAGCTGTGACATAATCTTCCACGCTTTAACGTTAGCCTTTAGGATGCAGATAGTTCATGGGCTGCAAAGTTAATACTGTATGTGGGTTGCTGTATTAGTTTATAAACCCCAACTATAGCTTATAGGCTGCTACATTTGTTGATAGACTGTTTGGTAGTTTTTAGACTGTGATTTTATGCAAAGGCTGCGATATTAGCTAATAGACTTTTACGTACTTATATGAGCTGCAATGTTAGCTTATAGGAGTCAACGCTATCTTATAGGCAGCATTGTTAGCTCAAGGGATGTAAAATTAGATTAGAGGCTTGCAGTTAGAATATTAGGCTACTACATTTAAAGTGCAATGTTATTTTATTGTTGGTTACTTCATAGTACATTCTGCAATGTAAAGGGTAAAGGGTAACATATTAGATTATAGGCTGCTATGTTAGCTTGAAGACTTTGTGTGAGCGTAAAGGCTGCCATATTTGAGGTGCAATTTAATCCCTTTGTTGGTTTCTTAATTTTACATGCTTTAAAGGTAGTTTTAAGGCTGGAATGCAAAAGCATAGCCTACTACATTAGTGTACAAACTGATATGTTAGTTTGTTGTGTTGCTATATTAGCTTGTTGGTTGCTTCTTTAACTTGTAGATTGCTCGTTTAGCTCAAAGGGTGTTATGTTAACGTATAGTCAGTCTCTCATTTTGAGGTACATTAAACATTGTTTTGTTGTGTGAATGTTTTTTTTGGTTGACTTACCGGCAGGTCTGTAGCAGTTCTCTCAAGAAACCTCATGCTCTGGTTTAGGGAGCTCTTAAGAGGGAAAGAAAACAAAATCACAAAAAAGCAGGGGCTAAGCATCGACCCTTGAGGGACACCTGCCTCTCCACAATTCTACAATACGCACTCAAGGGTTTGTCGCAACACACATGCAGAAAGATTGTGCTCCAAATGAAAAACACTTTAAAGTTGAGCATCCATTTTCAAATTTAAAATCAATGACGGAGGAAGGCCGCTACTTGAAGAAACCTGGTGGTTTTGACATATAAATAAAATATGCGACCTTCACTTTCAAAGAGAAAGAAAACAAAATGTCAAACTGTTGATAGTCAGCGGATGCACTTTGGCATTTTGGCCGCAAAGTCCTTTAATGCCAAGACTTCAAAAAGTGTTTCCTGACAAAGATACACCTGACATGAAATTAATCTCACTAGATTTACGCTAATACTCAATGCTAAACCTAGCATCATTACTGTAATTGGAAAAACACATAAGTTTTAAGAAAAACATTAGCAACAAATTAAAAAAAAGGGTTGTTTCTACTCAGTAGTCATTTAATACATTTGCAGCTTTTTGGTGTTCCATTTTACAAGCTTTGCATAGCAAAGCATGCATTATACTTTCCCCTGGTGGCCAAAACAATGACTTGCACCATCAAAACGTGATTATGGAGATGGCAATCATTGCTTTGCACATTACACACACTCAAACATACACAGGAGACAGTGTGACTGTATCCTTTAAAACAAGATACATTTTCGTCAGCAACCTGGTTAAAGCAATATCATCTGTATTACCTCTGCCAAGCACAAAATCACCAAACAAACACACTAACAACGATACATGTGTCATTGCTACTACTAGTGATATTCATTGCTAACTGCCATGCTACTTTCACCACCTTGAAAAATGGCCACCACAAAATGACAACAACGGAAACACGAAACGGACACGCTTGAGTGAGGGCTTACCCTGGCCCTAACATATTTCTGGACGTCGGAAGTAAAAAAAAAAGCATAAAAAAGTACATTGGTACAAATATCATAACTTCTTGAAAGATACGGTTAATTTAAAGCACAATGAGTGGTCTTGAAAACTACAAAAAAAGAAGAAAGTGAAAGAGTGAGCGTGGCATCTGTAGGTATCGTTACCATAGCTTGCTGCATGGGCACCACTTGTTGGCTGTGGATTTGACGCAATGTGCCCGCGTGACCTTTCAGAGACGTTTGCAGACGACTTCGAGGCTGGATCACACAAACACATAATAGAGTTCTGGTTAATCATCCATCCATCCGTTATCTGCACCACGTATACTCAGTAGGGTCGCGGGTGTGCTGGAGCCCATCCCAGTCGCAGGGCACACAGAGACAGACAACTCACATGCTCATTCACTCCTAGGGACAATTTGGACCGGCCAATTAATCTGACATGCATGTTTTTGGAATGTGGTAGGTAACCAAAACACCTGAAGGAACCCAGGCAAGCACAGGGAGAACATGCAAACTCTGCACAGGAAGGCTGGTCAAACCCATGACCTCAGAACAGAACAGACGCACTAACCACTCATCTGTGGTGCCATCCTTCTAAATAATCATATATAAATGATTTTAATAGCAGGCAAAGTAAGAAAGGGGGGAAAACCCAGTTATGTTAATATTGAGTACCTTATATTCCGGACTATAAATTGCAGTTTTTTTCATTGTTTGGCCGGGGGTGCAACTTATAAGTATACTCCGGTGCGACTTATGTGTGAAATTGTTAACACAGTATTATATCATTTCACATGTTATTTTTACAATAAACCGCAAGAGGGCGCTCAGAGAAAGGCTGAACAAAAACAGCATCAAAAATAAATTAATATTCTGCAGATTACAAGCTGCCAGAAACATAAATATTCATCCGAAAACGGTCATCGAGCGGCTGGGTGGTTAGTGCGCAGCCCCAACGGTACTGAGGTTCTGGGGTCAAGTCTAGCGACCGCAACTTGTTTGCATGTTCTCCCCATGCCTGCATGGGTTTCTTCCGGGCACTCCGGTTTCCTCCCACATTCCCAAAAACAAGCATGTCAGGTTAATTGACCGGTCCAAATTGTCCCTAGGTGTGAAAGAGCGAGTGAGTTGTCTGTCTCTGTGTGCCCTCCGACTGCCTGGTAACTAGTTCAGGGTGTCCCCTGCCCACTGCCCGAAGATAGCTGGGATGAGCTCCAGCACCCTTGTGACCCTACTGATGATAAGCGGTGCAGATAATGGATGGATGGATGGATATTTCATACAATTCAATGAATATAAAATTAAACTGAATAATATGCCCGAGTCCAAGAACTTGTGTTGCTCTAACAGAGGCATATTAAACATAAATAATCGAAATGAAGTGATGGAGTTAAATACCATCAAGTCTGTCTGGGCCTCGAGTTCCCTGGCGAACGCAAGCAGGTCCACCACAGTGACGCCTTTGTTGACCTGCGGGTGAGAAATATCAGTATTTTAGTTCCACGTCGATTAGTAAAAATGAACTTTGAGATCCGTTGCCCAAACAAGCACTTTTTGCCAATGACAAGAGTTTAATGTAATCTGGCATCCCAGGCCTGACCTCTTCTAGATAATCTGCGTAGTTGGTTTCTGATAGGCCCGCCTCGGAGAAATCTAGAAGATTCTGCTTGCCCTCGGCTTCTAGCAAGATGATTCCTCTGAGGTCAATTTTCAAGTTGCTCAATAGGGTCACCATGTCCTTTGGAAACTAAAGACAGAACCAGTCCATCATAAACAAAACAAAAGCTAAAGTAGGGAATTGTTTTTCCACAATGAAGAGAAATACATACAAATTACATAGAATAAACAATGTCGGGTGTACCACTTTAAGGAACAGTTGCAGAACATTTATAAGTCACTTGAAAATAAAAATGTGATCATTCTGAATCTTAAAATTAAAATCATAAAATTAGAAAGGTATTTTTCTAAAACCATTAACTAATATTTTTAGGTAAGTATGAAGAAGTAACTTTCAGGTAATATTTTAATATCAGCATTATTTTTTACTTTAACATGTCGTACTTATATGTTCTGGAATGTAATTTATTCTAATTGTATACAATCATTTCAAAGTTTAATTTTTTTCATATATCCATCTTTAATTTATATGCAGGACTGTCTTGGAAAATTTGAATATTGTGATAATGTATCTTTTTTTCTGCAAGGCAATTTAAAAATAAATATGTTATTGTGATATTGTCAATTAGTTGAACAGGCTTCTAGTATACGTTTTCATAATATCCTATTGTTTTAACATAGGATATTTGAGTCTATGCCATAATCGGCTATATTAAAACAATAAAATACTTTTTTTTTAAATCGTAAAAGGAAATTAAGAACTTTATCAGAATATTCCAATTTTAAGAGACAGTTCTGTGTGTATTCATTTGAATATGCAATTGATCTAAAATATATTTTCGTTCTCATATAAAGAATTTAGTAGTGTTTAAATAATAAATATGAAAGTAACTGAATTTTTCAAAAATGTGTTTTTACATAAGTCCTTTGAATTGCATGTTTTTAAAAATTTAATTCTCTCTCATTTTTAGTTAAATTACATTTATTTAATATAATATTTATTTTAGTTTCCCTTTAGTGGGGTACGTTTTTTTTGTTTTTGAATGTTTTCCCTGCAAGAAAATAATGGAATAAGGGTAGGCATTCAGCCTACACCCTTTTGGGCACATGTTTATGTATTACATTTTTTTATTGTACAGTTGTTTGTTTATTTCCTTTTGTTAAATAGTGGTTGATGTTGTTGTTTTTGTGCTGTGCTTGAATAAAAAATAACAATAACAACAACAACAGCAACAACAACAAAGAAAAAAATCTTCTGATTTAACTAAAACTAGCACAAAACATTTTTAAATGATTATTGAATTGAAATTGCCATACTCGGATCTCATAAGCAGTTTAATTTATCGTCTTTTAGCATTATGTTTTTTCAAAGCTAAAACATTATTATAAAATCAAAGTCAATCCCCTCGGCCGGCATGTTTCGACATCAATAAAATATTTAAAAGTAAATTTACAAAGTGGAGTGCTCGTGTTGCGTTCACTGACCATAGTAGTGTTGAGGAAAGACGAGACGTTGAAAACTTTATCCAGGCGCAGGGCCGAGTAGATGCCCTTGTTTTCTTTGCAAGTGCTGACAGAAACAAAGTGGGAATGTTAATTATAGCCTTTACTGCCACCTAGCGTACAAAACGTACGAGACACGCGGAACCCTCTCAGGATACTTTTGGATTATTAGTGTTAATTTGATTGGATTTTTATTATTTTTATGGTAGACAGCTCTTAAAAAATAATAAGAAGAACTACTAAACAATAAATAGCCTCTAAAGCAGGGGTCTCAAATTCAATTTACCCGGGGGACGCTGATGGGCATCATCAGATTTTTACAAGAAAAGTTCTGATGAAAACATTCTAATGCTCTAAAAAAAGAAGAAAGAAGAAATCAGATATAGTTGCTGACTAGAAAAAAAAGATAGTTTAGTTGCCTGTGTTAACAGTTTTTTTTAAACATTTCACTTTGGAAACATGAATGGAACAGTGAACACGAACTGTTCTGAACATGGTTTCTCTTGCTTACTTCTTGCTACGACAAAAATATAACAAAAAAATAAAAATAAAGAAAACAAATCTTTTCACCTGTAAAAGCTTTCTGCTGTGAGTTCCAGCTCTGAGTCGTTGTACAAGTAGCCCGGGATGAAGTTCCTCCACTCAGAGTTCACCAGGTAGGGAGCATCTACCACCTGAAGTGCAGTGGCAAGAGCGTTTAAAGGACAGTGACGGACGATCGGTCGCTAGATGACTGACCTTGAAGATCTCCTTGGTCTGGTAGGGTTCGCACACCAGCTTCTCCACATTGCCGCCCACCAGGAAGATAACAGTCACCAAGCCCATCAAAACCCAAGAGAAGATAAAGCTGAAGCCCACGCCGCTAAGGACCGGAACAAACATCACAGATGGGAAAATAGAAATAAATATAGTGATAATTACAATCTATCACAAACAAGTACGTCTATATCTGTTCTGTTTGCCTTGTTTTGTTTTGACACTTTGGCCATATTAAAAGCAAAAATCTAGACTTTAGGTCTGTTTTTGCATCCATATTGTATCTTATCAGAAATAGCAAAAATATTTTAAAAAATATACTTTACAGCAGTGGTCACCATTTTTCAAGCTAAGAGGTACATTGTGTTACTCATTAGTGCAAAGGGCACCCGTTTTTTATGCATTTCTTAAACAAGGACTCATCATGTTATTACTATGTTATTAGCTGGTCAAATATTAGAAGTGGAGTTAAATAGACTCAATCAACCACTAAAAAGATGATTTTACTTGAAAATCACAATGAGCTATTTTCAGAACAGGTTCACGGGCACCACAGCTGCCCTAAGGGGGCACCACTGCGGCCCTTAGGGGCACTACGTTGGAGACCCCTGTTTTACAGTAATATCTCGTTATCTGAAGGGGTTGTGTTCCAAAAAGGATATAGGATTGTCAAAATTTGCAAAAGTGGAAACAGTTATCATTATTTTTAAATACTCTTGTATTACACATTGAAACCAAATAACAAGCACTATTTAAAGGCTTAAATGTTTGTTCAACAAATAAAATTGACATATTTTTTGAACTTTTTTGAACTGTCAAATTATGATTTTTAAAATAATCTTGCTGTTGTACTATAGCCTATTGCACTAAGGGGCGGAAATGATTTCTGGACACGACATTTTTACTTCAGGTGATATTTGGTCCCCATCATGTAGACATTATGGAAATCTACCATACCTTCCTTTAGCATGTGGAATGGTCCAACTTTGTTGGCAATAGAAAGTATTTTCCTCTGCCTTTCACTGGTTTTGTCCGTCCAGAACTTTTTGCTGACATGATGGCTTTTAGAGAAATTTAAAAAAGATTTGCGCCTATGTAATGTAACTAATGTAGGTCCATCAAGCTTTTTTACAGTGCGTACAACTTAGACCGCAATGTTATTGACGCACATGCAGTCACAGACAGAAAAAGGGCGGGAAACTCTTTAGCTAGTTAGAATGCAGACCACGATGCACAATGAAAATCCGTGAATTGGGGTTACCGTGAAAAGTAAACAACTATACAGGGAGAGATTAAAATATAGTATAGCTGTCATTGTAAGATTCTTTCTGTGAAAAGTGATGTCAGAAGTGCAGATATAAAATATGGTTGTTTGATTTTACGTCTGGCAAAGCATTATATGATAGAAGCGGGATCCACCTTTTAAAGATATGTGTTCTTATTTAAAGGAACAGTATTTATTTGACCACTAGATGTTGCTGTATTGAGTTGTACGACTGAAAAAACACGTGCTAAAAACACAAGGATGAATACAGACTACGGAGACTCAAAATGAGAGTGTGATTGAAAACTACTGTGATATGTGGAGACAGGAGATCAGATTGACTGACAATAAAAGAAAAAAAACAACTATTTTTCAATCTGAAGTTTGCTAGTCTTATAATAAGTGAAAAAAAATAGGTTGGAAGGAATATGAGTAGTTGATTTCCTTTTCCCACAATTTCCTAACCCAAATACAGTGGCTTGCAAAACTATTCGGCCCCCTTGAACTTTGTGACCTTTTTCCACATTTCAGACTTCATTGGGACACAATCTACCAAGATCGGGCCGCCCCCCTAAACTTTTGGCTCATAAAAGGAGAAACTGATCAGAGATGCAGCCAAGAGGCCCATCATCACTCTGGATGAACTGCAGAGGTTTACAGCTGAGGTGGGAGAATCTGTCCAGAGGACAACAATCAGTCGTATACTGCACAAATCTGGCCTTTATGGAAGAGTGGCAAGAAGGAAGACATTTCTTAAAGATATCCATAAAAAAGTGTTGTTTAAAGTTTGCCCCAAGCCACCTGGGAGACACACCCAACATGTGGAAAAGGGTGTTCTGGTCAGATGAGACCAAAATCGAACTTTTTGGTAACAATGGGAGACGTTATGTTTGGCGTAAAAGCAGCACAGCTCATCACCCTCAACACACCATACCCCCAGTCAAACATGGTGGTGGCAGCATCATGGTTTGGGCCTGCTTTTTTTCAGCAGGGACAGGAAAGATGGTTAAAATTGATGGGAAGATGGATGGAGCCAAATACAGGACCTGATGGAGTCCGAAAAAGACCTGAGACTGGGACGGAGATTTGTCTTCCAACAAGACAATGATCCAAAACATAAAGCAAACGCTACAATGGTATGGTTCACCAAAAACATATCAAGGTGTTAGAATGGTCAAAGTCCAGACCTCAATCTAATTGAGAATCTGTGGAAAGAAACTGCTGTTCACAAACGCTTTCCATCCAACCTCACTGAGCTTGAGCTGTTTTGCAAGGAGGAATGGGCAAAAATATCAGTTTCTTGATGTGCAAAACCGATAGAGACATACCCCAAGCGACTTGTAGCTGTAATCGCAGCAAAAGGTGGCGCTACAAAGTATTAACTCAATGGGGCTGAATAATTTTGCACACCCACTTTTTCGTTTTTTATTTGTTAAAAAAGTTGAAAATATATAATAAAGTGTGTTCCACTTCGTGATTGTGTCCCACTTATTGTTGATTCTTCACAAGAAATTACAGTTTTTTATCTTTATGTTTGAAGTCTGAAATGTGGTAAAAGGTCACAAAGTTCAAGGTGGCCAAATAGTTTCCCAAGCCACTGTATGTAGCGTCAGAAGTAGAGATATATGATTTATTTTTCATGTGTCTAATGTCTATTAACAAAAAAGCATGTTCTTATGCCCGTATGTAAAACGAGTGCTTCTTACGCCATGAGCATTGTGCCTCCCGTGTTGGAGATGCATCCCCGTGTGGTTGGTGAGGCATGTTTGTCGTATCCCAGCGTGCCGCAGAGCAAGCCCAGGTAGTTGAAGGCCAGAACCAGAACTAGCATGCAGCACAGAGCCACGCAAGCCATCCACCTTCGTGCAAACAGGTTTTAAAGTAATTTAATTCGACACATTGAGTAGGTTTACATGCTAGCGATAATCCGATTGGAAACAGAATTTTTCTAGTAATTCCATGCACAACAATCTGATAAATGTCAGACTGCAAATATTATGATCGCAATAGTTGGGTCAGTTCTTTCATTTTTCCCTTACGAGAAATCCGATTGCTTGTGTACATGTCCAGTTTTTTCACTCAGGATATTTTTATGCCCCAAAGCAGTCTGGGACCAATGATACACACAAACTTTGTCTTGCTTGTTGAATTTTTTTTCAGGACATTTGTGTTTTTTTTCTGCCACTGGTGTATCCATATATATAGAATGTATGTTACAGTTGTATCCAACCACATATAATGTAAGTCTATTCTTTTGGCCAAAAATGCACGAGCACACTTTGTAAACACACGAGATGCAGAAATGGTGCCCACTTTTGAGCGTTGAAATTTGTGAGCGACAAGAATAAAATCCTGTATTAAATTGTGAGGTGCGTTGTTCAAAGTGCCCATAAAAAGTGTATAATGGAATATTTTCTCCATTAATTATGTGTTAACAATACCCAACTGAGTTCAAAGAGCCTTTATATTTTTTTTCACTGCACCTATCTGCTTTTATCTTACTTTTATCATCGGTCTTCAGGCCACAAAGCCCATTATGCTGGAGGAAAGGAGGTGGGGGGAAGGGTAGTGGAAAGTAACTTTATGCGCATGCACGCAGTTTTCTTTTATTTTAGAATGAAAATAGTGAAAATAAGAAAAGGACTATTTTAAATAGAGTCCAAATGCCATCCCAGACCCCCAAAAGATGAAAAACCAAAAGTCCATTTGAGCGCATCTAACAGAGTCACGTACTTGCACAGACAAAACAAGCAGGCTGACAAAGGCTGAAATGATGATTTCATGTTACGGACACCACCTTTTACATGATGTCGACAGTGATAAACGTCTCTAATCATCCACTTCTGGCCCTCACTAAGAACCGACTCAGGTCTGGCTGTTCCTAGCCAGCTGTGAGTTTTTTCCGGATTATGCTTTCTGTCAACCATATACTCTTATCCTCTCATGTGCGCAGCACGTTTGTTAATTCCCTTTGTTCCCAGATGAACTTGTTATACAGCTGTGTGTCTGCGCTTGGGTTCGCCTTTGCAAAACATAACATGTGGAAAAAACGAATATTTCCATAAAAAGGCCACACCCTTGTAATGGGAAAACTCGCAACGCCATGTATAGAGGAATCATTTCATTCGGATCTCTCCATATTCCGTTCTTAATCGGATTATATTGCCTAACAAATTTATGGCATTATTCATGATTTCAACAGAGGTGGTTCTGACCTGTAGAAGTCCAGCTTGTCAATTTCCGGGTACTGGTCCTCGATTTTGGCGTGGACGTGGCTGATAAAGATAGTGAAGTTGGACAGGGCGTTTTGCACAGGCAAGACTTTGGACAAGTTGGCCACATTGCCACCCACATCATCCAACAGACTCTCCACCGCTGTTGTGGTTTCAGGCAAAACAAAAGGCAAATGTTTGAGTTGATATTCGCATGAGTATAACAAACGCCATTTTTTCTTTCAGTAGATCCCCACTCTACACAATCCTTGAATAAAGTGGAAAGAAAACGTAATAAAGATTCTGAACAAAACAAATATTTGATGCGCTAATTCTATATTTACAAATTTTTGGGTCGAACCACAACTCCCATATGCTGTTTACATGTTTCCTAGGGTTCTAAGATGCTTGGGAAATCAATTCTAGTGACTTGTGTAAACTAGTACAGAATACCCTCGCTAAGGGGCCGGTCACACAGCCGTTTGCGGCTGAATCACGGCTAAAATTTTGGTTTTTTTTTTTGCCCGTGGTTGCCCGCGATGGAAAATGCGCAAAATTGGCCAACCGGCTGTTCATCGGTGGTATGCCCGCAAAACAGACGCCGGCGACTGTTCCGCTTCCTCATCGCGTCATTTCTGCGTCATTTTCTCGTGTGGACCACGGGTATAAAAGCTCCCGAGCCGGTGTTGTGCCCAAATCCGACTCCTACGCAACACCCCCAACCCCCCACCCCCTCGCGTTAACGCGCATTCTGCTGCGATCGCTTTTGTTGTAAGCGTGCATTGACGTTGGTGACTTTTTCATCCGCGTTAACAAACGCATTTTGTAGAATACGATCGCACTTTATTGTTTAAATAAACGCGTTATATAGACTAGGATCTCCCAATTGTTATAATTAGCTCGCTTTATAGTTTTAATAAGCGTTTTATATAGAATACGATTGCTTTCGTTGGAAGCGCAGCAGAATGCGCGTTCACGCAATGGGGGGGAGGA